>NC_052056.1:42402188-42721945 GCF_903992535.2 Arvicola amphibius
AAATGATGCTTTTTAACCTATGATCAATGACTTACTTATGCCTACAATAAAATATTATCATTTATTCACTATCTAAAAAAAAGAATGTTGCAGCTCTTTTTTGCCAGTCCCAAATAATTAAGCATTTTGGCTGGAGAACCATAATCTTTCCTCTTCGATTTCTCCCCACTTCTACACCCATGCCACTTTGTCTAAATTATTTGTCTAAAAACTTTCTTTGGAGTTTCGTTCTCATGCATAGCTTCTGAGATAAAAGGTTCTTCGTGCAGAGCCTAATTGCTGACAATCCCTGTCTCTGTGTTTTCTGGTTCCTTCCATGGTAATGCCCTAGACACTAGGGGGCTGTAGATCAGCTACAACTTTTTCTAATGAAATTGATTCCACCACCACAGTTTATCCTTCGCTGCTGCCTGTTAAAATTCTGTGGCCGATTATGTCTCTGATCAAAAATATTCACACTGTCATCATTTCAAAAGATTAATT
Organism: Arvicola amphibius; assembly: GCF_903992535.2. Classification (NCBI taxonomy): domain Eukaryota; kingdom Metazoa; phylum Chordata; class Mammalia; order Rodentia; family Cricetidae; genus Arvicola; species Arvicola amphibius. Next base: position 42,402,672 of record NC_052056.1, read on the forward strand.
TAGGAGCTTAAATTAAAGAAGAGAGGGAGGGTGATACAATGGAATAGATAATTAGGTGAACATCTCTCTAGTCTCTTCAAGAGAGCTCTCTAGTCCTAGAGCTACATTTTGAAAAAATAATGAGTTTTTCTTTGAAACCCACTTTGTAGCCAGTTGGAGTCTTGTTCTTGTGTCTCAGTGTTAAATTAACTGTTCCTTGCAAAAGGCTCTAGCCATACCAGGGGATCACCTGTTCACTTCTGCTACTCAGCACGCTGCTAACTGCTGACCAACGCTGACTACAACTGAGTAGTGAGGTAAAAGATCAACATCTGCTCACATCTGCCCTGGAGAAATCAACAAAGGACACAGTGACTTTGGACAATAAAAGAACAGCATTGGAGCTGCTCTTAGCTAATTGGATTAATTAGTTTACAGAGAAAAATAGCCCTTCCCCAAAAATTATACAGGTGACTGACTGCCCCAGGCCTAGAGTTCTTTCATATACATATAGACTAAAAGCCTTGTATAACTTCAATTAACTCAAAGATGGCATTTTAATGTGTTTTGTTCACTGGACAGGGGGTCTGTCTAAATGAAATAAAATGAAACTCTTATTATAAACAGTCAGGCCACATTCGTTGTGGTCAAGTAAGAACTGAGGTGATAATCTTAGGTAATTGGGGTTTATGAACAATATCTGAAGTATATTTTTCCATTTGGGCTATAATTTTTGAACATCAAGTTTTTGATTAAATAGTTTAGACTGTAGTTTGGTTATTGGTTAAAAGCTCCTAGCCTCTGAAGCTACGTTTATATTCCAAACCAGCTCTAATAAGATTAAGCTATTTAATCTTAAACAAGTTATTCTCACGAGGAAAAAAAATGAAAACAACAATAGTGTCCTTTAGATTACTTGTTCTAAGTATGGAATGAGGCATTTAGAACTGTAGCGGAGGGCTCTGGTTCATGCACTAGGCTTTTCTGCTGATATGATCTGTAATTAAAGAGACATGCATGGCCTTTTGCTCTATTCTTGTGCTCTTGATTGAAAATTTCACACACAAGCAATCAGCATTTCTAACTAAGGCAGAGAAATCTTTGAGCACAAGATCATATTGCAGGCAATGGGAGCCATGTGTTTTGTTAATAATCTATATGCCTGGTTTATGGTATCCAATGAAAAGTCCAGATACTTCTCATCATCCCGAGGCAGGTGGGCAGCAGACTGCAGGGCTGTGGAGCATCTCAGGTCTACATTAAAGGAGCACTGATCACTTTCCTGGGATGTGTTTAAAACACTCCTCTGGTGAGCCATGGTCCCTCCCATAATACTGAATAGTTAAATACTTTGGTTGTCTAATTGAACTGTACTGTAACCGAAACTTACTGTGCTCCTCATCATTCGCCATTGATCCTGTGTTTATTCTGCCATCATTCTGTTCAACTTTAGACTTCAGCATTGCTCACCCACCAGTGTAAACTTCTCCCTCCATGACATCGAAGCCTTCCCTATCTAGTCCCTGTAAAAACAAGTTTGTGAATTCAGCATTCTGCTACAGCCCAGTGCCTTGCTCCTTTTTTCACAGTTTATTTCTATGCGCATCACTTCCTCCGAGGTTGCTAAACAATATACAGATGTTGCAGGACCAATGTGGGTCTATCCATTCTTGTGTATCTATCACTCTCAGGTTGTTGCTCTACGCCAATAAACTGAGTCGAGCTCCTTGCTTACTGAGCGTGCCTATACTGTCACTTAATGTGACATTTCTTGCAGCATGGTTTTTCTAAGTCTCCCAACAAGAACATATGTGCCAGTTGTTAAAAATTAGGTCATTACACCATAACTAATGCCACCCAGATGTGAACTTTCTGTCGTAATGAAGCACCAGTTCATCTCACTCCACATGTGTTATCTGTGATTTTATTCCGTGTCATCTTTACTTCATCTTTCCAGCGGACAGGATGCTTTTTGTCTAGAGCAGTGCCTTCCCCTGGGAAAAGCAATTCCTATGACCACGTCTTATTCCAACACAGTTGGAGGCCATCATACGGAAGTTTATGAAACAGAAGAAACAAGATGATGTGTCCTTATAGTAAAGTCAGTTAGTGTAGCTATAGGAATGACTACTAAAGACTTAGAGATTCTCCACGTTTCTAACAAACAAAACTCATATTCTAGTTCTTCGTATCTCCGAATTGCACAAAATGTGGTGAAATATCATAATTCAGAAATAATAGTTTTTAAATTAATATAGATTTTTACTTTATTTTTAAAAGAATCCGTATAAAAGACTTTCTTTGAAGATAGATAGTGAGCATTACAGTGGAATTACATGCAATTGTCCATCTTTTTGCCTTGCACTTTATCTGCTACAAAAGATCAGAAAAGCAAATCAAGGTCATTCTCTAAAATACGAATTTCTTTGATATGATATAAAAATATAATATAAATGCATTCAGAGAAAGGTGATTTTTGTGATAAAGACAAAGCACACACCCAACCAATTTATTCAGATCAATTGGGTATGCTGAAAAACTTAAATAAATAGCTGATAAAAATGAAATAGTTAGTAATAAGCAGGCTAAACAAATGATAGTAAAATCTCATGTGAACTCATGGGAAATATAATGTTATCGTAAGAAAGCTGACAGTAAAATTAAACTAATAAACATGAAATGCAGACTACATCAACTCAAGAACACTGAAGTGAATACACTATTTTGCTTTCCCAATAAACTAGCTTATTTATTATATATTTCAGGAATCAGAGTAAGTGCTGAGAATTTTTAAAAAGCCAATGCTATTTCAAATTCCTTTGCAAGAAGGAACTAAGATCAATGCAACTGACTTTCCAGGGACCAGACAAAATTTGTTTATTTTAGGCTTTGTAGAAACAAAAGTGTTCCCAGCTCAGATATTGTTTTACTTTTAGTAAAACTGTAAGAACACGTAGTAATTTGAACGTTGGAAAAAGGGGTAATATTCTGCTGAAGGATGTGCACAATTTCTGTCTCAAAAAGTTTTCAGATATGGAGGTATTTTTATTGTATCATGTTGTTGTTTTAATATACAAGAAGGATCAGTACTTAGCATGAAATTTACTATTACAAGTTAAACAAAACAAGCAATTTCAAATTGTGGGAGTCAATAGAATATGGTTTACATAAAAATCAGAAATCTGGGACTAGAGAGCGGGTTCAATGATTAATAGCGTTGGTTGCCCTTATAGAGAACCCGGGTTTGATACCCAGCATCTGCATGATGGATTACAACCATTCTTAACTTGAGTTCCAGGGTATCCCTTGCATTTTTATGACCTCTCTTGACACCATATATACACATGGCACGATACATACCAAAAAACAACACAATCATATATGTATTAATATAAAATAAATAACACTAGAATAACTTTTAAATAAAGTACAAATCCCTGAGCTCAAATAGGAGACAAAGAATGTAGAAAAATAAAGCAACAATAAGATAGTGAGCTTGAGTGCTTTTGCCCAGCAGGATCAGCTTCTCTCTTTAGTGAATTAGTATTAATATCTATGATATCTATTAGAAGTTGTTGTCACGAAGATATTTCTAAATCTGCCTTGCATATAGAAAATGAAAATCAGTTTTAGGGAGATGTAAAGATACAACACATATGAATGGCAGCATCTAAAAACTTCATGTCTAAATTTGGCATGATTGCCAAGCAGACCAACCGTGTCTCCATTCACCCTAACCCACCGAACGATAGGCTGTTTTATCTATCTGCAATCTCCTCTTCCAGTCATCTTAATAATGTAATTTCTGGTGGGGGATTAACCTTCTTAAATCTTTTGAAGTTGAGGGGACATGTGGCAAAGGCTAATTAGAAAGGCCCCCATGGACCTCACAGGGAAGTGTGGCCTCATAGCCATCCCTCTGAGGCCAAGTCTGAGGACAAAGAACCTTAGAGATGCTCAAAATGTTTCGCCACTTGGGAAATTAAAATTTACAGTGACAAAATTGCATGTGTGTAAAAAATGCAAAACACAACCAAAAGAATGACTTCAATTAATGGGTCAGCCTAGGGAAATGGATTTTTATTTGTTAAGAACCAAGGGACTGAGGAAAGATCCATCAGTGTAGAGTACCAGGTAATTCTAATTAACTAGTGTAAGCAAGAAGTTTGTCTCACTTAGTTTTAGATCCACAGGGGAAGCAAGTGCATCCTTCCTAGCACACTGGCTCTCTGCCAAGGTAAAGGTCCCGCCTCCCATAGAACCCTTCCACTGTTCGTCTATAACTATGACTGTTAGTCGGCATTTGACTAGGTGATTTTCTTAGCATATTACTTAGAAATCTTCCATTTTATAGTAAAGTCATTCTAGAACATACCATACTTTAATATAAAAATGTAAAAAGTAAAAATACAGAAAGGAAGGAACTTGCAAAGAAGTTAGATCTTGCAAGTATAAAAGGATAGAAAATATGCTGTTTCACATTATGTAGAAAAATACAGAGAAATACTCTCATTTGATTGCCAGTTTTCATCAGCTTCATTTATATCTTTTGCTAAATTTGTGATCTGTTACTACTTTTTATTGAATTGACAATTTCCTTTTAAACCATTTTATTTTTGAGGAAACTATACATGGATGTAATAAAATATGATTGAATTTACCTCCCTCAATATATTTTTATATATCCCCAGCACATTCCTTTCCCACTTCATGTCTTCTTTGTTTTTGTCTTGATAACCACATATGTCCAGTTAGTGATACCCTTTAAGTATTGGATCAGCCATTGGTGCATAAGAAGCCTACCATTTACTTCATCTCAGTAAGCAATGACTCCCCCAACTCCATGCGGCAATTCACTGACAATAGCTTCTTTGTGTTGGCTGGGACAGGAAACCATCTGCCCCATCTATGATGGGGTTTTGGCGAGCTTGATCTTGTATGTGTGTTGTGCCTGACCATGGCTTGTGAAATCATGGGTGGGGCTCCTATCATGACTTCCAAGAATTTAATAGCACTGCTCCCTTGTCTCCAGCTCTTACATTCTTCCTTGCCCCCCATTTATAATGTTCTCTGAGTCTTGGGAGATGACTAATGGATAATGCTTAATGCAGATGACCTGTTCAAGGCTTAGCACTGAGCGTCTCATTCTTAGCATGTTGACCAGCCGTACATCTCTCCATTGACTGCTCCCCAATGCAAAATGATGGTTCCTAGACCAAGGCTGAGAGCAGCCCAGGTCTGCAGGTATAAATATGGATACAATAAAGGTAACTTTACAGTTTTGTCATTTAGCTAAATAACAATGACAGGTTCTACCCTAGGGTCTATGGTGACCTAGCCACAGCTTTAGACTACAATTTTCAGTACCAGGCATGAATTGCCCTTCTATGAAGCAGGTCTCAAAAAAAAAAAAAATTCCAAAGCAGCTAGCTATCCCCTAACAGTCATGTCACTAGTACACCAGTGAATACTTATCGCCTCATGTGTCAGTAGCAGGAGGGACATAGTGCTGGGTAAGACCATTGATGTCGTTAATTTCCCAGCAGCCTATGTAGCACCTTCTGGAACTATGAAAGCTTATTCAGCATGGAGGAAGTTTCTTGGTTGGTTTGAGACTTAAGTTCCTTACTTAAAAGACAATTTCTTCTTTTTTTTTCTTTTTGGTTTTTCGAGACAGGGTTTCTCTGCAGCTTTTGGAGCCTGTTCTGGAACTAGCTCTTGTAGACCAGGCTGGCCTCAAACTCACAGAGATCTGCCTGCCTCTGCTTCCCGAGTGCTGGGATTAAAGGCGTGTGCCACCACCACCTGAAAAAGGCAATTTCTTAACACTAAAGTTATAATATATAAATAAATGAATTCCCTCTATATTTCAGATATGTGTGTGTATGTGTGTGTTTATGTGTGTGTGAATGAACACTATATTTTCTACTATGATTTCATTTAATATACAAAAATATCCTTTGTATAAATGATGGACTTATTGGCTATATAATATTTGGTAGTATTGACTATATTTTATTATTTAACATGTTAAAATTTATTAAACTTTTCACTAATGTGAATATATATATACATATATATCTTCCAACTATTGCTGATTTTATCAGTGTTATTGCCTATACTGAAATGATCATCTATGCATTTATTCTGAATTATTTCTCTAATGTTTGACTTTGAAGTAACCTTCTGAATTAGTAAATAATCCTGTACTCATGTTCATGGCCTCTGAAGATTTATACCTTCTTCTGTATAGATAGCTGTATTTCTCTATCATCTATATCATCTACCTACTTATCTATTTATAGTGCATGTGTGGTATATATGAATGTATGTATGTATGCTATGTGGGAGGGTGCCTGCAGATGCCAGAAAATGATGTCTGATCCCCTGCAACCTGAGTTAAAGATTTTGTGAGACTCAGGATATAAGTGCTGAGCCTAAACTTTGATACTGAAGTAGAGTTTGAAGTGCTTTCAACCACTGAGCCATCTCTCTGGACTTCTAACATAAGCTTCTATTTTTGCATTTTGCATAATGACCAATGTATAGTACCAACAGAAATGGATGTGTAAATACTTTTTTTGCTGCAACATGGTCAAGAGTGGAAGTTACAAAAAAATTACAATTCATTAAATGTAATAGAGTGTTTCAAGCTCACTTAAATTTCCATTTCTTTGACAATTAGACAGTCAGATGTGAGCTAATTAAAGCCATGGAATCATTAAACTTTGATTTTCTTACTTATTCAGGTGAATATAAAATTGAGTTTTAAGAGCTCTACAAGTGAAACTTATTATACAATGACATATTACTAAATAAAATTATTTATAAGTTTGAGCTACTCAGTCCTTTCTAAAACATGGAAAAAGAATCTTTTGAAGAGAATAATCTCATTTAAAAAGAGCTTCAATGAATTCATTAGAACAGTCAGTGAGGCCAAAGGTTATGGCTGAAGTATTCCAAAGATTTCATTTATTTCAAGATTTTATTTATCTTTGTTTTAAATTTTGATTTATTAATATCATTTCACTGATTCTTTTCTCAGTGTGCATGGTGTGATTTACCATTATCTATTTTCCAGGAACAAACAAGAAAATCCTGTTCATAAAATCATTTGATAATATTTTGTATTATTTAGTAAGAGCAATTTACTTAGTTTTATATAAGAATAAGAAAAACATCTTTTTAGGAAGATGATCTTTTTACAAGAAAACTAGGGACATTATGAATGGGGGTATTAGGCCATTTATTTTGTAGTATGGTATGATTTTATTTTATTTTTCATTTTTTTCTCATTTTTTATTAAAAATTTTCATTTCTTCCCCTCCTCTCCCTTCCCTCCCCTCCCCTCCACCCATATCCCCACTCCTTCCCTCTCCAGGCCAAAGAGCCATCAGGGTTCCATACACTATGTTAAGTCCAAGGTCCTCCCAACTCCCCCCAGGTCCAGGAAGGTGAGCATCCAAACTGACAAGGCTCACACAGAGCCCGTCCATGCAGTGGAATCAAAGCCCAGTGCCATTGTCCTTGGCTTCTCAATCAGCCTCCACCATCAGCCACATTCAGAGAGTCCGGTTTGATCGCATGTTCCATCAGTCCCATTCCAACTGGTATTGGTGTTCTCCTGTTAGTTCTGTCCCATCGTCTCAGTGGGTGAACGCATCCCTCACGGTTCTGACTTTCTTTCTCATATTCTCCCTGCTTCTTCTCCTCATCAGGACTCAGTCCGGTGCTCCAATGATTTTAAAGTGACTGTTTCAATGCCATTCGTGTCAAGAACTAAATTCTGATGCAGGATGCTGTTCTGTATGTTGTGAATATGTCTTCTTACCACTGGTTAATTAATATAGAACCTGCTTTGGTCTATGGCAGAGAAGAATATAACTATGCAGGAAATCCAAACAAATACAGGGGAAAAGATGGTTGTGTCAGAGAGATGCAGCAACCACCAGAGAAGCAAGATGTGAGATAGCAAGCCACGAGCCTCGTGGTAATATATAAAATAATAGAAATGGATATTTAAGTTATAAGAGTGAGTTATTAATAAGCTTGAGTTTATAGGCCAAACAATTTGTAATTAATACTAAGTCTCAGGGTGATTATTTGGGAACTGGTGGGAGGAAAAGAAACCTTTAATTATGAAATTCTCTATCAACTATTTTCGCTCACTGGTTCAGAGGAAGCCTTCAGGAACATAACGGTCAATTATTCACATCCAACTTCATTTCATCTACTGGGTAGTTCCATTTAAAAAGTAAAGTAGTTATCAGGGACGATACATAGTTTGTATTCACATAGCAGTATGTCTACTCGATATGAGTTTTCAAAAAATAAGAATCTTGGTACCAGATATTGTATCATGTCATATTTTACCCTACCTTTGAAAACAAATATTGTAAACGATGACATTTGTCCTCATAGCAGACCCTTGAATGTTTGAAAAGTCTCCGATTTCACTTATCTCTAAGTTTTAGAACCTCTGAGCATATGTTTTACTGGTTTTAAATAATTCAATCTCTCTAGTCCTGGGTGATACTGTAATGGTGGCATGTTATGGTAGGGAAAGGCTGGCAGAAATTTAGATATATGGGAGATGAGATTGTTGGACCATACTCCATGGAAAACTGAATATCACCTGAGAAAGAACTGCCATTAACTTCAGGCAAGAAAAAGAGGGAAATATGGGATTAGGGAAGACCATGGAAATAAGAAAAAGGATTTATAATTTTTTACACAGTATTTATATTTAAAATTATACATACAATTTATACTAATATTTAAAATTTTCAAAGAAAACTATTTTAATTCTAATACACTGATATGTTAAATTGCAAAGTATCTACGTAAACACTTCAATTGACAACCAGTGTTTGGTTTCAGCTGTGTGATTAGGTACCTGATCAGGTAGTCAATCCCTCAAACCTCTATGTCAATATCTTCATGTGCAGTTGTATTTGTAATATAATTATAAATTCATAATAGAAAAATTATGTAATATAATAATAAGATGCATTTAACTTGTTTTATAACATAACGACTGTATGTATGTTTGGTAGAATTTTGATTAAACTTAGTCTATATACTTTTATAATTTTTTCCAAAAAAGCAAAAAAAAACCTTACTGATTAGGATTGTCACACTTTGATATTTCTTAATATATCACATGGTTGATAGTGGAGATGTTTTCAGATTTAGTGTAGCTCACTTACTCTCAGACCAAAGTCAGCTACCAAAAAGTTGGAATGGATTCCTTTCATATCCACAGTAATATAAATGCAGGTCTCTCTCTCACACACACAAATACACACACACACAGAGAGAGGAGGTAGAAAGTGAGAGATTGGACTTCCATCCCCAACCAGAGTTCCATAACAATGTCTTTGAATTGCAAGGTGGCCTTTCAATTTGGCCTAGTCTCACCCTAAAGTAACAGTTCCCTACTCATTACATAAAGATTTAAAAAACTGTTGAAGAGATAGCCTGATAAGCAATTTTTTTAGGGCTCCACTTGTGCTCTCATTTTTCTTCTTCACTTTTCATTTTAAATAATGAAAGAGATGTGGCTGGAAAGGTCAAATGCTTTAGGTTTTGTCAGGCAGTTTGGGATTTCTCCAGCAAAAACTGTATCCCAATTCCCTGGAATGTCAAATTGCAGCCAAGTTGGTCACTAGAATCAGGACAGTCAGGGTCCCCTGGGAGGAGTGGCCCACTTCCCTTCTTAGCGTGCACAATTAAAACCTGAAACTGCAGATCTTTTCTTTTCCAAAAGAATGAAAAAAAAAGGAGCTATTCATTCTAGAATCAAGGAGAGTTTAAGCTATAGATCTGGAAGTTATTCCTGAAGCCACAATGAGAAATGGAACATGTGATATAAAAGTTTGGTGGAAGGAGAATATTTTTCCATGACTTTCCAGGCAAAAAGAAGCAGAGTATGATTTGAAAGTAACTCATGAAGCCATTTCTTGTCTACTTGTTGGCAATATCTAGCATTATACCTGACACAAATAAGTTTTTATTGTAGTTTCCTGGTGAGTCATTGATTTTTGATTAGGAGACTTGCATTCTGCTATAGAATTTTTAGCAGTTTCTGTTTAGAGTATTTAAGATTTTTTTCTTTTTTTTCCTCATTTTTTTTATTAAAGATTTCCATCTTCTTCCCTCCTCCTCCCCCTTCCCTCCCCTCCCTTCCACCCATACCCCCTCTCCAACCCTCTCCAAGACAAAGAGCCATCAGGGTTCCCTTCACTATGTTAAGTCCAAGGTCCTCCCAGCTCCCCCTATGTCCAGGAAGGTGAGCAACCAAACTGACAAGGCTCACAGTGAGCCCATCCACGCTGCAGAGTTCATGTTCATTGCCGTTGTCCTTGGTTTCTCAGTCCTCCTCCACCGTCAGCCACATTCAGAGAGTCCGGTTTGGTCCCCTGTTCCATCAGTCCCATTCCAACTGGACTTGGTGGTCTCCCGTTAAGATTTTTAAGCATATACTTTCTCCTAGATTCTAAGAGAAAGAGTCCCATAAACAGGAGAAAGATTGATAAAGTATCCAAACAATGTTCCTAATTTAGCTTAGAAACATAGTATATCAATATTGCATTGATATATTGTCATAATTTGCCAGTTTGGGGATATGTTTCTATCAAACTGCCAATTCATTCAGACCTCTCCACCAAATATTTTAACACATTGCGATTCTGGGCTTATATATTATAAGGAAAGCAGAGTTACCATATTAGGCAACCAGAAAAATCCCCCCAAAAATACAGGGTGGAGGGTATTAATCCTGCCTCAAATTGATATGCCAGACTTTGTAGACTCCCATTGGGAGGCTGTACCCTTCTAAGGAGTGGATAGGTTGCGTGGGAGGAAAGTGAGGGGGAGAGAGAGGAGAGGAGGGACATGGAACTGTGGTTAGTATGTAAAATGAAAAAAAAATTATAGATCTCTCAAAAGAGACTTTGGGCATCGGACATTAGGTTGAAATCTACAAGTTTGCCAGTCTGTGTTTGGAGCTATCTTATGAAATGGCTCTTGGGCTGTAAATTGGGCTTGATTTGGTATCTAAACCAAGATATTTATGAGGTGATGTGGGACTGGCAATGAATTAATTATGGCTGGAACACAGAGGAAACCAAAAATAAAATGTTGATATCAGAATTTGTAGCATTAAAAATCTATTAAAATTTTCAGCTCTTCTTTAAAACATTGCCTTCTATGAGTAGGTTTATGTAGTGTGTAAGCTTAGCTACTCAGCGTATTCCCTCCATTTCCTGTTGTCCTGGGGTCTCATGAGAGTCTTCATAGTATTCAGAGACAGAGCTCCACTAGCTGGTGTGCCTGTGAACGTAGCCTGACTTTGTGAGTGGTGGAATGAAGACTCAGGTTTCCATGATATTTGTACTTTAGTTTTTCACCTTGAAAAAAAGATTCAGCTAAAAGATGGGTATTTGTGCGGCAAAATGGACTGTGCATACATTAGTGCATTTCTGGAGAAAGAAAAATATGTCCTTAAACACAGTTGATAGTTTAACAACACTGGAAGCACTATAAAGTTCTCAAAAAATACATAACTATGTTAAAATACATTGAGGTCAAAATAAATGCAAATACAAAAGGAGATTAAGTTAGAATAAACAAACATAAAATGTTAGCCCGAGTATTAATAAGACCAAGAAAAATGGGATGTGGATTTTAGCAGGTGTTAAAGCTTATTATTTTTTAAAAAATCATTCCATACTCAAGAGTAAGAAGAAAAAAGTTGCAGAATAAACCTATATTGCCAAAACAACAGCTTCAACAATTGCCACAGGCCCTCATTTGTTGTTTAATATCAACCCACTCCATCAACTTTTCATTCCATATAAGAGCAAGACACAAGTACATGATCATCACCCTTTAAGTTATCCAACTTAACCAGTGAGTTCAGTGCAGTGAAGCTGCCTGTCTATACTATAAACTTTTTCATCAGTATTCTACCTATTAATCCCCTTAGCTACTGATGAGCCTTGCCTAGAACCATTATTTCATTAAAGCTTTCAAAGTAGTAATTTGAGTTCTATTATTCTATTTCCTACCTATAATTTTTTCATATAGAAATTTTTCTAATCAAATATTTGAATATCCCGAAATATACTTAACTATTTAAACTTCATTGTTGAAATTTTGAAAAAAAAGGGGGAGCTTGATGGTTCTGAGAAGACATAATGGCAGTCAATCTTTCTGTCTGCCTATACAGTGTGTATTTTAAAATACTGTATCTGAGTAAGTATGCAGAGAACTCTTCTATGAAGGAACCCAGAGACTGAGTTGAAGAAATCAATTTCTTGTAGTGCCCTAGACACACCTCTTGCCTTCCAAACATTGTTTTTGCCTAATATGTGGGTAACTCATAATTCTGCTGTGTGTATTTAACAAATTTTAAGTTAGGTACATAGAGGTAACCTTCACACCAAACTTGATACACAACTTTATCCTTACCACTGAGATTTTTGATGCTTTCTAATCAAGTCTACCCTTCTTCCAAGAGTTGACAATTTTGGATCTTCTGATGTAGATTTCAATAGATCAGTTCTGCTAGGTCTGGATTTATTTCAACTAAATTAGATAGAATTCTGGGAGGGGCAATGACAGACGTGGACAATTCTTATATGTTTTTGTGCCTTATTCTTGTCAGTTATGAATACTATTCCATTATATGAGCACACTATTCATTATTCAACCAATGGCTGGACTTGTTTCTAGCATTAGAATATAATCAGTAAGGTTGGCATGAATGGTTTTCATAAGTCAGATGACCAGATTTTTTTTTTCATTTTTGATAGTAACATACTGAGGATAGAAACTTCTAAATTCACAACAAATTAATAAACTTTATTGAAGGATAAATTATTCTTAAGGTCATATTTTTGAAATATGTAGTGCTTTTATTAATTCTTTGAAAATTCCATACATTTTTACAAACATATGTTGAGCTTATTCACTCCCATTGCTCACCATAACTCTTTCAAGATTCACATCATCCACCAAATTCATCATGTCTTTTTCTTTATAATGCACTAAGTACAATTTATGTTCCCTGTCTTAGTTAGTGTTACTATTATGGGAAATGGACACCAGTGACCACAGCCACCTTTATAAGAATAAAGAAAAGCATTTAAGTGGGGATGGCTCACAGTTCAGAGGTTAAGTACATTTTCAACATGGTCGATAAGTAGGGCCGCACAGAGGCAGCCATGATGCTGGAGAAAGAGCCAAGAGCTCTACCTTTGGACCAGCCGGCAGGTGGAAGAAACAGTGATCCTAAGCCTTGCTTGGACTTCTGTAACCCCAAACCTCACCGCTAGTGACAAGCTTCTTCTAACAAGGCCATACCTACTCCAACAAGGCCACACCTACCAACTGTGCCACTCTCTGTCAGCCTACTAAGGCCATTTCCATTCAAACCACCTCACTCCCCAAATACTTTTGGATATGGAGACATCCATTGCAGCTCTGCCAAGGGTCACATCCTTAACTAACGCTGATGTTCACTTTCCTAAAAGCTATCAACTGGCAATTGCTCCACATCCAACGAGTGAGTACCTTTTTGAATAGTTTTTGAGGAGGGTGTTGAGTACCCTCCTTATACCATGATGAAATATTGACTGGATTGATCTTATTTAAGAAAGCACCTTTGTTCTGAGTTCAGGAAAGCATGGGTCCTGTTGGGAGGTCCGGTTTCACTCCTGTCTTTCCTTACCTATGCTCTTACAACCTTCCTTCTCCACCTGTTGTAATGATCCCTTGAGCACTGGGGAAAAGGGAACTTTTTAAGGCGGTCTGACGGATGCACTAATCTATGGGTAGAGAGACACATCAAGAGCAAAGACATCATATCTTCATGAGATTTAATTTTAAATATTTTTGAAATTCCCTGCATGTGAACTATACACACGTCGTTTTCATGTCAGGGTGGTTAGAATGAAACAGGTGGTTCTCTAGAAAATGAAGGTGGGGCTGAGAGGAAGGGCAGAAACGTAAGCAAAGCACACGATAAAAGAAAAGAGAGGACAGATGTAGCCTGATAGCCACAAACGCCCACGTTTTAGTAGACAGAGTGGAATGAACAAAAGAACAGGAAAAGGCACAATTGGTACCCAGGTCAGTTGATATTTACATTATGATTGCTGAAGAAGTACGCACACGGCATTTTCCTGTAGAATTCCCCTATCTGCAACAGCACCACTTCACCTTTTTTTACACCCAGTCCTGTAAAACCTTCCTTTCGTTGATTTCTGATTATTTCTGCAATTTAGCCATGTCATTTTGAATTCAGACAACATTCTCCAGAGTTCTGCCCTTTGTGAACTTTCCTGAGTTTCATCTGCAAGTTTGGGAGTAAACTCTCTATTACCATTTCACGGTTGGAAATATTAAGCATGCAGTTTGAAAATGCATAATAAAATTCCCTAAACAATTTCAAGGCCTCACAAACATAAAAAATAATCAAAGCCACAGAATTGTCTTGATTTAAAGTTTGGATTTTATTTTTTCACAGACATTTATATCCACCCAGTTATTTGCACATCAGTAGATGGAATTGTGACAACCAAATCCAAAGGAAAATGTAAATGTTCTTTAGTGCAAAGCCAGGGTTAGAAGGGAAGGTTTGTTTGGTTATTAGCAAATAACAGACAATGTACCACCAAGTTGAAATTTTTAGAGATGTTTGCTAAATAACAGTTCAAACTTCCCAAACTAAGTGTTTACTTCATTTCTACATGTAAACAGCTTCAGAAATTGCAACATGTTTGACATATATCAAACTTTAATTTCCATCTGATATTTAAAATAGTTTTTCAATGGAAGAGCATATGTCTATTGCACTTAGACTGAGTTTGGTTTATTTGAGAATGGTTTTAAATGAAAGGTAAGATTGTCTCCTTCAATCGGATTTCATAGTGATAAATGAGAGACTCTCCTGCCTTACCTCACCTGTTACATAAACACAGTATTTCTGATACTATATCTACACACTTAACACTCTCCAAACCTCATTGTAAGGCTATCTTGCTGTCATGAGTATGTGGTACAGGAACAAGCTATGTGAACATTATTTCCAGGTGACCAAACACTGACTATGCAGTTTGTTAAAACTAAAGTCTTTGAACAACTTGACATGAAATTAATGTGTTAAGTATTTCCTAAATTCTCTTCTGCCCATGAAGTAGGTTCCTTGATTCGTTAGTCAATATTATTCTGTTTATCAAAAATACAAAAAAGTATTACTCCTCATATATATATATATATATATATAACACTATCATAAAATAATAACCATAAAGGGGAGATGCATGTGGATATGACACTATTTCAGTTCAAAATGATAGAACAGCTAACATTTATTCAGTGTGATCTGTCAGCCATTGCTCTAAGTGACATACATATTCATTTAATCGTCGCAGTAAACTCAGTTTATAGGACATCAGAGAGAGGTAACCGCTTTCCTAGTCATTAAGGCTGGCTATGACTGCCTGAACCTGGAGTTCATGTGCTTCACCATCACACACTCATTCATTTGGCTGAGCTGTGGTTGCCAACTTTCACAAGGCAGCATCTCTTTTTTTTTAATGAGAAAAAAGCATAAATTAAGCAGAGACTGGACATACAGGAACCCAAAAGTGTCAAGACTATCCCAATATTTGTTAGGCAGATTCTCTACCACTTAGCAACACCCCTGTATATCAAAGTTTGAGAGTAAACGTGGGGTGGGAACACTGGACATGGTGCAGAGTTCATGGAGGGAAACATATGGACATCTCTTTATGAGGCACCCAGGGAGAATATGGCAGGTAGGGATATGGGCAAAGTTACCAGTTCATTATTCCAATAAGTCATATAACACACAAATGATAGAAAATAGGGGGGGGGAAGGGAAAATTATCCTATAGAAATTGAATTGCCCTTTCCACTATTACTTTTGATGGATACATTTTTAATTATTTCAAGACACAGTCTTAAATATGAATACAGCTATCACTGAGTGGCGGCACAGACTAAATATCTGTGTCGCCTTCAAAGGTGTACTTGAAATATTATGCCCTCATTTGAAATTATTTGGAGTTGGGAGCCTATAGAAGGGAATAAGTCATAAAGTTAGAGTTCTTGCCGCTGAGATTAATGTCCATAGTATGCAAAGTCTAGACAGTTCTCTTTCCTTCCACCCTGTGAAGATTTGATGATAAGACAGACAGCAGCTTGGAACCTGAGCAGGCCCTTATCAGAGTTTGACATTGGCCGCAGCCAGACCGCAGGCCTGCAAGTTCCAGAACTGCAAAAAATACTATTATTTAGGAGTCACTATGTCTGCCTGAACTAGCTGAGGAAGAAGGATGTACCCTAATCACAGATTTTCCCCCTTTGTACAATACCTACGTGTTTCTAATTGTTCATCCTTATAGTGCAATCAATATCTTCATATACAGTCATTAAACCATATGCCCTTTGTCTGATTCATACAAGCATGTTTACTTATCAAAGGAGGTAGCTTTTCCTAGAGCACCAAGATATTTTGAAAGATATTTTATTGAGTTCTGATTTCATCTTCTTTCCTGCTGAAAATGAGATAGTCTTAGAGAATATAGCACTATCAGCAGGCTAGTTTGAGAGCCCTGTGTTGCCTCTCAGATCTTACTTGGCATAAGAAAGTTATTTCTCACCAACTTTTCAAAGTCAGACACAATGACCACTCTCCTAATATTTTCTTTTCCAGGGAGATTGCCTGTGAAAACCCAATACAAAACTTTAAACAAGCATCTAAGAAACCTATTATTCTTGGCTAACCACTGACATCATATTTTAGATTGTTTGATATAAGAATTACTTACACTTTTTTCTCTGAGTATCCACTGAAAATTTGACCAAGAATTTCATAGCCTCTGGGTAAATATGGAAAGGTAATTTGTGTCAACACTTCCCAAGATTCTTTTTGACCCTTTGAAGTTTTGGACTTATGGAAAATATCATACCATATGATGTAAGCCTTTGTAATTGGACAAAATTGTGCTATTTCTTAGATTACAAATTAGACTTGAAATGATGAATTAAACCAGTTCAAATATAACTCATTTTAATTTTATTATAGACCTGTCAGGTTGCAAAAATATATAAATGAAATAATAACCTGGACAATTTGAGCATTTTCTTTACTTTTTGTCTTTTATACTATATGTATAGGTGTTTTGGCTATATGTCTGTGCACCACATGTCTGCAGAGGCCAGGATAAGGTATTAGAGTTCTGAATATGGAGCCCAGACAGTTGTGAGACACTGTGTGGCTGCTGGGAATCAACCCAGGTCCTCCTGTAGAGCAGCCTGTGCTCCTAACAGAGTCACCTCTCCAGCCCTCAGAGTTCGGACTTTTATACTCTTGAAGTTTCAAGCACACAGACATGAACTTCCTGTGGGTAACTGACTTTCCCTAAATGCTCCCTGAACCTTCTGCTAACTTTTCAACATCTCACATGTCTGGTTATTTTCAAACCAATTTTGTTTTAATCCAAGAATTATTCTTTCAGTAGCTGTGATATAACAGATTATGCTGCAGATTCTAGGAGTACTACTGCTTTCTTTGAAACTAAGTAATCAGTTTCCCATGAAGGACTGATTATTTCCTTGTGGCATCTCTCAGTTGTTACAAATCAGGGAGTTAAATTTGTCCCAAGTCAACTAGTTTTTCTTTAATGAAATTTATATGCAGCACAAATAGGAACATGAATCCAGAGAGCAGAGAGAAATTAAATCATTGGAAATAGAATGGAATTCTCAATGTTTCTTAAGTAAGCTTGGTCAGAATATCAGTCATTAAGAAAACAAACAACAAAAACTCAGTTCTTAGCAGGGCATAGACAAAGGAAACACTTCTACACTGCTGATCATTGTGAGAGCAGAAGACACGGTATTTTCCAGTGATGAACCTCTCAATTTCTTATCTGATATCAAGCGGTCAACTCTGAAGTCACATGCATACAATTAACAGTAAACTGAGCACATTGGATTTATATATTAAGAAATAGGTATTGTTAAAAAGTGTTGTAATTCCCGGGTATATAAAGCCCTCTTTTGTCCTCCTTGGGTACTAGACACACTTGTTTCATATAAATATATGCAGGGAAAACACTGATACACATAAAATAAAAATAAATAAAGTTTTTTTTTTAAAAAAGTTTGTATGTGTGCAACAACAACAATAAAAGAAAAGAGAGACAGAGGACATGAATTTAAAAGAAAGAAAAGTCAGGGGAGGAGATACTTGAGACGGCTTGGGGTGGAAAGGAAATAGAAAATATTTTAAGTTAATTTTTTAAATAGAAAATATCTGAAAACAAATCTTCCACGTGACCATGTCTGGGTCCTTATTTACACATAAGATTCCTGGTGAAACTATCAGAGAGGTTCTTGTACTTCAATGTTTATTACTATTTACAATATTTATTACTATTCATACTCACCGAATATGGGACCATCCTAAGTATCCATCAAGAGAGGAATGGATACAGAAAAAATCTGGTACATAGCCACAAGAGCATTAGAGTCACAAGAGGAATGGAGTTATGTCATTTGTAGGAAATTAGATGCAACTGGAGATAATCATATTAAGCACATTAAACCGGTTTCGGGAAGATAATTATTACATTTTTCTCCCATTTGTGTTTCATTAGTCAAATAAAATCAGGCATGCATATGTAAAACAGAAACTAGGGATAACATTGTCCAGAGGAGAAAAGAGGACACATGAAAGGAAGGAGGCATGAGGAGAAAGAGAATGGGAAGTACTGGGGCAGGGAGAGTGGGTTCCGTTCATGATAGACACCTACATGAAAAACTTTTCACATGTCTTTAAACACTTATTGTGAAGACCAAGTACAATTCGTGGTTCTCATGTATTCTTAGATGTGTGCCCTGGACTATGGGGTGTATCAGGAGATATATCCTTGCAGACACTGTACACTCCCTCTACCGAGACCTTTCACTTCCCAGTAGCTCCTTGGCTAGCGGTGCCCGTTGATGTACACCTCTTCTCTCCACGCTGAGGTCGGAAATAGTGTACAGATGTGCGAGCAATTGCGGAAGGAGTTGAATATGATACAAATACACAAAATCCTCAGAGAGCAAATAAAATCTAGGAAAAACAAAGCAGATAAATATTTATTAAGAGTATATTGGTTTCCATATAAGATAAAACAATTT
The DNA here is from genome assembly GCF_903992535.2 of Arvicola amphibius. Classification (NCBI taxonomy): domain Eukaryota; kingdom Metazoa; phylum Chordata; class Mammalia; order Rodentia; family Cricetidae; genus Arvicola; species Arvicola amphibius. The sequence goes on from NC_052056.1 coordinate 42,421,875, forward strand.
TAAGTGTATGAAAAATTTGTTTGGAGAATACTGGCAACATGATATTTTTAAAGTAGATTTCTTTTTTTTTTTTTTTTTTTTGGTTTTTTGAGACAGGGTTTCTCTGTAGCTTTGGAGCCTTTCCTGAAACTAACTCTTGTAGACCAAGTTGGCCTTGAACTCACAGAGATCCACCTACCTCAGCCTCCAAAGTGCTGGGACTAAAGGCGTGTGCCACCACCATCCGGCTATATAAACTAGATTTCTTAGTTCTGTTAAATAGAAACAGCTGCTTCAGTTCATATCATAAAATGAGACATAATATTAAGAAGTGACTGTATTCCTTCCAATTTACAACTCCAAGTCATAATACAATATAGTTGTGTTTGTAGATGAGGCATTTAAGCAGGTAAAGTTAAATAAACATATGAGTTGGACATTATCCTATCAGATTAATGTCCTATCTCAATAAAGTTAGATATACACAAGATTCCTCTTCTGGCCCCTCCAAGCTGAGTATGAGAATACGTGGTTACTTTTGCCATCTCTGAATTATTTTCCCTTCCCAATTTCTCCTTTTTATAATTTGTTTTTAGCTCACTGGGCTAATTTTGAATTGTCTTCTTTTACAAGTAAGGCATTTTTCAATTTATTATATAATAGACTGTATGACTTTTAAGGAAAAATGATTTGTGGTTTTAGACACAACAACACACACACACATATGCACAATTGCTTCCTCCCACATACACACTCAGGACAGCCATGGTAAAGAACGTGGCACAAAGATGGATGTCTATGAGCCAGGAAAGAGGCTCCTTATCTGAAATTAAGTTCGCTAGTTTGTGGCTCATGCACTTCGATGCCCCCAGAAGCATAAAAATAGAACCTTCTGTTGTTTCAGTCTCCCAGTTGATGGTGTTTTGTTACAAAATCCTGGCTAGCTAATATGAACTTTTCTACCACAGAAGGGAGACCTTCTAATTTGGTTTAGGGGTAGAGTTTCCTAAAGTCAGGGTCGGGGTTAGTATTTCTCGGCACTGTTCTTCCTACACAGGTTTTGAGCCATTTTATAATTATTAGAAGAAGGCCCTCTTTCTCTTCTTGAATGCTGAATAGTAAGGAAGAAATTAACATTTATTGGACACTTAACATGTGCCAGACGCCATTTCGCATGTGTTTTCTCATTTACTCCTTAGAAACATCTTGCAGCATAAGTATTATTATTCCAATAATTTTAGTTAAAGAGATAAAATAACTAGCCCCCACAGTCACTTAGCGAGTTAATTGGCAGATTTGGATTCCAAACTGAACATCTTTCCTTTTTTGTAATTCTACAAAGTTCTAGGCTTTCTGTTATTTAATGTTGAAGGGTCCCTTCAAAATAACAGAGACATTTCTGCTAGTCCACATGGAGAGACTTGATGACACCATGCATACAGAGACAAAAAGCTTAACCTGGAGGTAAAGCAGCTGGAGAGTAGTACACTTGGGATGTGACTAGTACTCCCAAGCTGGGGGCAACTAAAGGAATAGCTGGAATCCTGTAGAGCCCAGGAGTGAAATTCCTAATGGAATCTGGGTATGTCTTCATGCATGCTCTATGCAGCATGGCATCCAAGAAGAGGAATTGCCTCCCGGAAGCTGGAGCCATTGCCTTAAACCCTGCTACAAGCAGAAAAAGATTTTAGGAATTACTTGAGCTTGTTTGCCTTCTAGGCTTAAATAAGTAAATGCTTTTGCTTTTCATCCCGCCTAGCTCCTACACGACTAGCTTTACACCCAAAATAACAACACACAAATTGTATTCTTTTAAACACTGCTTGGCCCATTGGTTCCAGCCTCTTATTGGCTAATTCTCACATCTTGATTAACCCATTTCTAATAATCTGTGTAGCACTATGAGGTGGTGGCTTACTGGGAAAGATTCTAGCCATCTGTCTCTGGCAGGAGAATCATGGTGACTGACTCACTTCCCTTCTTCCCTGCATTCTGTTCTGTCTACTCCACCCACCTATGTTCTGACCTATCAGGCCAAGCAGTTTCTTTATTAACCAATGAAAGTAACACATAGACAGATAACCGTCCTCCATCACTTGTCACTACCAAACCCTCCAGTTAGCCAGAGAGACGAGCTCAGAAAAGATGCTGCCATAGAACATTTTGGGAAGAGACCAACCGCTGGCTCCTAGAGTCAAGAAGTCAGTGGCTGGGACAGCTGTGCTGGGCCGTCATTCAGGGAGGAGGAACTCAGGTGCCTGGTGCTTTGGAAAATGCTGCCGATATGTTTTCACAGCTGAGTGCGTTTCCCTAGCTTTCGTGTACCACTCTGTGAAGACTGTGACAGAAAGACAGGATTGCATTACTAAACACTGAAGGAATAGTAAATAGCAGAGCCAGGACCAAATCCACTCATTCTGAAAGAAAGTGTGCTTCGCATGTCTTCACCGTGTCGGTCTCCTAATGTTCAAGTGAGATTTAGCTGAATGTCCTCAACTGGTGGCTATGGTCAAAGTGAGATGGCACGTTCCCCGGTATAGAGTGATGTGTTGTTGGCACAGAAAAGCAAAGAATATTGTGAACCAAGCTACAGAGTTGCATTAAACTTTTCTTTCCCGTGAATGACTGTATCTTTTGAGATGTCCCTTTTATGTATAACTCAGTGTTTTCTCTGCCATCAATGGAAACAGAGTTATTCTTACCTTATTTTGAATTGTTGTGTGACTTCCTTGGTATATCTTCTCCAAAATGAGGAACATAAAAATGTATTACCCTAAATAACATTAAGTTCATGTTTTTTATAGGATATTATTTGAGCATTGTCTTAGAGGACCATAGTCCTAGCCTAATCTCATTCTCACACATAACTCATGGATGATAACGACAATCTTGCCAACCCAAGGGATAAATACATTTATTTTACCTTATAAAAATTCGTCGCAATTTGCTCTCACATTCTTGTTATATTTCTCAGTAAATGCAAAAGAATAAAGTATATTTCTGTGCTCCCAGAATTTGACCTGGTTAAAGAGAATGAAAACAAGGCAGACAAAACATATACTGATCATTTTCTTTGTTTTCTTCTAGACTGCTAATATAGAGCATCCCAAGTTGGAAAGTGCTAAATTATCTTATTATGGAATTCAAAACTGTTTTCCCCCTGAGATATGACTGGGTACATAAACATGAACTCTCATCTCTTAAGACTTCTGCACATTTCTACTCTCTGCCTGCACTGGCTCCATATATTACTGCTAATGCTGTCCTTGGGCTGCAATTTGGAATATAGATGATCCTAAGAAAAAGTCATGTTTCTTGTATAGCTCTGTTGCATGTTTCCAATGTCTTCTCCCTCCAACAGACTCTTCTTTCCCTTATCTCCCTCTTCCTCCTCGTGTGGCAGCAGAGTGTCATTCAGTCACTGACTAGAGACTGGACCATAGCTTTTCGGCTGAGTCTCAGTCATCAAACATGTGAATCTAATTCACCAACACTTAGAGAGGAAACTTTCCTCTTGTCTAAGAAAGAAGTATTTGCTTAGAGAAGTGAATGTACTAGTCCTGCACTTTGTGTATTGAGAGGGCATCAGCCACACAGCATGACGGATGTGAATGGTACCCCTAGAGTCATAGTGTGTTCAAGATTTGTGTAGACTACTGTGACAATGTCCACTCTACAGAGTTGCAAAATACAGCAACTTTGCAATTACACTGTTTAATTTGAACCAAGAGACTGAGAGATAGGAATTAAATAAGCAGGTTCTAATTACAAAGCGTCTTTGGCTTGATTCATTGTTATACCAATGTGAGATCTTGAAGCCATGCATAGGTTCACATCAAACTTCAACATGATTCCTTAAAGAGTCAACATTTTCCTTCCACATCTAAATTTTCTCTCCCACTTCAAACAAGGAAGAAATCCCAAAGGCTTAAGAGTTGTCCTTGTATGTCTTCTATCTCCCTTCTGTTAGCTCTGCCACCTGAATATACGTGTTATATCCAAAAGGAAGCAAGACCCGCCTGTAAACTCTTTAATAACCATCCCTCACACACAAAGAGATTACTCCAAAAACTAATATATGGAAAATGGATGCTAAGCATTCATTAAAGTTTTTTTTTCCCACAAGAGTCTGCAACAATAATTTTTTTAAACCAAATGTACAAAGTATCTATTCTTTGTTATTAGAGAACATAAAATGCATTAACTAACAAGGTCCCAGGAGTGCTGCTTTTTTGTGTTTAAAAAAAATCACAATTATTCCCTTTATGGAAAACAATTGGAAGAAATAAGCCTTCATCTCTGAGATAGTTCATCCCCGACGAACGTGCTGTGTCGCACTGGCTTTTTACTCAGTGTTTTCAGTATATGCATAGTGTTAAAATTAAGGGATTATCTCCCCCCCCCCCAACATAAGGAAGGCTGTGAGTCCTTGAGTGGTCAACCCACAGCCACATGGCAGATTAAAGGCAGAGAATTATATTGCTCAATGGTTTGAATTCCCACAATATTGTACTACTCACATTTTAAAAATGTAGGTAAACTAACAAGTGTTTACTTTGGTTTCCCAACTTAACCCAATTAAATAGAACAACATCTCCAGTGTTTTCTGAGCTTCTTTGGCACATGAATCAAACTGAATTCAGAAGCTGATCTACTTCATAACCTTCTTTCTCATCCTTGTCTCTTCCTCCCTGATAGCGATGCCTGTGTAAGCTTCCTACAGTTTGGGAGACACCATAAAACAGGCTGCATTCATGATTCTCCCTGCAATTTTTTGAATTCTTCATTCTGGTTACACTTATCAAATCCAAATTGTACTTTCTGGTTTAGTCATTTAACCTTTGAATTCATCTGTAAGACCAAATTTTGTCCTTTTGAGGACAAAAGAGAACACCTCCCCTAATCAAGTGGTTATTCATTTAGTACTTCAGTAGAAAACCAACATGGGCTGCCAGAAAGAGCTTGACTGAAGAAGAATACTTGTTCCCTAACCATGTGACTTACCTGTCAGTTACTCTTGCAAAATTTCTCCTAGTCAAGATCAGATCATTTTGGATATTAGACATTTTATGTTAATTTTTGAGTGGGAAAATCTACAAGGGCTAAATTCATGAACTCAGAATTTCCTGGTCTTAAATTTGTGCCAAATACGTCCTGGTATCCACCTGGCATAACCACACCTGGGCTTTGCACAAGTGTCTAAGAAGGAAGCAACTCTCAGCTCCAGGTCTCTGCTCCAGCCCTGCCAGTTATGGCCTGAAGCAACTGGAGGAATATTCTCCCTTGCCAGCCTAGCTCTTCTTCCTTGATCTGGGGTCCTTTTAAAGAAAACAACAAAAGCAACAGGACAGAAAAAAAAAATAGAATAGGAAGAAACCTACAGTGGGAAAGCCTGAAGCGACAACACAAATAATGATTATTCCTGTCAAGGTTTAGCTGTGGTTGCTAAGTTACTGGCCTGCTCTGTAAAACCTTGAAGTATGGGACACATTAGGAGCTCGTTAGGTCCCAGTGACTTGCGGTAAATGTACAATTTGTCTCCGTGCTGAACACACTTCAAAAATAACAATAAAAAACCCCACATGGCCTAAAATTTGTGACCTTTCTGTTGTTTGGCTTCTCCTCCCCTTTACACCTCTTCTCCTAGTTGTATGTTATTATGGAAACTGCTATTGGAAAAATAAACAAAAGAATTTTGCAAAGAACTAGAACCAGATATATTAGTCTACAGCCTTTGACATTTAATGAAGGTTTTCACGAAGAGAACTACAGGAAGGGTCAAGGAAAAGTAAAAGGAGTTTCATAATAATTGTTTACAGTGTGCGTGGCAGGGCCATCGGCTCACTCTCCACAAGCACCTGTAGTGTGTGTACCAGGCTGCAAAATGGTGCCGAAGCGGGAAGCACTGGGCTCTTGCGTGCATTTTTCTATTTACACTAATAGGATCACGTTCCAATTCACAGATCTCGGAGTTGACCTGGCGGCCGATATTTGCAGCTCAAAACTCTGACGTGATTGGCAGCACAGCTTAGTGACCGTTTTAAGTTGACAAACTACTTTTCCTGGGTGACTGGGAGGTCTTTTTTTATGTTGCTGCACAGATGAGCTTCTCCTTGGTCTTTAGACACTGCTCTGTGCTTCTCAACTTTTGGCAAGACATAATGTACTAATATGAATGCACTTACAGGGGAAATGGGGTTCGGAGGAAAGGATGTAGGAGAAGACAGGAAAGGCAGGGATAAAGAGTGGGTGCCTGAGTAAAAGGGGGTAATAAATGCTACAAGAAATGTTTTGGCAGCCTCTAGCTGTCACAGTGCCAGCACATTATGAAAATGAAAAGTAAGCAGTGTGGGTGTTCTAGTGGTTACATGAATAATTATGGAGGACTCTGGTAGTGTTGGGTAGACTCTGAAGACCTGAAGGTAAACCTTACAAAAGAGAGTCACATTTCCTGTGCCAACTTCAAAATTCATATTAATTGTAACTCTGTTGACCTGCAATCTGGGCTAAAAGATATCATTTGGCTCATAGGAATACTAGTACTTCACGGGATGCTTGGATCTGACCTCCTTCACAAAGAACATCTTTTTTGCTCTTGTGCCAATAATTAATCAGAATTCACATGGCATTAAACAATTCTTGATTAAATGTAATGCTAGATGAAATTATTTGTTACCTATATATTTACGTGTATACATACTTGTATAATGCACTTTTTTCTTTCAATAAAAATGGCTTTCTGCTAGGCAGTGGGTGACACATGCCTTTAATCCTGGTACTTGAGAGGCAGAGGCAGGAATAGTAACTCTATAATATCAAGGTCAGCCTGCAAAACCCTGTCTCAAAAAAAAAGGCAGTATTTTGTGTAGCTATTTGCATTGCAAAACAAATCTCTTCCGTTTTGGGAAACGCACAGCTTTGTCTGTGACCCATTCCTATGTAACCAAAGTTTCCAATGATAAAAAAGAAATCCTTCTACATTAATGTATTATTCACCTTCGTGAGGAAAAGCAAAAATAAACTAAGCATAATGGTACACTTTCCTTTGGCAACTATACACTGATGTGGTTCTATCATTGTCCCTGGAGTCCAAAACAAGCTTTTTGTAAACAGTATCAGCATTTGCATTCAATCTATACCTATTTTCCTGTAAACTTTAAATCATCTGTAGGTTACTTATAATATTAATACAGTACAAGTCACAGATAAGTAATGGTTGTGTTATATTGTGTGGGGAGTAGTGAGAAGAGATAAATGGCTTCTATGTATTCAGAATGGTCGCGCTTTTATTTAATGTGTTTTCAGTTACAATTAGTTGCATCCGTAGAACCAGAATCCATCTTGATATACAAAGGCCCAGCTGCACATACTGTGGAAGGCAGAAGATGCTGTGCCTCCTTAAGAACTGACCCAATTTCTTTTTTCATCCATCAGATATATCTGCGATGACAACATATTGTTTTTCTAAGTTGCGAGTTTTTTTCTGGTTTGGGAACTGGTTAATACATATAGTCAACTGGGTCAATTTGGTACACTTGTGTGTATAGCCTAAGTGTTCTGAGATGGCATTGCTTAACTGCAGATGAAGACATGCAACTTATGTTTGCCAATAAATGAGTATGATTCAAGCAAGAACCTTCAAAAAATACTTTTAATAATTATACAGCAAGTAAATGAGAAGGACTTTTCCTTCTCCTTGTACTGAGCTTACTCAACTGAAGGATATGAATCTGCACCTGATAGCTACGACTTTAGAGAATGTTTTCCACTGTAGCTGAAAGCCCAATGGGTACAGATGAAAGGAAGGTAGAAGTTATGAGTGCTAACTGTATTGGACCAAAATTGTGGGAACACAAGCTCTAGTTGCACCAGCTCTGAGTTCTTTTTCTGCAGTTTTCCCTTCCCTCATTAGCGTAGACATATTGCTACTAGCAATGATAATAATATACCTCTTCAAGGAAAGGCAAAAAGACTTTAATTTCATAGAACTTCTAGCCACTAATCTATTTCTTTTAAACTCTTCAGAGGAGAAGCGTGCATTCTCCAGGTCTAACAACCATTTCAAACATGGTGTTGGATGTTGGCTTTGGTTCCTTCAGAACACTAGAAGGAACACAACTTACGATAGGAAGTGTAATAAGGGTACTTAACGATTACACCACTGATTTTTGTGTCACCTGCCTGTTTGTCATCTTCCCAGTCTGCTGCCTTCTCTGGAGGCATGCTATTTTGTGTAATGCATTCTTTCTCTCTCCAATTACTAGGACCATTATTGCATACATTAAGTACATAAGTACATAAGACAGGGACTTTTCTCAGGCTTTTGATCACATGCATTGTGTGGTCGCTGGTGATCTTCACATCACTAAATCTGACATAAATTCTCCATTACTATAATCTTTACTTATCAAGCGTACTTGACCTGTGACATTATTGCTTTACTTGGGCATCTCTTGTAGTCTTCGGCAGCCCATGTTGTCGTGCACGCTTGGTTTTCTGCTCACCTCATCAGTAATTCTCTTCAGGCTCACTGGCTATATGTTTTCCATTCTTCTAACATCTCTAAACCCTGGGGCATCCTAGATCTCAGACTAGGTTTCTCTTCCTTTCTTGCTTACATTCACTTCCTGGGCAACCTCACATACCCCAGAGCTGTAGTTCTGACTGCTTCCTTCAGGCATGTATCATTAGCAGTAACCCTGAATTCTGAGTTTGTTTATCCAGCTAACAATTCTATATATCTTGTGAGATACAGAAAAATGATCATAGGATCTATAGTCTTTTTTTAACTCCACTGTATCATCTTCATGTAAATTGTCATCCTCTTTGTCTCTGTTATTGCAGTAACAAACTCCCATTTTTCTCTGTAGTTTTTCTTCATTTAGACAACCCAGTAACCCAGTATTTTTTTTTTTTTTTTTTTTTTAGGTTTTTTCGAGACAGGGTTTCTCTGTAGCTTTGGAGCCCGTCCTGGAACTAGCTCTTGTAGACCAGGCTGGTCTCGAACTCACAGAGATCCGCCTGCCTCTGCCTCCCGAGTGCTGGGATTAAAGGCGTGCACTACCGCCGCCCGGCTAACCCAGTAGTTTTTTAAAAATTAATTTTTAGCAAGTTACATCTCTGTAGACAAACATGCAAAGAAACAAACGACATCCATAGGAAAACACCCTTCAGTGGTTTACATTCTTCTCCAAAATATAAGCGAGCCTTTGCCATCTCTATAGCTTAGATGTCCATTGTGGTGTTATTTGAGTATCATCTTTGGCTTTATCCTGTACATTTTCCCTCTTGTTCCCTCTCTTCTCTCAACAAAAGCCTCACTTTTATTTCTCACACATGACAAACCCATCGCTGCTTGATGAGTTCAATTCTTCCTGATGCTCGGACATGACTCAGCATCGTCCTCCATTATCTCAGGCTGGACTGTGTCCCTCAGTTCAACCCAGGCGCCTCCTCACTCATGAGAAAAGGCCTGTGTCGTGAATCTCTCCCAAATGTCACCATCACTCTCTTCTCTACTCTGCGATACTCATATTTTCAGGAGCTGAAAACTTCTGTCATTGGTGAGTACGAGGGAACATGTCCCATGTGATATTTGCATGTAGTGTTCATTAGCTCATTATCTAAGACACGGTTTTCAGCTATTTTAGTTACCTTTACTAGGACAAACTGGGCAAAGCTTTATAGTGCTGGCCTTCCTAAGCATGGCAAGATCCTGGAGTATTTCTTTCGGTATTCTCTAGATCCCAGCAGGATCAATTGTGATAGATAAACAGCTGCAGAGACTGACGAAACAGAACAGAACAAAACAAACAAACAAGCAAACACTTGTGTTGAAATTAGCCCCTAGCTGAGAACACTAATCTAAACCTTTGTTCATGCAAGCTTCAAGAAAGTAAGGGCTTTCTTTCTCCCTTATTGACTGCTGGATGACAAGCCACACGGGATCCAGTTATTTAAGTGAAAACGTGGATGTTGAGGTTTCCTAATAGGTTTCCTATAATATGCAACAGTTCTGTCCTTTTGCGTTGTTGCCTGAAGTAGCTATGTATGTTTTACAAATGAAAGATTTTGCAGAATATTTGGGGAAAATATTTTTAAAGCAGCCATGTAAAACAAGCAAATTTTAAGGTAGCCAAGACCATTAGCTTAAGATAGTCTGACCTCTGCGCTAATGCAGCAATACAAGCATGGTCTTGAGAAATAGTCTCCCCCACAGCAGGTTTTTTTGGAGCTGAAGTTCCTGGTTCTCTAGTGTTCACAATGCTGCTGCTGCTGAGAAATGTCACAGTCTTCTTAATAAGATAATCAGCTGCTTCTTTGAAGGCAATCGTAATGAAACTGTCTTCTGCTTCATCTGTAGCCCTCTACTGAAACAATGGGGGACGCGCCAACCTGCGACAGAATTTGAAAACACGCTCAGCATTAAGTTAGCAGCTTGGCTTTTTGGATGCTTATAGTTTATTGAAGGAGACACACAGGTTCAGAGGTTGTTGCAGCTAGCCATATAATTAACTGTATAAACATGCATCTGATCTATGTCACACCCCTAACAACAATCACAAGGTCACAGGGGTTAGCTATCCTGGAAAAGCTAGAGGGCTCTGATCAGAGAGAGAAATCTACCATGAGGTTTGGGTTAGTGAACAGTGCCTGATGAATAGGTACTCATCTGATAGATGAAACAAGCCTAACACGGAGAGAAAACATGTGGAATGTGTGATATAATAGGATATATAAAGAGAATCCCGAGTAGATAGGTACACACTGGTAAAAAAGGAAGTTGGGAAGGAGATGTACATGAAACTAAGCCAAAAAGAAATCCTAAAGCCCTAATTAGACTGCACAGATTTTATATTTTTTATTTATTCACTTATTTATTTATTGAAAGAAGAATCTATTAAGTTCAGGAAATATAAGAGTCACATGCTCAGACACATGTCTAGGACAGCCATGCTTGATCTCTGTGGTTAATACATGGTAGGAGAAAAACTGAGACTTCTATTAACTGTCATCTATAATCTTCCAAAGAAGGAATATGAGGGACTGAACCAAACCAGGAACAATGGACTTAGTGAGTGTGAATTGAGTAATCCTCCTATAAGCAAATCTACAAGACTAGGTTGATGAGCATCTAAATTAGAAAGGATGGAAGAACCTTAAAAATTTGAGAATGGAGGCTTATGTCAGTGATCTGATCTCTTTGTAAGCACCCTTCCTGACCAGAGCAACGAGTAATGCTTACATTCTCTGCTGGTTGCTATGAATGCTAGTCACAAGCATTGGGGAAGGGGAATTCAGGTGAAGAAAAAAAAAACATTGAACACACAGGGAATTTTAATACCAAACTCCCATTTTGAAAAGACAATACTGCTTTGAAAATTTGATGCTAAAATCACAATGCAAAGCCTTAAAATATGAGCTGCCTTTCCCTCAGTCCCGTAAAAGAAACGACACCTGGCTTTCCATGTTTATGAACTTTTTCATGGACACTCACCGCAACTTATTTTTCTGGCTTCAGCCCATCTCTGTGAGTTACCCACTTTTATGTGCATCTCCCTCAAAACAAATTATATATGTCACTTGACAAGTCTTAGGTGTGTGCCTGTTCGTGGCTTAACACTGCCACCTAGCATCTGAACAGGGCTCCTTTTACCTTCTCCACAGAGAACCCCACTGGCCCTTTCTAAGCATGAGAGCCAGACCACCTACCTAGAAAAGGGCTTGTTTGGGATTCCTAAGTATTGCAAGTGAAGAACGTTTCATTTTTACATCAACATGTCAGGGAGCTAAATGTTTCGAGTGTCCATCACCAGAAAGCACCCATTAGGAATGCTGTGAGTGCATGTATTTCTGTTTCAGAGGAGGAGAGGGCAGGGCAGGAGAGGTTTGATCTTCTCTTCCCGCCCTTTGTTTCTCTCCACTTCTTTTTCCTTCCCTTCCTTCCTCTCTCCCTCCCTCCTTTTCTCTACATGCCCCCCGCCCCTTATCTTCTAACTTGAACATTCTAAGTTGGGGAAGTTAGTACCTAAAGCCAACATTTCTTGACACAAACCTGATTTTTCACTTTCTTGGGTACATTTCTTGTGTTATTAGTGCTTCAATGTGTGTGTGAAGAGCCTAAGCATTAGAAAGCTAGTCTTCCTCATCTGTTAGTAGTAAGCATGTCAAAGAAATGCGGGTGTCTGAACACTGTGCCAAAAGTACATCCTCAGAGATGTCACAAAAATGTTCCCATTGTGCACCTAAGTGCCTCGCAATGACTTTTCAAAAACAGATCTTACAGATAGTTACAGCTGGTTTTGAGAACAGAATTTCTCACCACTGCCATCTGTGGTGACAGTTTGAACCTCACAACTCTTTAAAGGTCTGCTTTTGGGAATTGCTTATATGTCTTAGAGCAAGTGCCCAGGCTCTAATGCCTATAGCATCTTCTTTCCAGTACCCATCCTTTGTCAATGCCTAATTTATCACTGTGTGACTCCCTCCCCAGATGACTGTCTTTTCTTTTTTCCCTTTTTCCAGGGTAAACAGCCCATCACTTCAATTTCCTGACATTTATATGTCCCAGTTTTTGTGATGTGTGCATTTGTGTCTCTATGTTTGTCTCGAGCAATGAAGAAACCAACAGATAACATCTAACAGCCAAACGATTTCTATTGTAATGTCTTGGTCAGGAACAAAATCTGGGTACCCTGATACCTGGCCATAGCTGTTCCCTGGGTCGGCTGTTTTCCATTCTTCTTTCTAGGGCCTCTTTGCAACTTTCACCAGCTTATAGTTTCTCACCAAATTCACTTAATAGTTGAGTCTCCTAAAGCATGAGAGAGTGAACTCAAAAGCATTCCTTTCATCACACTATTCCTATTTTCTACATTGTATTCTATTTGAAAGAATCCTGTGTATTTATTTGTATTGATTTTTTTGAAAGCTCATTTAACCACTCGTCTTACTTAAAGCCGTACATCGTCTTGTGACTGTAGAACATGGAGAAGTGTAAGCCCCATTTGTATTGTCCTACTGTGTGACTATAAGTTAGCTACTGCACAAGCCGCCACCCTTCCTCTACACTGTCCTTAATCTATCCCTAAAATCTCCATATGAAAACAACACAAGAACTCATATACCCAGCACTGTGGCCAGAGTAGCCAGTAGCAGAGTTACACCAGGCAGTGCCACAATAAGAATTGAAATTGTTCATCTTCTTTTCTTTCATTGGCAGCTAAGGGAAAGCTGGGTGGAAAGGTTATGAACTGCATTTCCAGAATGAACATAAAGGAAAAAAAAAGATTGTATATTTTGAAAGTATCAATGGGAATGCAGGATAAGATGTAGGGCAAGATATTTACTTTGTTGTGTGGCAATTCTGCACTTGTACAGTTTATCCTTATTCATATTAGAGGGACTGGTGGTTCAGGCTTTCTGAACAGTGCTATATAAATCCAACCCTTTATCTTTGATACTTCCTTTAAATTGCAGTCTCAATTGTTAAAGAAGTAGGTTTTTGTTGTTATTTTTTTGTGACTAGGTTTCATGTATCTTAGACTGTCCTTAAAATATGTAGCTTAATATAAGCATGACTATTAGACCCTCCTGTTTACACATCATAAATGAAGGGGTTGCATGCACACAACACCCACAGTTCATATAGAGATCAAACTCTAGGGCATTCCAGGAAGGTACTCTGTCAACAAAGCTAAAATCCCCATTGGAAAGAGTACATTTTCTTTGGAAGGAACTTATTGATTTAAACGACAGTTTCAGATTTTAAAAGAGATTTTTCATTAGTTTAAGATTTTAAGGTAAAAAGATGCCTAGCTTTCTTACCTTCAACCTTCAGTAGTCTTAAAAGTCTGAACACTGTGTGTCTCACTGGCTGTGCTGTGTTCAGCCAATAAAATGTTTATAGTTGAGTTCCACTCAGTGAAGTATGTGTCTGTTATGGAAAAAGATTACCACATGGAGCTGGAAATCTACAACAGACTTTAGCAGGAAGACACACTGATGCGAATCACACTAGGGCACAGAGCTTTTCATATTGAATTACTCCAGTGAACCATTTAGAATAATCAGAACCTAAATCCAATATAGAATTCAGGAAGAAAGGATTCAAAGATTATTTTATATAATTCTAAAACCAATAGTCACTTCTCCACCCCAACCTCATTCAAATAATCAAGGTCTATTCTGAACCCTTAAAGGAGAGAGGGCATACACTTTGTTTAAAAATACCATTTCCTCTTATTTATTTGTTAAATCTTTTTATGAGGGCAGCTGTAAGCAGAAAAAATAAAAGTGGATATAATTTAAACATCAGACTATAATCATGGTTTCTTCCTTTAAGCTTCTTAATTCTCCAAAGCTTCGTTTTCCTAATCTAGGAAATGGAATGAGCAAACTTGCAAATCCATACTTTCAAATAAAATTATAGATATTTATGTTCTTTTCTGCAGTTTAGTTATTTCCTCTCCTCAACCTTTCATGTATAACATATGCATAAGCAGCCCTTTTAAAATGCAGATGGCACCGTCTTGAGCTATAGAATGAAGGTGGTATTTATCTCAGAATTTCTATAGCTTTGATTACCTAAATACACTAATAGAAAAATTAGACTCAGGAAAAAAATACTAACTAACTAACTAAGAAAGATAGTCTCAGAGTTGTACTCGATATTAAAACTGTAGAATATGCATGAGCTAACCTTCAATTACTTTTGGAAAGGCAACAGGAAAGTGGGTGTAACATATGCGTGTATCAGTCCATTCCAGTGACATTTGCAAAGGGTAACTCTCTGAATATACGAAGGTGTCACAGACTCGCTTCATAAGCCAGTTGGGGTACCTGGCTTCGTGCTTTCTTGCTGGAGTAGAAACAGAAGACTACTCACCAAAAATTCTGTATGTCTCCACAAATGTTCTGTTCAGACACTGGCAATTGTTGGCTCAGGGATGGTGATTTCAGCTCCTTCTAAAGCAAGTGACAAGTTTGTTTAGTATTCTAGTGTGTTTTTTGCGATTGTGACCAAAACCATTGACCAAAGGCAACATGGGTAGGCAAGGGCTTATTTCATCTTACATCTTACAGTTCATCACCAAGGAAACTGAGGGCAGGTGTAGTACGGAGCTGCTGATATAACAGACATTAAGTACCTCATTGCCAGCATGTGAGGGTCTGTCTCAGAAACCAAAGCAGAATTCATTTCCTGAGAATTTGTCTTCACAATTTTGGTAGCGATGGCTACATAAAGAAGGCTCTTTTGATAATACCTGGATTTCATATCATTGTGTGAACAAGAACTCTCAGAATGATTAAAGGAGATAATAGACATCTTTAGACCTGAATTCAGCTGTATGCGCGGAGTATGTTCTGACTTAGGAGTATTTGAACGTCTGAGTGGGTGAACAACTGTAGCGTGAGGGAATTCTAGTTTGATTTCTGTTACTGTGTTAAAGACAATTACCAAAAAGCAATTTGTGGAGGAAAAAGCTCATTTGGCTTACAGTTTCAGGTCACAGTCTATCACTGAAGGAAGCAAAAGCACACAGACCATGGAGAAAAACTGCTTACTGATTTGCTTTCTCTGGCTTTCTCAGATATCTTTCTTATACATCCCAGGTTTATGAGTCCAGGGATGGCACCCCCAACAGTAGGCTGGACTCACATACATCAATTAGCAATTAGGAAAATAAATAACCCACAGACATGCCTATAGGTCAATCTGATCTCTAATCAAGGCAATTCTTTAATGACAGGCCCTTCTTCCCAGGTGTTTCAATAACAAATCCCTACAGCCCTTAAAAATCTTTTTGTCCCCTCCTTCTCAGTGAGTCCAGATATGATGCCGATGTTCCATTTATGTCTGAAAACTTTACACTCTCTACACGGTGACTAATTATGGGTATGTGGATAACCTTCTACAGCTAAAAGATGCTTATCTGATGAGGGCTGAGAGATCAACTAGTCTTTGGGTAGAGCAATCGGTCATTAGGCTCACTTTAATACTATGTCCCTTTAACAGAATAATAGCAATAGACTGTGTCCTAAGATCTATGACTTATCCACAGGATCTTGACTCCTACCTGGGTCAAGTATGTGTTTCATTTTAGGAGAGGGCCTTAGAGCCTCACATAAAGCAGTAGGTCACTCTTAACATTTGTGCCACCCTTGCAACAATGGGCATATCTTACCTATCCAATTGTTACTTTAGTTCACAGGGTTCAAATTGGGTAAGATAATACCAAATTATCTCCAAGTTTATAAAATATGATTTATAAAATATAACAAGTTTAAAATAGTTATAAGTTTATAAAATATGATTTCCTATTTTGAAAGGAACATAAAACTCAGGTGTAAAATTGTTTATATTTTTCTCTGATTAAAACCTATTCTATAAATAAAAACTTTCTCCATTGGACATTTATGGCACCGTATCACGCTCAGAAAGTTGGTACTAAAATTTTCTTGGAGAAATGTTACATTTACCACATAAATTGATTTTATGGGACAACAATTAATAGTATTAACTTCTTAGTGAATTAAGTTGTAATTTTATATTCCTACCTAGCAATATTTGCTCTGTCAACTCCAACTTTCTATGGTGTCTTAGACTCTTCCATACCTAGCCATATGAGGAATGGGATATTAACCTAATAAAAGTAACATGGAAATTACAATAGCAATAACTAACATTCGTATTACCCTTTATAGCTATTGAATTTTACTATCACATCTCATTAACTATCCTGTGGACTAGTATTATTGTTATTTGCATTTTCATTTTACAATATGAAAGCTCAGGAACTATAGAGTTGCCAGAAATACATAACAAGTAAAGCAATTAGGACTATGAATTTTTCTGACTCTAAGTCCATGATTTTTTTTCTTCAATTTTCCTTGTAGCTGTTCACAATTACACCACAAAATTGGATTCTGTGGGTTCTTTCTTTAGATTGTTCAGGCAGAAAACAGTTTATTTTATCTGAGTTATAAATTGCTACCACAATAAAAAGCTATAGGATAAGCCGTGGGTGCTCTATAATGCAGCAACCTTTTGGGGTTTGGGGAATATTTGGGAAATGTAGATCCATGCAGGTGGTTTTTTTTTCTCAATCAAGCCTTGAAAGCATGGACAAGAGATGAGCATCATCAAGCATCAAGGATAGACATTGCGCTTAACTTTCCAGGAAACCAAGCTTGTAACTCTGTCCCTCATGGGGTATTATGATTAGTTAAAAGAATACAAGCTTGGAGAATGTGTAAGATTCATTCACATTCCATTGCCTTCATTTGTTAGGCATGTCAATATTAAACATTTATTCCATTACTGCTCCTTGATTCCTCATTTGTACCATGTATGACAGAATTTCTTTGATTTAGGTCTTACCTTCCTCTTGGATTAAGGTTATCTACATTAAGAGAGTTTCTGCAGCACTCGGCAGAATATAGTTATAGCATGGCCATTTCTGATACGGGTTTGTGAAATCATCCTGTTATTGCAGCTGGCTTTTAAAAACACAGTCCTAAAATTGAATGGGAATTGGTTCTAGAGATAGCATTGTATAGGCTTTAAGGAGACTTCATTCTATCCCAACATCTACCCTTTACATCTTCCCATAACCCCTTCTCCTTCCATAATAGCACTGGCAGGTGAAAGACTATCAGAAAGAAGCTGTCCTCTTTTATAATCTGTGCATGTATCATCATAAGTGCTTTTATGTGATCAGGTAATTCTCTATTACTGTAAGAGCATCCCCAGATATTTCAGGACCATTAGCAGCCTCACAATGTGCAGAAAATGATTTTTTTCTATGTCTGATAACACAGTTGATCAGAAGATTTTTCTGGCATGCTGAAATCAAAGGAATACAGATTGGAACTACCTGAACCAAAAAGTAAACAATTCTACTTGTGCTTTGTGGGTAGCATTGTGGTGTCATAAAGCAGAAGGAAAAGAAATGAGGCTTGTGATAATTTTTATTGTGCTCTCTCTTTTTCATCCATGAGGTATCTGTGATCATCAGCTATACCTAAGAGACACCGAAAGGTAGTCCTTTCAGCGTACAGGGCACACATAACAATGCATAATAAAGGGGATCCTAACAACTGCATCAAAGCAGATGTGTTTTTGATTTCTTTGAAAGAATGCTTTTACTCTAGTTTTCTCTGAGGATGAAAGCTAATAGGTTAGCTCATTCAGTAAAATATTAATGGGAATAATCGGGCATCCTAACTCTTCAAAATACATTCTTCTGCTGATCCTGCTAAAATCATGACTTTACTACCACAGAAATATTCTAGTGTGGTCTAAGCTGGATCTTCAACTCCTACGTGACAGCTTCATTCGTGTGGAGAAGGGTTTAGTGTGTTGGCATGGGTTCAGGAGTTTGGTGCTCTGAGGTCTTCCTTTAGTGGTGAAAAACCCTCTCAGGCTCTGTTTCCACATATGAAAAACGGGATAATTATGGAGCCATTGTCTTAATGCAATAAGATAGTATATTCAAACAACTTAATAGGAAGACAGGCACTTTACATGGGTTTAACCACTAAGTCCAGCTGCTTTGATTTTAATCATTTATTTTTGTAATAAGTTGGTGGAATTCCATATATGAATACAAATTTACACAAAAATAACTGAGGTGCAGCCGGGCAGTAGTGGCACATGCCTTTTATCCCAGCACTCGGGAGGCAGGGGCAGGTGGATCTTTGTGAGTTCGAGGCCAGCCTGGTCTACAAGAATAGTTCCAGTACAGGCTCCAAAACTACAGAAAAACCCTGTCTCAAAAAAAACAAAACAAAAAAAAAAAAAAACACTGAGGTGCTAAGAAGTTCTCGATTTAAAGTTTTATCTGCAAGGGAGGAGTAGATTCATCTGTAAACTGAATGACTGTGTATAGAATAACACAACAGAGAACTAAGTCATAATTGAAAGCCAGCAGCTCAGGTGGTAAGGGAAGCTACCAGTCACCTGATCTTTTCTCAGTAGAAAAGACAGGGAGTATGCTATCTTAGTAGTTGTCAAAATCTCCTGTAAAGTAATATGTAGTATAGGTTGTAACTTTTTGTATCATTAAGAGACTCTGTTGTAGCTCCTCAACTCCACATTGGAGTAAGAAATCAGGTATAAACCTTGCATATGTGAGTGAGCATGGCTGTATGGCAATCAAACTATTTACTAAATAAACCTGAAAGACTCAAGGTCCTCCAGAGAAACAGAAGAGAATAGTCTGTGAGTTTGTGTGTGTGTGTGTGTGTGTGTGTGTGTGTGTGTGTGTGTGTGTGTGTGAGAGAGAGAGAGAGAGAGAGAGAGAGAGAGAGAGAGAGAGAGAGAGAGAGGAAGGGAGGGAAAGAGGGAGGGATGGAGGTAGGAAGGGAGGGAGGGGGAGAGAGAGAGAGAGAGAGAGAGAGATTTTGAGAACTAAATTAGGGATGTTGGCAAACCTAAAGTCTGAGGGTAGACCAGCAGGCTAAAATTTCAGGGAGTAGCTGGTACCACAGTCTGGCGAGGTTTCTGCTGAATTCTTTTCCTCTTTCTTAGGGGAGATCAACCATTTGATCTACTCAGAGTGATAGCAACGTCTGAGGTATTAGCAATTGTGGGTGGCAACCTGCCTTACTCTATTGAGTTCAATGTTAACCTCACCTAAAAATACTTTAAATTAACATAGAAAATATTACAGATCCTCACCTGATTTGATTTGCTATAGCTTGTCTTTCTCTGAATTGAGAGAAAATCTTCTCCACTTAATCAAAGGTAGATTGAGTCACTTTCTCAAGAACCTATCGAATCCTGATCCCTATTTTGCTGTGAATTGGTTACTGAACATTCCACCACACGTTAAAGATTTAGGACCTAAGAGATGTGGGTGTTCCTAAGCAGCCTCTTCAATCCATCATATCCAAATTTCTCAAACAGAAGATGATGGGGGATGGAAACAAAGACAGGGCACATAATGCCCTAGCCACAGTGCGGTGGGCAGAGGATAGAGGTGATGAAGAAGCAAACTTAATCCACATAAGCAAAGTGATGGCAATAGTAGGCATACACTTAATTCCACTTTCTGATTGACTAAATAATGGACTCAAAATCACAGGAAAAGACTTGTGTCAAGTTTGGGTAGGACTCTGAGAAGACATGTTGTTAGGAAAACAAATCTGTCATGGAAGAAATGGGAAAAGAGAGCAAAGCAGAGGAATAGCATAGGAGCACACCCAACAGAATGGGAGGATTTTATTTTTTAAACTTTAACTCTGAGTCACTCTTTCTTAGATTTTCTATTTCAAAAACAAGTATTCTGCAGCTCAAAGGGTATGATGGAACTTAATTCATTTAAATTGCAAAGCACTTCAGAACTCATAGATGAAAAGTATTATTGAAGTACAAAGCTCAGGTTCATTATTAATAAAACCAGTCCTTCAGAGCACAGTCTTCTTTGAAATGATTGGCTCCTTGAGAAAGCCTTAGGTGAGTAGGAGACAGCCTTCATCTAATGAAAGAATCAGACAAATGGAGGCATGTTTGCATGTTAACCCTTTTAGGAAACCTTTGTAAGAACCATGTACAACACTAACTTGAAGGAAATACTTGGTGCGGGATAGCTTGCTGCATGTCGGAGTTGTCTTCGCAAGTTTCTTAAGAGTGGAAGCAATGGGAAAAGGAGCCACCTCTTGAATACCTTACTGAAACTAATCCGATGAAATTCTATACCAAATCAGTTCTGGAATATCCTTTATTTTCAATACAATGAGACATTTATAAAGGGGCATTCTTTATATTTTTACAAAGATGATTGACACTAATGCCCTTGCATTCATCTCTAACAAAATTACTGAAGATATTAAAGTCTGAAATACATTAGACAGTTTTAGAAAGCTTCCCTGTGACTGCTGCTTAATAGCCCAATTGTACTGTTTCTCCGATGCCTTTGCTCCCTTGTATTCTGTTACATCTACACTGTGCACTTTTATCTTTTGGTAACTACTTTCTTGTGAGTCATTTGTATATATTTTTTTTCAGAAATGAGATGATACATAAAGAAATACATTAAACAACATTTCTGTAATCAAGAAAGAAGAAACTAGAAATTGTCAACCTAGTAGATGAGACTCTAAAAAGTTAAGAGGCCAAATAAAACAAACAAACAGAAAACCTCTCAGTCCTTCTTTCAGTTACTGCTTCTGGGAGACTTCTTTGTCTTTTCATGAGAGTTTTGGTGTCCTTTGGTTTATTTTGATCCATACTTTTTATGTTACATGACTTAAATCTCCACTAATCCCTAGCTACCCAGTAATACTGCTAGCACAATCTATAATTCTAGTTCTTTGTTGTTTCACTTTCTGTGGGACTATGGATTGAACCAAAAACCTCATGATAAGCAAATGCTCTACCAGTGTCCCACACCTCCATCCCTTCCAATCCTCTCGCCCCCTGCCAAAGCCTGGTCTGCCTGCCTGGTAGTTTGCTACAGAGAGGTTAGTTGAGGAGACTCCTTCCCTCCTTGGTTTTTTGAACTACTGCTTTGTCTCGGTTTTTGTACTGTTTTTTACAAGAGACCGGAGAGAGAGACCTGGAGTTAAAAGGTGAAACATGCCGGGCGGTGGTGGCGCACGCCTTTAATCCCAGCCCTGGGGAGGCAGAGGTAGGCGGATCTTTGTCAATTCATGGTCCAGCCTGGTCTACAAGAGCTAGTTTCAGGAGAGGCTCCAAAGCTACAGAGAAACCCTATCTTGAAAAACAAAAAAAAAAAAAAAAAAAAAAAAAAAAAAAAAAAAAAAAAAAAAAAAAACCCAAAAAAACAAAAAACAAAAACAAAAAAAAAAGTCAAAAAAAAAAACCCAAAAAAACCCCAAAACCAAAAATAGTAAAACACGAGCTTCATCGGAGATAGAGTTGAGAATGAAGAAGGAAGAGGAGGAATGCTATTTCAAGGATTACATCTCCTAATTCAGTAGAGTCACTTAGTTCTGCCATTTCCTCTTCAGCTTTTCTGTAGTGCTTGCGCAGTGTCTTATATTCTATATTATTGGTGTTTTGAGTAAAATTGTTGTTGGGGTGGCAAGTGATCTTTGTATACTCTGAAGTCAGTGGACTTCTCACTCACTTTTACTGGGTCCACATCAGGAACGCGTAACCTCAAAGTAAGATAGTCAAAAATGTCTCTGGACACATTTCCAAATGTCCTTTGGGAGGCAAAATTAAACCTGCCTGAGAACTAACAATCATTCCAAATGAATCTTTCCTTCCAATCTCTCAAGTGACCAAGAATCTTGTTCCTTTTGATAGACACATGTAAAACATCCAGAGCCAATGTAGGTGGCACAGGAAGCAGGAGAGTAGGCAGAGGTCTGACCACACACCACTGTCTACCACAATTTACATAATTCCCCACATTGAGTAATGGAATAACTGTTCCCTGAAATTCCAGATGACTCCCTGAGTTCTAGGAGATGAATAATTCTAGGATATGAATAATGGGTTTTTTGGGTTCTGTCTTGGAGATTCTATTTCTTTACAAAGTCAGTTGTGTATCTAACTGCTGCTTCCAAACTTTTCCTGTTGGGTCTTAACTGTAGTTACTTGCTTTCTTGTTTTCTTTGCCTTTGAGAGGTGAAATGCCGTTTTTACCCATTTAAATCACTCTGTTTTAGTTTTTGTTAAATGGATAAAGAATTATGCATTTCTGCTTTATCTGACATGATTTTGCCTAAAATTTTCAGTAATAAATGGAAACCTCAATACAATATCCTACAGATAGTTTTTGTGGTCAGCTGCCTTAGCCTACACCCATAGCGAGTGGAAGTACTTTTATTTTCTTAGACCATTATCACTCATCCATGAGGAAGACTTTATTGTATACACAGCAGTAGTCAACAGCCTGAAAGGTGAGTCTGACAACGATGTATGTTCAGTTTAAATTTCATCCAGAACGTTGATAAGAAGCATTACTGGTCAATGTTTTCCATTTGATTCAATAATCACTTCACTGGATCCTTCAAACTATTCTGCGATAGAGATCACAGAAATCTTGGAGCTCATAGATAGGCTGGCATAATGAAAATGAAAAGCGCATTTGCAGCACCTCTAAGACTAGAATTCAGGTTCGTATCTTTTCACCTGTTCTTGGCAGACTCAGTAAAGCCCCCAAAACGTTCTCAGAGCAGAGAAGAAACAGGTAATTGCCTACTGGTTGTAGAAAGCCAATCAAGACAGATGTATCTGCTTATCCGAGGATTTACAGGGAAGTAGCATCCTGGGTAAAAATGAATCCTTTGCTGTGTACACACCCACTGAAGAAATGGTAGCAACAACAGATAGCGGCTAGAGGCTATTTCCCTTTGTCAAGTTCTGAGTTCTTTGTAGGAGGGGGCATGCCATTTTCTCTCAGCTCGTACAAGGCTTTCTTTGAATTGAAAGAAACCAGACCACACATCTGAAAAGAATGCATTCTTTTAAAGGTAAGGAACCTTTTCACTAGCGATAAAATATAAGAACCAAAGAAGAAGCAGAGAGTTTGAAACTTCTCATGTCATGTTAAGCAATAGTGAATTCATGTTCTGAGAATCAAAGACAAGCATTTTGCCTTTTAATTTGAAGTGTAATTGGTTGGTTGGATATTTTTAGGTCAAATTAAAAAATAATCTATCATTTTATCTGATCATTTGACTGTGTGGATGGCCCCACGGTTTTCATAGTATTTTTTTTTTTGAAAATTGAGTATCTTAGCTACATCAGTCACCTTTTGCTGTATAGCAGATCACACTTGAACTTAGCAAGTCAAAATAACAGTCAGTCTGTTCCTTGATAATTTATCTTTGGCGGGGATGGATGCTCTGGCCTGGGAAACCATGGCTGTTCTCACTCATGTTGCTGCAATCATCTGGCAAATGGCTGGAGTTTGCTCAGTCTAGGATAACCTTGACTGGCACAGAAGACAAATTCCTTTGCCCCAAGGCATTTGTATCCTGTTTCACAAAACCTCTGATTATATGTTAAAAGGGACTCTGTGTATATGATCAGTTTAAAGGCACAGAGTCAGGAAGGTTGTCCTCTGTTGCTCAGGGAAGCCTAATGAATATAAGTGGCCACAGAAGAGACAGCAGTGGGGAGATACTCTTGTAGAAGCAATGGGTATTATATGATAATAGAGACTACGTAGAGATAGGCTGTGGAGATGGAGTGACAGCTACAAGCTAAAGCATACTTGGTGCTACTAAATGCTGAAATATGCAAGGAAAATGATTTTTCCTTTGTAGTGCACAGGAAAATAACTAGACTTACAAAAATCTCAAGTAGACTTAGTGAGTATTTCTTACTTTCAAAATTGTAAGCGATTTTTTTTTACTATCTTAATTTCCCCAACCAGTATTACTTTGTCCTAGAAGAAAATTAATGAATATGGTTAAGGTGCTGATGACTGAGGTCTGTCACCAAATCCAAGTCCTTGCGTGACTGCAGCAGGATAAGTTGCCTGATCTTGTTCACAAAGCACCGGACAGTTTCTCAGGCAGACTGGGGAGGAAAGGAGCAAAACACATTCTTCACTTTTCCTGTGTACAAAAGGCCAAAAGAAATCACAGGTGCAACCCAGGGTCAAGAAGCAGAAAGATGGGAGGTACCAAAGTGGCGATACAAAATGTGTAGCTACCAGATGGGCTCGAGGTTCATGGTCACTTTCTCAGTCCCTCAGAGTTGTCACATTGCTCTACACTGATCTTCCTACCACGTCTGCCTAAAAGTGGCATTGCTCTGTGAAATAAAGGAATTACAGTATAATATCCTGCTCTACCTCCTTACCCCCTCTCCAACCCTTTATGAGTATTTGGGTGTGAGCTTTCAAGTCATTCTCAAATCTGTCCTTTCCTTGATCACATCTCAAATCTTCATACTTTCTTCATACATTGTAGCTTCCTTTTTTTTTTCTTTTCAAATACCTTTACCCCCTACTTCTGTTTTTCTCCACAACCACACCAACTCCACTCTTTCAACACAGGAGTGATATTTCTGTGTTGTTAAGAAGACAGTGTGATTCATATTCCTCACGACAAAGTGAGAGTTTATGACTGAAGGAAATCTTCCTCCTTAGAGATACGCTCCCGGCTTTCCTCTTCTTCTCTTCTCTCTGACCTTTATTTCCTCCTTTCCCATTCTTTGTTTTCCTTCTCTTTAGTGCATGTGCTGCCCTCTCAACCTGCTGAACTTTTAATAGACTTATGATATTGCCTAAGTATAGAAGTAAATAATAGGGTTTTACTTTTCTATACTCTGTTTTACAGTGCGGCTTTGTTCTTATGGTGTGTATTAAATGTCCAGGTTTATGCAAGAAATTTTAGATGTACAATTTTTGGAAAGGAATACTCTCACAGATGCATATGCAAGGCTCGTTGAATGCCTCATTAACGTGCTGCATCCATTAGTCTTGTGCAGCCCAGTGAAATAAACACCATTAATAAGGAGTATCACGCTGGATTTGTCACTTGATATTTTAAACTTGTGATAAATTTTAATGTAATACCAATATTCCGCTCATAAACATTTATATGTGTATCAATATTTGCTTCCAAATATAATGCCTACCTTTTATAATATCTGGGCTTGTTCACACCCATGTTTTTCTTTCTGAGAAACTCTACCTCTTCACGGTTTCTCAATCTCCTTCTGCAGCTATCCTTTTGTAGTTGTCCCAAACAGTAATTCCTTGTGATTCATTTTTAGTAATCACAGAGTCATCACATTCCCACTTGTTCTTGTGACCTTCAGAATTTCAGCAGGTGGAAACTGGACCCTCTCTGAGGAATAGCTATTAGCTCCTGGCACACACCTTAGACACAAGCTGCCTTCAGCCATACAGGCACGCTATCTCAGAAAACAGTCACGTCTACCTGTGGATAAATAAACAGAGACATTTGTCCTACAATAGCTAAATTATTCACACGAGCCAGATAAACTCTCAGACAGCAGAGAAGCGCACGCGCTCAATACTGTGCTTGATAAATGTACTCGGTCATGTCCATCAGCAAGTGAGAAATAACGCGGCAGATGCCATCACCGTAAATTCATCCATTATCTGGAATCTTTTTTTTCCGCATTTAAAATTTTTCTCCCAACCTTACATTTTTTATGAAGTCTTCATATATTAAACGTAGCTCTGTTCAATGTTCACAATCCTTCATTCATTTTTCTCTGAGTTCCTAAGTGGGGGAGCTGAGGCTCACTTTATCTACATCATGCGTTTACAAGGGGCAAGATGCACCCACAAATCTTCATGCATAATCACAATAATGGTAATATGTATTACAGGTGGCAGATGCAGAACTGCTATTCCAGACCTCAATATTGCAAATAAGAATAAATAAGACTAGGTGCATTGCATTAAGGCATTTCTCTCAAATCTGATATTTCGACATAGATCGCAATCTACCTACTCTAGAATGATTTTTGTTCATTGAAAATGTGTCCAGTTAGATATCTAATACATGCCTACACAAAACTAGTTTTTATTTAGTAAATAAAGTCAGATATTTTATAAAAATGGGAAATTCGTTTCATGGTACATTGGTTTGATAGAATATTACATAAACATTGAAATGACGAATGTGTAGACTATCAAGATACAGGAATAGTAGACACCGTGAGATAACTAATACACACTGTGGTGATTTGATCTCATCTCTATTGGGCATATTATTTGTTATTCAAAAGCTTGAAAATACAGAGTAATATAAATATATTTTCACATAAATATATTAAACTTTATACATTAAAGTTTTTTAAAGCAAGACATTTAAATAATATTTATTGAAAAAGCCTATAAATTGTCCAGGGATGTAGATTCTAGAAGCTTATGTGTTTTGGAATATAAGATGTATTTGAAAGTATTATCTTTGTGAGCTGTAAAATGAAGATTGGTTAAATGACTTCCATAGGCTTTCATCATTCTTGACAATATTTCCAGGAAGGAGAAAGTTTCCCAACTCCAGCTTATGAAGATTAGAGGAAATTACAGAGCCATCTATGGAACTGTACTGGTTTAAGCTATCAGCCAGTCATCAAGTTTCTGCATACACTTCCAACACTGCGATTTCCTCACATGCAAACTAGAGGCAATCACACTTTACTTTGTGATACTTTAAAACAGTGCATGAGAAGGCACACAAAGGCTTTACCCAGTCCTTGGTGCACATTCTTCTCTTTCATAATTATATACACATATCCAAAGGCCAGAAGAAATTCGCCTGCCATTTCTCCCAAAGAAAAGCCAGTGAAAGAATATCCTGAGGAATAATACCCTAACATTTCATCCATTCTAGATGAAATTTCAATCATCAGGGAGTTTCTTTTTATTTCTCTAAAGGAGATGTTTTCAAATATTCAGACTTAATCTAGCAATGGAAGCAGAGTTTTGCATGGTGCCTGCAGTAAGTGACCTTTCTGCAGATGGGGCTTTGTGATAGAGTTGCAAGCATTCTGAGAGCTCATTGAACATGTTGTGAATTGATTCTCTTTTTCATAAAAGACACTAGAATTTGGGACTAAAAGTCTTTAGACTAGATGAACTGTCAATCATTGTGCATTCAATATTTAAATGGCTGAATGGATCATTTGAGGAATTTATCATCTTATTCTAAACCCTTCTTTGGTAGAGCGTATTCAAAGGCTGGGCCGATACTATGAGTTTGTGTTAGCTCCCACCCTTACTGTGAGGTTTAACCTGATGTGCAGGGAAGACAGAAAGCAGATATTAAAATAACTGCTTACAACATAGTCAACTTTGTCCTTAATTAAATGGCTTTCACACATGTCGGAGCCTCATTATCAATTTACTCAGAAAAATCCTGCAGTTCAGGAAAGGTGAGATTTAGAGACATTTGTACCAACATGATGGAACATGTGCTCCCACCCCTCCAGAAAAGAAGGTTTATTGTCAGACAGTTGTAGCTTGTCCATGTTTCCCCATGACCCAACCAGAGGACAAGCAAGCATTCTGAGAGCAAAGATCTGCCACTGAGGAATTAACACCCTGGGTGTATCAGAATTAATTTAAAAGGCAAGACAAATTATGAATTAATAAATCCATCCAATTATCTTAGTCTTTTAAATAGTGAAGGCTTTGCTGAGGGGAGAGCTGAATGGGTCCAAACAGTCTACTATTAGTGGGAACACCCTAACAGTTATAAAACAGATAAGTTGGACAAAGAAAAAAATATTTTCTGAATATTTTAGTCTGTGCTCTCCTTCCAGGTTAGGGCCCTGCCTGATATTCAACTTTCCTTGTGAAGCATATTTTAACCACCTCTTTTCCAAATGGTGGCATGGATCCCTTGAGAAGCCTGGGGAAGGAAAAAATATGACTCATGTTTGTTTACACAGTTTGTAGTCCTAGGTTACCAAACATAAGACTTGATGCCCTGAGAAGGTGATGAAGACCTCAATTTATAGGTCACCCGAACAACTAGATTCACCTCTCTACATGGCTCTTCCTGGTGATTAACAGGCAGATGTCTAAGGACAGATACTGTTTTCATATCAGAAGTTTTATATTCTGTCTTCCATATCAGTCCAGTTTGAGCTTGGAATCCAGATCAATACAAACGTGGGGGAATAAATAAATTTTAAAAAGGTGTTTTCTAAGTCAGTACAAAGAAGGGCAATGCTGAAAATACATATGAATGTTGCTTTTTAAAATTGTTGTTTTTTTTTCTGTTTGCCTGTTGAAGCTCTTTAAATTTTAAGAAATATCATTAGATTTGTGTCAAATCTGCTTTCTGATGATTGACTTTTCTGTTTCCATGTCCTTCCTGGCTGTGTAGATGGAAAGTGGTTTTCATGGACATAACTAATCTAAAGAAAGGCATTTGCTAAAGGCGTGGAGCTTATTATGATAGGAGCTCTCTTGTATTTTAGCCTCTCTCTTGGGTTGTGAGAGAGGTTAAGTTTAGTTATTCTACATGACATTAGCTTTCCCATGTATGAAATGGTCGGGTGACATCCTGTGTGTGTGTGTGTGTGTCTGTGTGTGTGTCTGTGTGTGTGTCTGTGTGTGTGTTTGTGTGTGTGTTTGTGTGTGTGTGTGTGTTTGTGTGTGTGTGTGTGTTTTAATTTACTTTCTTTTGTCTTGTTTGTATGGTACTAGGAGTCAAACTCAAGGCCTCTCCCATGCTAGTCAAATGCTCTAGCACAGATAAAGACTCCAGGCATCGTCCATACCTTTCGACTCTGTGATGGGCTATAACACCAGTGACCAATACTTGGTGGACATGTTAACAACCCCTGGGAAAGCAAAGCACGGGATAGTATTTGTTGTTAGAGAGACTATTTTACTTTTAACAAGCTGGGGGAATGAGCTTGACTTGTGAGACTGTGCTATAGACAAATGGGCCTCATCTCTCTTACCTTCCTGGAATTTACTTCTCTCTTGGAAGCCATTTCCTTCCGCAGAAAAATCCCCATATCTTGGCTCTCGTCGGGCAGGAGTAAGCAAACCTGAACAGATGAGTTTAATTTAAACGACAGTCAATAGTATCTTATTAAAGGTGGGAAAATCATATTTGCTAAGACTGCATGCTCGAGAGAAGTTTGAATGCTATAAGGAACACATCTATAACCATGTCATTAACACTTTTTCCTCACCCTCTTCAGAGGCAGCAAACAACTAATTGAGCATGTATCACTGAAATAGAATTAGCCTGCTTTTCTCCCGTACATCTCACCGTGTCTTAGTGTGATCCTTTATTGTACAAGGTACTCAGAATGTCTCCTGAAGCATATGAAAATCAATACGGGTTTATCATTCTATCAGCTTTACTGAACATTTCCTCAATGACAAGTGGAACAGAGACAGTTGCATGGAATAGTGAGGTTTGAAAGGATATTGGCCAAAGAAAGATTTAACTTCCATTCCAACAAACCTAAATATCAGCTTATAAACATGAAGATCAGCTTATAAACATAAAGATCAGCTTATAAAACATTTTGCCCACTGTGTGCAAGCTTCCATTTTATACTTAAGAGTAGTTCAGTATTTCTGTCTCAATATGAAACCAGAAAAAACCTAATAAACAGGAATAGAACAGTCTGGAAACTGCATACATATCATGCACGTGTGGTCAGGAGCTTATTTAGAAGGCTCCAGCTACAGCTGTTTTTGCAACTTCCATTCCTCTCACTGCAAGGACTGCCACATGTTGCTACCACTACTTCAGCAACTGTTGTAGTTGTGTGTGTTCCTGTGATTGTCATCATTGATGTCACCTAATCATTGTTATTATCATGACTCTGGGCATCATGTGTAACAGAATGAAATTTTCCAAAATGGGAAAATGTTTATTAAATTCCTCTGGCAAGTTTGTGATGTCTCATTGTGATCCTGGTGGAATCAACCTTATCACACTTTGTTGGAATAAACCAAGAAAGAAATCTAAGACAGAAACTCGCTGGTAGATTTTTATTTTAAAATCAGTAGCAATAGTGGAACAACAAGAAAGTTGAGAGAGAGAGAGAAAGATTGTTTAGGATCACAGTTTGAAAGTGCAGTTAATTATGCCAGGGCTGGCAAGGCAGCAGAAGCAAGAGTTGGGTCACAGCACTGTGTTCATAGTTGAGCACAGAGAGAGATAGAGAAGTCTTCCCTATTTACTTCTTTTATTATGTCCAGAAATCCAGCCATAATAGTGTGGCTCACCTTCAGAATGTAGCTTCTCTCAATTAAAACTCTCTGGAAATACTATAAAAAGACATTTTTTTTTTCTAGGTGATTCTTAATGTAGTCTAGTTGAGGAAGACTGACTGTTGAAAAAGTGAAATTAAGACAAGAGACGGGCACGAAAATGTCAGTTCATGCACCAGGGATAAATCTTTGCCCCACTAAAGAGGTCCCCCAAACAGACTAAGGCACACAACTGTCACTCACATTCAGGGGGGCCTAGTTCAGTCTCATGCAGAATCCCCAGCTGTCAGTCCAGGTTCATGAGCTCCCACTAGCTCTGGTCAGCTATGTCTGTGGGTTTTCCCATTATGATCTTATGGGATACCTTGCTCAGCCTTCATGCTGGGCGGGGGGGAGGCCCTTGGTCCTGCCTCTATTTGATAAGCCAGGTTTGCTGACTCCACATGGAAGGTCTTAACCTCCCTGAAGAATGGGTGTGGGTAGGAGTTGGTGGGGGGGATCAGGAAGAACAGAAGGAAGAGGGAATGTGGTTGGTATTAAAATGAATTAAATATTTAATATAAAATAAAAAGATAAAAGATGGACAGCAAAATGAATCAATAACAGGAATATATATAATTGAAAATAAATATAAATGGGAAAAGGTATAAAAAGAAGCTTTATATCTTCTTTTAAAATTTGTTGAACAAAGGAAAGGAAGAAAAGGAGTTATGTTGTTTGCAAAGTGAGTGTGTTCAAGTATCAGTAGATTTAGGGTAGGGCGAACTAAAGATAGGATGAAAGATAGGATGCATGGTCCAAGAAATAAGGCATGGACATTTGGGAAGGAGATGGGAACTCAAAACAACTCTTCATCAAAAGAAAGGAAATGGAACAGAAATGCTAAGAAATAGACTGAAGTAATGGGTGCCGCACAGGTCATATTACCATGGGAGGTAAAAGTGAAAAAAAACCCACAACTTCTCTGGGAGGCAGCCATTATAATGAAGTCTTATCTATATTCCACACCTGGCCATACTGCTTAATACCTGCGTGGCCATGACTAATATCTGAGGTCCTACGCATATGAGATTCTATGATTTTACCAGAACGCAACATTTTGAAGTCATTGTGCAGATATTTTATAATTTAATCATTTAGCTTTTATTTTTACTGCTCAGAAAATAGAAGAGTTCCTTGGAATGTGATTAATATTGATTTATAACAGTTCTTTTTCAAGTGAGTGTTCATAAAACTAAAGCAAAATTAAGAGATGAGAACACATCTTAAAGGTCAAGGATGTATACCATGGTTGTATTGATTCTAATTGCCTTCTGGGCTCAATATAGTCTTTAATTGACTGTATTATATAGAAACACTTTCTCAAGCACTATACAATTTTAACTATGAAATTAAATCTGGTACTGCATTGAAGGCGGTGTTGTCAAGCTGATTCTGAGGTTCCACTTGCATGGACAAATATGTTTGAGGGTACAGGAGCTAGGAATCTAGAGTAGGGCATGTTTTCATCTATATAAAGCATCAGATTACAAGGAAATTGTCTTATACTTTAGATATTAGTCCTTTTTCATAGTCTTCTTTCCAGTTTTTACTCTTGGGTATCTTGAGATGACTCTCTGAAGAGTAATGCTTTTATATTCTGAGTAGATAAGTAGCAAAGAAGTAAGTAAAACACAAGATCTAAGAACTTGGAAACCATAATCAATAACCCATGATTCTTTAAGTTGAGATTGGCATCCTAAAGTACATCGAGTGCTTGTAGAAAAAGCTACTTGGATCTCTATGTGGAAATTAATAGCTTTTAATTATTTTGATATGTTTTTTATTTTATTTTATTTATATTTATATTATTTTTGTGTTTGGTCTTCAAAACTGCCTTTTTCAAATGTATTTTTAATCTAATTAATGCTTTTGGTGTAATGATAAAAATAATACCCTGTCTTCTCACAAACTCTCTCACTTCAGTCCTGGGAAGCAACCATTTTCAACTTACTTATCTGTAGAACTTTGTAATTACCTCCATATAGCTAAATGTTGTGCTTACACTATGACACATCTTCCATAGTACTTGAAAACCCTTTACTAAAACTCTGCATCTACCACCTTCCAATACAGATATAATACAACTTGTGATGAGATCAATATTCAAGGCATTAATGCAGTAGTCAATGTTTAGATTCACTGCTGAGACATATAATTTGTATTGCACCTCTTATGCGGAGCTATTAGAGGGGCCTTTCTTTGGACTCTGTGCTACGACTCAGCTTGCTTCTGCTTCTCCTCATGACCAGAATCAATTTCATTTTCCCGCCCCCTGCTAATTTACCATTGCACTCTTCACTCCCCCACTTCAAAGTAAGAACAGTATTAATCAGATTTTTGTTAATATTTATTGTCATAATTTTTGCACTTACATATTTTTCATAATTAAAAATATGTGGCAGACTTGTTAATGAGATTAATTTAACCTAATTTAAAATCATGAAGTATATATAAGTACACATAATTATATATAATGATTATTAGGCTATTTAAAATAAAAAATCATTCCCAAAAGAAGTTTTTAAATTCAAAGAAAAATGTAATATACAACATAGTTTTAAAAGTAGAGACTATAAGCATACTTAAAAATGTGTGTGTGTGTGTGTGTGTGTACTTTAAATGGAGTTATTATACACTGCCTATGATATGATAATGCTCCCTCTAAGAGGTATAAAAGAGCTGACACAAATCGTAGATCCAGGCATGGAAAGTCACCTTTGAAGTTGTTAGTCAATGGAGCTCAAAAGACTCCCAAAAGAATACAGGATGTTGCCATTGCCCTTGCTTGCATCAGAGAACTTGTAATTCAGACTCTGAAGATACCACAAAGTTCAGACACAGGACTTGGAGGAATCAGCCAGGAACCAAACTGGAAGCCTCTTTCCTAATCAGCAGCTCTCATAGTGTAAGAAGGCACCACGTAGGCTGCCAAGGGCTAAAAGCAAATGAACCACACAATGTTCAGCCTGACAAGAAAGCACCTTTATCTTGAAGGAAGCAACTACTATCTAATTGCATTTAAAGCCCACTTAATAAGATAAAATGTATACCATGTTCTGTAAACTTATTCAATTACCTATGGTTGGAGAGATCATAGACCCTAGAGAAGACTCTACTCCTACCATTTTCAAAAACCAATACAATTTCTGACTGTACCTAATATTCATCCTGATACTGACAGATGAATGTAGTTCCCACTTCTCATCAAAGAAGCTTCTTTTTGTAGCAGATGGAGACTATTGCATGTGTCTGTCTTAGGGATTCTATTGTTGTGAAGAGACAACACGGTAAAAGCATTACTATGAAGGAAAGCGTTTAAACTGAGGCCGTTTACATTTTCAGTTTAGCTCATTATCTTCATGGTGCAACAAGATGGAAGGCAGACAGACATGGTACTGAGTCTTCTACATCTAGATTTGCAGGCAACAGGAAGTGATCTGTCTCATTGGGCATGACCTGAGCATATAAAAGACCTTAAAGCCCACCTCTGCAATGACACCCTTTCTCCAACAAGACCACACCCATTCCAACAAGACCACACCTCCTAATAGTGCCACTCCCTTTGGGTACCATTTTCTTTCAAATCACCATAGTATCCAAAGCAAATCAAAGTACATAGGATAAGTGGTTTTTCCCTGTTCTACTTTGTACATCTACAATGAAACATTTATATCTAAGGCTCAAAAAAATCATAGAAGATTGGATTGAAAGATTGTAAGAGCCAGAGGACCAGAATGCCTGATTCAAGAGAGGGTGTTCTAGACATAACAGAAAAATCTATAGCCATGAAATATCAACAATATAATTACTTAAACAAAACTTGTATAACAATGGATGCCAATATGGATGCAGGCAATTTTATAAGGGCCTTTCCATAGATAAGTTGATAGAAGAAATCAATAGCTTCTGAAAGAGGGAGAATCATTTTTCTCCAGGGACAAACCTCCTGATATGTATCAAATGTTCAGCCCTAAACACGTGTACTTAGGAGCAACAATAAAGACACTTAGTAGGTTGTATGTCACACACACGCACTCACACCAATGCATGGATGCACCAATAATAATTTTGACAGATAAGGTCATGCATTTGAAAGGAAGTGGGAACAGATACATGAGAAGTTGGAAGAAAGGAAAGAAAACCTAGATATTATGTTAATACAGTACTCATGTATGAAATTTAATTTTTTTGAAAACAAGGGATTATAGCAATTCCTTCTGTTCCTTTGGCATTAGCTCTTTGGTGGGTCTTGTTACCCCTGCTGTGTATCATATTATTTTTCATACACTTTCAAGGTCACTTGTTATTTTAGAGATGAATTATGTACATTTTAAAAAGTAACTATCTCCTATACAACTGTCAAGTGCCACAGTTAGATAAAATACGAGCCTCTTAATCATTTCATGATGCCATGTTGCACATAATGTGATGATGGGGACAAGCAGCAGCAAGGATCTCTCAGATGTTGCTGGAGGAAGTATAAGCTGATGGAACTCCTATGAGAAGAATTTCTCAGTATTAAAAGTTAATACTTTGTATACTTGTTGGCCCAGAGACTACATTTAAAATGTTTCAAATGACTTTTGTATACACACATAAAATGTTGTACTATCCTAACAACAGGAAATGAATGGCATGGGGAGGTGTCATATGACCATTAAAATATTAAGATGTTCTTGTAATAATCCTCTTTAATCACAAACAATGAATTCCATGGTCCCTAATGGATACATGAAACTGTGAATAATCATGAATGCTAGATATACAGTTTTGTATGCATACCTTGATAAAGTTTTTTTTGAGGGGTGGGAGGTTTGTTCTTTTTTTAAATTGATTTTTATTGAGGTCTACATTTTTCTCTGCTCCACCTCCTGCCTCTCCCCTCCCCTTCAACCCTCCTCAAGGTTTCCAGGCTCCCAATTTACTCAGGAGATCTTATCTTTTTCTACTTCCCATGTAGATTAGATCTATGTATATCTCTCTTAGGGTCTTCATTGTTGTCTAGGTTCTCTGGGATTGTGGTTTGTAGGCTGGTTTTCTTTGCTTTATGTTTAAAAACCACCTATGAGTGATAATTGTCTTTCTGTGTTTGGGTTACCTCACTCAAAATAATGTTTTCTAGCTCCATCCATTTTCCTGCAAAATTCAAGATAAAGTTTAACATAAATTAAGTACAGTAAGAGACTAATAGCCACACACTCATTAGAATGCCATAGAATAATTAACATATTACAAGTTTATATGTGTGGTTCCTCACTTCCTCAAAATGCTCTATTTTATAGAGCTTTTGATATTTTTATGTGATGATATGAAATGACAGCAAGCCTATGTAACAAGATACAGCGAGGTGGATGAGCAAGCACTTATCATAACCTGTGGTCATAACTGCGACAGTGTGAGGTCCAACAAAGACACCAAAGAGACTAATTTCATTTTCACTGAATAGATAGAAGACTCATTATCACCACAGCTCCTAGCAACATCGGCACATTTCCTTTGCCTCTTCTCCTTCAATGGCTTCCACCTGTTCACTAATTGGAAGGCCTTCACAGTTTCTGTTTGACATAGCTCACTTGCCACAACTGAGTACTCTCATGCTGTTATTGAGTAAAATGGAGGTAGCTCTAATGTAAGCAATGTGGTATGGCATGACAGTTGATATGACAATGACAGTTCCCAAGTGATTGGTGGGGAGCACACTAAACAATGGTGTCAGAAGGACACACTACATAAAGCTTAGAAATTGTTCATTTGGGAGGATATTTCCCTTTTCAAGAACTTATTTTTAAGTGTGTGGGGGGTGTATGTGTGCACACCTGCATGTGTATGTGTGTGTGTGTGTGTGTGTGTGTGCTGATTTGTACACAGGCATGAGCTGTCCATGGAAGTTAGAAGAGATATCTAATCCCTAATCCAATGGAATTGATGTTATAGGTAGCTGAAAGCCATCTGAATGAATGATGAGAACCAAACTTGGGTTCTCTGTAATAGCTGTTAAGTGATCTTAATTGTTGAACCATCTCTCCAACCCCTGACTTTGCAATTTTCACTTAATATTTTTTTGGACTCTGGTTTAAAAGTAAACTTTCATTAAGCAAATGAAACAAAAATACAAAGAGCAATGCAGAGTGAAATAGTGGAATGTAATGTCATTGTGCTTGTATTCAATAGAATTGGGACATACATGTATTCTAATGTGCTCATATTTTCCTGGATAAATTCTAGCATGACACCTAAGAAATAATAATAATGGATATCACCTGTAGTGTATTCTGGCAAGAGGGCATGCCGGAGATGTTTGATATTGTATAATGTAGGTTATTTATGTTAATAAATTAGTCCAGTAAATACACTTCATTTTCAAAACACTTTTGGAATGTGAGTAATGTTTTTAATAATTAAGATATGTTAAAATATTACATAAAAGCAAAGTGTGGTTTTATATAAAAATACTCAAAGTATATGTACATGTTTAAGGTTTGTGAGTGATAAGAATTTAAAACTAATTTCTTTAGCCAAGAGTTTTTATATAGTATTTTATTACTTACTTGAGAATTTCATAGAATGTGTTTTAATCATATTT
This sequence comes from Arvicola amphibius, assembly GCF_903992535.2. Classification (NCBI taxonomy): domain Eukaryota; kingdom Metazoa; phylum Chordata; class Mammalia; order Rodentia; family Cricetidae; genus Arvicola; species Arvicola amphibius. Next base: position 42,459,138 of record NC_052056.1, read on the forward strand.
ATCTCCCACTCAGTTCTTCCCTAAACTCCTCCAAGATCCATCCCCGAACATCATTCTCTCTTCCAAATTCTTTTTCTATCTATCTATCTCTCCAGCTGTCTGTCTGTCTGTCTGTCTGTCTGTCTGTCTGTCTGTCTGTCTCCATCTCTTTCCCACTGAGTACAGCATTGGCCTGACTCTACACTCATGAGTGTGAGGCAATAGCCAGAAGCATGGCCAATGTACCAGAAACTATAAACTTAAAAGAAAACTGACTCTTACCAGGAAGTCAACAACTTTAAATAGTTCATCAGAGATGGAGCAGCCATGAGTTTTAAAAGACGGTTTTAATATCACTTATAATGAGTTATTTCAGAAAGATGGGAGATAGGCAAGGGGCAAGAGTAGGAGAGTAACATGAACAGTACAAGATGGACTAGCATGTCTGACATAAGTCTGCCCGCAGCATGGTGAAGTACACGTCTCAGTACCTCAATTCACTTAACCCTTGCAAAGCTTACATGGGACCAGTATAGACTGCTCTGTGCTGGTTGCTATTTCAAGACATCATGACTGAATGGACTGATTGTATGTTCAACTATGAGGTTTCGTGAACCAATGAGATACAACAAGAGATTGGTGAATTAGAAGTTGTACTTTTAATTTTTCTCATCCAGGTTTGATTTCCCTTTGCATTGACATCAAAAGACTAACTCAACAGCTTAACTCAGATATGCATTCCTACCGTATCCTACCATCTTTCTCACAAGCCACAAGGGTTGTGTGTCCATTTGGGTAGGTGTTTTATAAAATCTAAAATTTGAAGTTGTACTAAAGTTGTCATCCTTTAAATAGGTCTTAGATAATTAATAACTTACTCTGGAACCTGTCACAGAGGACCTGGCTTGTGGTCAGTTTGTCCACATTTACTGATAAAGGCATTGCAAAATTTCATGATTATTATAGACACTTGTGAGCCTTCAAATATTTTGAAACTATGTTAGATATTATATTGGGCATCAAAAATCTCTCTGTGTTGGACTTAACTAATTTTTAGGTCACTTTGATCAAGACTGAGCTTACACCTGAAAATTAATGATACAAATCCTTTGATGCTATTATTCATTTACAAAGTATTCCCCATTTACATAGTTAAGAAGATGCTTATATCATTCATAGTACTTATTAAATGTTCTAAGTTAAAAAAGAATGAGGACATGACATGATAAAATTCTTAATTAGCTTTATTAAATAAAATTACAACATACAGATGTTATCCAAACAACACATACAGATCTATCAAAATAAAATTTTCCAATATGAATCTTGAGTTTTAAACTTGTTTCCCTATTATAATTTAATAAAGTTGAAAAAAATAATTAGAATGTACATATTTTCCCCTCGGGTTTTCCAGACTTTAGGAAGCAACTTCTTGTGAAATGAAACATTTAATCTTCAAAATAACAAAAACAAATATTAAACTGTGTTAATGTTAAGGAGGCGTCGGAATTAAATTCCTGAGCTCCCTTTAGTAATCTCTCTAATATTAACTATGTATTAGTCTTGCTGTTTCCTTACTAACATTAATAGTTCAGATGACCAGTTATCTATGCAGACTGATTGTGGAATTTAAGTTTAAGATGTGTTACATTCATTCATTATGTGTAATACTTGTTTAATGATGCAAAGATGTGTTGCATTTTTTTATGTTGCATTTGTTTAACTTGGCAAAGTTATGTTACTTTGACTGCCTAAAGCACCTGCTTGATCTAATAAAGAGCTGAAGGGCCAATAGGTATGCAGGGAAGAGAAATAGACAGGGCTGGTGGACAGAGAGAATAAATAGGAGGATAAATCTAGGGAAGAGTGGGAGGAGCAAACAAAGGAGAAGGAGGGAGGACACCAGGAGACAGCCATTCAGTCACATAGCGAGTCATGGAGTAAGAAGGAAAGAAAGATATATAGAATAAAGAAAGGCAAAAATCCCAGAAGCAAATTGTAGTTAAAGAGACATAGGATAAAATGTTAGAAAAACTATCAAGAAAAAAGTCAAGCTGAGGCCAGGCATTCATAAGTAAGAAAATTCTCCATGCATTATTTATTTGGGAGCTGGGTGGCAGACCCTGAAAGGGTGAAAAACCCAACTACACAGACACTTGTTTTTCCTTTTGTAATGAGCACAATAATGTTTCCTTTCAATCGTGCATGTGATTTAGAGAGAGATTAATTTTGAATTTACAAGAATGGGGTGGCCTATGTAAGGATCTAACAGAAGCAGTGCTAATATAAACAACAACCAACACACAGACAGGACACACAGGCATGTTCAGTCATGTATCTATTAGCAAGGATGTCCATTGTTCGTGGCACCGATAAGACAGTGCTGATATTTGTTAAAGTGTCACTGTATATTTTGTCATAGTTTTCATGTCAGTTGATCAAATGCTGTGGTACCAAGTTCACTGGGATAAAGCTTTAGTACTGAGCCACATGCCAGCCCTGAGTCTCTAGTGTTTTGAGGCTTCTATAATCAACTAGAAGAAACACGCTCTCTGCGCAGTCTTCTATAGTGTTTCCTCCCAGACACGGCATGTGTCTGTGTGCATACATACCTTAGAATGTGAGTATGTGCGTGTGTGCGCAGGTGTGTCCCTGGGAGTGAACTGTATGTGGAGCTCACAGGGCCACTGCAGGTGTCTTACTGGGTAGTTCTGCTTCTTATATATTTAGACAGACTCTTTCACTGAAGCTGGAGTATAGTGGTGTGTTATTTGTATTTTAATAAATAAAACAACCTAAAAACCAGAAAAGCCAAGCCACTAGAGAAGTCTTACCTCTACCAAGGCTGGGCAACCACAAAACTAAGCACACTAAGCCTCTCTCTCCTCCCATTTTATATTTCCTTTAGTGCTGGTATTAAGGGCATGACTCCCTAATACTTTGATTAAATGTGTAGGCCATCACCCTTAGGATTATTTCTGCAATTATCTTGTGTAGCCGAGGATAGCCTTGAACTCACAGAGATTCATCTGCCTCTCTCTCTCTCAAATCCTGGGATTAAAGATGTGTGTCACCATCACCTGACCTCTACTGGCTTTAGCTTTGTATATGGTCTTCAGGCAAAATTTATTTATTAAAATACAAATAATATACCACTACACTGGAGCTCGCTGTGTGAGCAGAATGGCTGGCTAATGAGATAAAAGCATCTAATTGCCTCCAGTCCTACATCAGTGAAGATGTACCCATGGCTGCACCTGACTTTGGAAACATGGGTGCTGAAAATTATTACTCAAGTCTTTATACTTGAAAGGCTGGTATTTTAACAACTGCCTGCCCCACCACAGACATTTATACAATGTTTTTATAGAAAGCAACTGATTCAGAAAATAAATAGCATATTGGCTCCATCAAAACTAATGACAGACCTATGACATCTTTCTTGTGACTGACAGAAGAAACTTTACAATATAAGATGCTCATAAAAATGAAATTAATATCCAGCCTATGCCTGTGAATTCTTCATTAAAGACAAAAGAAGATATTCAAGATACATACATACATTTTTAACTTCCTTTTTAGTTATCTTTGTGTCTTTCGTATCAATGATCTTGATCCCAGTTCACTTCCTGTCTCTTTGGATCTGCACTCTTCTCTTGCAACCAACCACCTCCCAAAACAAAATTTAAGAGTAAAAAAGAAAAGAAAAGAAAAGAAATTGAAAAACCCATCTAGTCATGGAAGCTGTAGCATGGCTCAGTGAGTCGTGCTTTAAACCCTTTTACCCATATATCTTTACTTGCCAGTGTGCAAAGAGTCATTGAACTAGGTCGAGGCCCCTGGTGCCTGCTTTACTATCAATGATGGGCCCTCACTGGGACACCACTTAGATACTCTGTTTTTGCCCTGACACACATACATTTTTGTGTTTACATTGTAGACATAAAATCATTTATATTATGATGTTTATATTTTAGCCATTTTTTGGCAAGTCATCTTTGATTATGATTCATAGCTGATCTACAGATCTGTTTTTTTTATATTCAAGGGACAGACAGATCCTGTATGATTGTCCTAACTTATTTCAATGTGCATTTCCTGGTGCCAGCCTATCCTCTCTGGAAAATAGTCTCTATTGAAGATAATTCTGGCTTAGTCAGTGGCTTCAGATTCTAATGAATCAGTGGTTATGGGAAGAGGAGTGGGTAGAAGATAGATAGACTCAAAGGAACTCTTGAAAGAGAAGGTTGAAGCAATTTTCAGTAGAAAAGGGGGATGATCACAAAGAAATCATTTCTGAGAAAGATCAATAATGAGGCAATTACCCTTTGAACTCATTGCCATAGAAAATCAATTTTATAACATTTTATTTCCACAAGACTAATTTTTAAATTGGCTCCAACTGCCTACCATAATATTTTTACTCAAATAAAAAGACACTCACAAATATCTTTCCAGGAAAAAAAGGTAAAATATTTTGGATATATATATGTGTGTGTGTGTGTGTGTGTGTGTGAAATATTAAAATTATATCCATCAACTACAGTCAGATATGACTAATAATTAAACTTATAAAACATCATTGTATTTAGATAGATTAAAGAAGATAAAGTAGAAAATGATAGTGTATACTAGAAAGTTACTATATTTTACTTATGTCTAATGTTTAATATTACAAAATCTAGCAATTTTGCATTCATTAGTCAATATTATTTAGGCCAATCCAGGATTCTAAACTAATCTAGAGAAAATGTATTTTTCTCCTACTCTCATCCATATTGGGAGGCACTTATTACACACTTTGGTCACGAATTTGTTGTTTGTTTCCCTCTGTTTTGAGCCAGTGTATTACCTTGCTAACCCAAGGTAGCCTGGATTCAGTATGTAGTTCAGGTTGCCCGAAATTCCCCACAGTCCTCCTGTCTCAGTTTCCTAAACACTGGGGTTATAGGTTGGAGCATTCACACCCAGGTAATAGTCATTAATAGTAGCTGCACATTTTGAAGATGGCTGAAAAACATAGGAAGTGGGATATTCTCCGCAGCAATCATGACACAGAAGGTGTCCATTAATGTAATGGTTGCCTTACAACCCTTTGGAATCAATACCCTTTCATATCCTCAGTTCCTGGAAACCGCTAATCTATGGAGTTTGACTTTTCTTGAATTTTATATAAATAAAATAATGCTATATACTGTAGGTTTGGCATTTGTTCATTTGTTTGTCTCTCTCATTTTATAGTGTACAATGATGTAAGGATTGAAACCTTTTAAGTATTAGAGTGTTAAAATTGCTAAAATGAAGTGCATTGTTTGTGATGGAAACTGCTTATCAATTCATTGGTGATTATGGGTGATTTGCCTGTTATCTTATCCATTATATTTAACAAAGCATCTGTGGGGTCATTCGGTTTCCGTAAGTTTATGATGTGGGCTGGGGATGTAACATGGTGGTTGGGCTCATACTGATCATGTACAAGGCTTTTGGCATAATCTCAGGTATCACAAATAATTCACAGGTAAATTCAAATCATACATTTTTATTTATGTGGTACAAAATCTGGAGTGGAATGTTGAGTCATATGGTAAGTCTACCTGTCACATTATAAGAAGCAGTTGGACATTTCCAAGTGGTTAATCTAATTGACATTTCCATTCAACAGTATCTGTGCATTCCTGTTTTCCCACATCTTTATCAACATCCTAAATAGTCATAGCACAGCAACCTATTTTGTTCATGAATCACAGAAAAATTCAATTTTAATAAAGCCATCAATGATGTACACTCATAACTTAAATATATTCAAGGAAATAATACTTTTGACTTATTGCAGTTTGCTGTCAATTCGTTAAAAGTTCGCTAAGAATCAAAATGTATATATTAAGTACCAAACCACATTTATAACTTGCAATAGTTTGATCCATAGTTTAAGTGAAATATTTCATAGTTTTTCAATTACATGCACATAACTATTCAAAAATCTAATTCCTGATGGTTAGCCCATTGTTATGAAAACATGCATTAGTTTCTCTACCAGAGATTAGGTGCCTACAATTGGAAGGGAGAGCAGGGTTTGTTTGTTTGTTTTTGACTAATTTCTCTTTCATTTTTGGTGGGTAATTAAACAATTTATGGCCCTCATTATCTGTTAACAATTCATTGGAAAATATACATTTGATCACCTATAAACACATTCATCTTGCTTGTTTTAATTTTTACTTAAATATGACTATGTACACATCCTTACGCCTATTTCTGTAGGGTGTTTTGCTTATTAATAAGCTTCATCTTGTAATAGATTTGTACTAGCATATATGCTTGTTTAAATTTTTAAAAATAATTTTTGTTTTGATATTATAATACATCATTTCCCTTCATTTTCCCCTTCCAAACCCTCTCACTTACTGTTCCTTTCTCTCTTTTAAATGCATGGCTTCTTTTTATTAATTATTGCTGTATATAGATGTACACACACACACACACAAAGATGCTCTTAAATATATAAAGGCAATCTACTCCATTCATAAAATATTGCTGTATGTTTGTTTTTAGGGCTAATCACTCTGTATTGGTAACCAGTTGGTGTGCTGTTTCTCTTTCTCACGGCATTCCTTAGTTGGCGGTCATTCTTTTTGTGGCGCTGAGGCCTCATAAGCTTTGCGTTCAGTTTAGCATGACAGTCAGGATGCCCTTGTTCAGGTCTTGTTATGGCAGATATGGAGTGAAAGCAGGCTCAAGAATAATTCGACTTGGGTTTTTTGCTTTGCCATAATACTAAGCAAGAGACTGACAGCGGGTCCTTGACCTTTGAACTGCTCTAGCACAGAAAGGGTTAGGACAAAGCCAGCACTGAGAAAGCACCAGCAGCACCAGGAGGCATTATTCAGCCTTCATCTTCAGCCAGCAAAGCAACCTTTTCATTATTAGAAATTATTTTGCATAAGCATCTGTAACAAATGAATGGACATGAAAAAATGAAAAAGAAATGAAGTTATTAGCTGTGCTTACATTTTGATTTGAAAATAAGCTAAAATTTTCTAAAGATCTTACATTTAACCCGTTATTCATATATGGTTCCTCATCTTATTTGATACCGGTTTAGGTACCTTAGGATAATAAATGATCAAACATTAACATGCTAAAAATATTAAATGTCATTGTATCAATACGGCACTCAATCTAGAGATAATAGGCTCATGTTTTTCTGTGTGTAGTTTCCTAATTAGGGTTCAGTTTGAAAATCTAGTGAACTAGTCTCTGCCTTTTCTATAGAAATTCTCCTAAATAATCCTTTATACAAATGAATATTCAGCTAAAAGTGGCATATAAAAAGCCTTTATTTTATCAAAAGCTGTGTGAAGTTGCAGATATCACTAGGACACTGATTCAGCCTTTCAGATTAGCAAAGTGGCGTAGTCCAAGGTCACTGAATAAATTACATGATATCAGAAAAAGAAAATTACACCCTGACATAGTATGATTTTAATAAAAAATGAAAATGGGATTTATGACCTCCTTTCTGCAGGCTACTAATGTTCATTGACAAAGGATAAATCTCCTCTGTGACAGTACTTTGAGCTGGGTTACCAAAATGTCATCGCCTAATTTGTTTGCCAAAAGGAAAGGCAAAGAGTATACACAGATATATTTTTATACCCATCTGCCTTTACAGTTAAGCCAAATACGTTTGAAGCAAACAATTTCATTCAAATAAGTTCCCTTTTCCCAATGCAATAATGAAAATCTAATGACTAAATAAGACACGGGCCTATCTTGTAAGGGAGAGAAAGCAGCAATGTTGATGAGAAAGAAGTAACAATTTAATGAGAGCATTGAAAAATGGTTGGACAGACCTCTTGGTGGCCTTGCCAGGGCTACTGCAGTCCTGTAAGGCCATACCTTGCTGATTCTCATACAAGATACCTCTAAACATGATACTAATGAACATTGTCATTAACAACTTATAGCATCAAGTAAGTGAATGGGTAAGGCATAAATTAAAAATGGAATGAGTCTTAGGGCACCTTAACATAGTGTAGGTTTAGATCAGCCCACATTACACCAGGATTAAATTTGAGAAACGAGTTAAAACCAGTAAAATGAAATCTGTTTAGTACAAATATAAAAGTGCTCAATGATGGCAGATATTAGCAGATGTCCTCATTTAACGTGACAAAAACCAAGGCGCACTCTGGATGGCTGGGTGCGTGGATTAATGAAGCAGCTAAGAAGATAACATGTTGCTGAATACATTGTAGAAGAACATCTCTGGTGGCAGTTAATATTTTTTTTTACTCAGCCTCAATGGGGGAAAAGACATTAGTTTACAAACTCTAAAATGTCAAGATGTTGCTCATCAATTAAAAACAACAACAAGGCAAAATTCTTGGCAAGACAGAGTATTTCGAGCATAATTAGGAACGAGCGTCCCCCTACAGAAGGCCCTTTGTACTTAGAGGATAACCTCTCTTAATAGGCTTGCTCTGCCTTATGATGCTTTCCACCCACACCTCTTCAGGCTTTCATTTTGCTGCCAACCCCTTGAACTTTCCATCTGTACTTCTGCCTCTGTTTTACCTGCCTATTTCCTGATATCTCCATAAGAACCCTGTTGTTTCTCCAATGTTTTCGCTTAAGAACTACTAAAAACATCCACCACACCAAATCACTGGCTTACCCCAAGGCTTGATTTTTCCCTTGAATACTAGCATTTGGCATAAGTCTGTCTCTCTTTTGAAATACTTTTCTTTACAGGCTTCTCATCTTTATCCTTACTCTTCAAGGTTTTTGGGTCTGATTTCCCCTCCCTTATCTTTTGAAGGGGCTATTCTATTTTTCCACGTAGTAATAGTGAAGTTTCTTAAATATGCCTCCTCAAATGTTGGGTTTTAATTCTATTTGCTGTGTCTCTGGGCATGCTTAGTCTTCAGAAAGTCAGTTAGCATCTCAATCTAGTTCTCTGACTTACAACATTAGCTTGGACCAGTTATCCTATCTCTCACTCACTTTCCTACTTAGTCTGTTCACCTGAAACTTTTGATTATGTTATCATGCTCAGTAACAAACTTCCTGAACACAACATTCAGGTTTGTAATTATTTTCTTATTTATTACATGAGTAGATTGACTACATTCTTTGCTGGATAACTTTTTCTTCCTCAAAATGTCTTTTTCTCCTATTTATTTTGATCAGATCCTTCAATTAGCACACGTATCCCATAGCCTAGTGGTCAATGTGCTTTAAGCATCCTATATGCAATGTTGAATTGCTATAAAGACTTTCCCAATGATTTCTGTTGCTTAGCTGAATCTAGTACCAAGGCAGTCTTCTCTGGTTTTCTGACAATTGTCATTAATTCACCACCCATCACTATCATGTAGAACATCTCATGACCCTCAAGGTCCTATGTACCATAGCAATGTACCTCTGTTTGTATTCCCGTCTCTCAAAATACATCACCTCTCAGCAAATTCAAGTTCTTTAAACTAACTTTGAACATTCAGTTCATGTTTGTCAGCCCATCTTCATTTTTAACTACTACTCTGTGATTTGCTGATGATGTTTTGTATGCAAAATAACATTTCCTCCATTCATAAACTGGAATTTATGTATAAGCACCAGCTAATCTGTGAATCTCCCTCCAAATGTAAATCATTTTTCTCGGAGAAATAATGCCAAGTTTCACATGCGCTATATTTTTTAAATTCCAACTTAAAAAAATCACTATATAGAGTTTTTATTTCTAAACAATAAAAACAATGCTATCGTTTGCTAGGGACACATACATTTCTTTACTTAGAATGTCAGGTATTCAGCAAATAGGTCACCATTATGAAGTGCATTCTTCACAACTGCTAGAACTCTCCTACTAATTATTGTAGGTATAACAGCAATATTCTTCTCTCATAGTCTTCATCTATAATTACAAAATGTTTTATTTTTAAAGAAGTGTTAATCTAGCTCCATATTATTTAATTCAGTTTGTTATGAGTAAAGTCATTAACCCTATAGTATGTAGGGATTTGTATTATATCATCAGACTGTTGACTAAAACTTATGTAATTTCTAGACTTATAGATGCATACTGTACAAGTAAAATATGAATACCGATCTCACTATGCTTACTCAAACACACACAAAATTTAACATGTACATTAATGTGTAATTGTTGTCCCCATAAAAATAGTTGACAGGATTGGTGGGCTTTTGTTTTGCCCATCTATGAAAGATTTTCAAATGTTAATTTAAAGAATCTAACCCATCTTAGTTTGTTTGATTCCTTAATTTGTCCCAACATTAGTTATGGCTCTGTTGTAAAATGAAATTTTGGATCCAAGAAGCTCTCAATATTTTAGCTTTCTCTGCTTTCATTTCAAGTTTTCTTCTTCCTAAATGGTTCTTCCAATTTACAGACAGGAAGAAACTTTACTAGCCAAAAGCAAAGATTTTAATCTAATATAGATCAATCAGATTCTCAATTCTCATCTCGCTAACTGTGGGAGCAGGCATATCTCTGACTCTCTTGCCTGATCTTGGGACTCTTTTCCTCCTATTGGGTTGCCTTGCTCAGCCTAAAAATGAGGGTTTTTACTTTGTCCTGTTGTGTGTTACTTTCTCCTGTTTGACTGTCATCTCTTGTAGGCCTTCTCTGAAGAGGAAGTAGAGGGGGGATGGATCTGGGGAAAAGGGAAAGTTGGGGGATGATAGAGGCAGGGGAAACTGTGGTCAGGACGTTTTGTATGAGAGAAGAAACTATTTTCACTAAAAATAAAAATATTAAATGTGTGATTTGAGTTTCATAAGTTTTGTATTTCTGGAATTATCATGGTCATTAATTCCTGTTGCAGGGTTGCATATAGTAAGTCCTCTGTAAAAGTATGTTACTGGTAGGATTCACAGGGTCACATAATTTCTTAACCTCTGTGACCTAATACTTAATATCTAGTTAGCAGTTACTCATGAATTAGTTGAATTTATTTAGTTTTTAGGTATAGAAACCCAATATCACAAATATTATAATAGATTATAACTGTTTCAAAGTAGAAAAATGCCTTTGACAGAGAAAAAACTGTATATTTGATGATTTTTGTCTGTTCGAGTCCTTAGAGTTTGTCTCGCTGTGTACACTTCCACCACTTTTCTTTATTCTGAAAACTAACATTCTCTATTTGTAGCCCACACAGTAGCACATGTTGTTGACACGAGCTTAGAAGGATCTTCATTCTAAAACCAAAGTTACCCAACAAAAGAGAATAGCATATAAGCCCAAATACAAATATCCAGCTGTTTCACATAAATAAAGCTTTTCTTAAGGTTAAATGATGGATCCACTTTGAGCCTATAACTTATAGCAAAAGAGAGCTATGTAACATTGATAGGCTTCTGCTGCTATAATAATACTCATTACACATCTCTGGTCAAGGGAAGTCACAAAGCCAGAGAAGATGACCTACTAAGAGATATTCTCTCTTATTATCAACACTTGCCCAACTTTTATTCTTAAGAGCATGTCACAGCTACAGAATCTGGTCTTTACCTGGAAACCATAGATAGACATTTTTATTTCATCCTTCCCACCTCAACAAATTCTACCTGTTCTCAAGATTCAGCTCTCTGCGTAATCTCTACCATTAGAACTTTTACAAAACATTTATAGTCTAGTGTCTTTCCCATTATCTCTGAATACTATACTGAAGTAGGCTAATAGGGTCCATAAAAAGCAAAATGTTAATTTATTCTTTTTTAACTTCAAGACTTTGGGATATCTGATTTCTATTGAACATTCAGCTTTATCAAAATTATTAAAAAAGCATTTCGTTTATTCTGGATGAGTCTATAGTGGTTGTTTAAAACAACAAAATTCCGAAACAAACAAACAAAGTAAAACACCATCAAGTTCATTGGCATTCCTCCTATCTTGAACTAGGCCCTTAGTTTTTTTTGGGGGGGGGGGTTGTTTCTCTCCCTTGGTTTTGAGTGAGTTGTGATGGGTATGACTAACGCATAAAAAAGGAATCTCATGTGACATCTGAGGCAGTGCCTTCAATAAAGGTATATCTGCTACCTTCATTGAAAATGTGTGATGAGGACCTAAACCACCTTGGAGAACCATACCTCAGCATTGTATTCTAATCCCTGTGCCAGACAAATGACTGGCAGAATCTCTGAATGATTGCAGTCCCAACCGTCAAGTCACTCAAAACCTTTGAGACCTAGTGGGAGGCCCATACATTAGAGGTGCATATATGACTCACTACTGTGCCAATTTCAAATATCTGACCAACCAATGCCATGAGTACTGTGCATCACGTTTTCCTCTGTTAGATGTCAGAGTAATTTCCAACACAACAACTAGCATTCTGAGTGTCTTTTGCTAGTTAGATGAATTCTACCACTTTGCAGTTTGCCTTTTATTTTCTTTTTTTTTCTTCTTCTTTTTTTTTTTTTTTTTTGGTTTTTCAAGACAGGGTTTCCCTGTAGTTTCTAGAGCCTGTCCTGGAACTAGCTCTTGTAGACCAGGCTGGCCTCGAACTCAGAGATCCGCCTGCCTCTGCCTCCCGAGTGCTGGGATTAAAGGCGTGCGCCACCACCGCCCGGCTGCCTTTTATTTTCTTAATGATGGCTTTTGATACAGAGTCCAGTTTTCAATCTTTGTATTCATGATTCATGTTTTTTGGGTTTGTGTTTGATATGTGCTTTTGTATGACAGGGTCAAGAAGATATTTTCCTATGTTAACTTTCAAAAGCTCACTTTGGTTTTTGTTCTATGATGTAGGTTGGAATGAACACTTTATATATGATGGAAGTAGAAAATTTATTTGTTTTTAATAATAGAGTTATTTGGTGCAATGTTTTTATCAAAAAATTGATCTTGCATCCATTTGTGTTGGGATCTATTTATGGATGATTTCTTCCATCTATGGTCTATTTTTCTTAGTATAATATCGTATCTTAATTGCTGTCTTTATAAATTATTGCAATGTTCTTTGATTTAGTTTTTTCTTCAATAAATTATAGTCTATGATTAGATTGGATGCCCCTACACACATACAATTTAAAACAACTTTTTAATATGCACACACATACACCTACCATGATTTTAATGGTGATTATGTTTAACAAATCTAGCAAATTTGAAAAAAATTTACATCTTACAATATAAAGTTTTGTGTTAGGTTTGTTCCCCTATTTTTAGATATTTTAATTTCTCTTAATAATATTGCAAATTTATCTGGGTAGAAATAATCTGTATCTACTATAGTTATTTCTACATATTTGGTCTTTTCCCCTTTCCAAAGGGTCTTAGATTTCCTGTGCTATTTTTATATACCACACTTTTGTTCTATGTGTAACTATGTGTATCTAGTACCCACTGATCTCTCTAAATTCATATATTTTAATATTTATTTCTATTCCTTTTTTGTGTTAATGTTATTATTTTATGACCCTAAATTGTACTTTGGTTTATGATAAATAAATATATTCATTTATCCAAATTGAGATAAAGGAGTCAAATTTATTAGAATTCTAATATATAAGCATTATATATTATATATTATAATATATAACATATATTAGTACATGTTACTATATATCATAAATCTTTATATAAAACTTATTTATTGAAAGCTGAATTTATAAGAATGAGTTTTCATGAAAAGTAATATACAGTATGTAAATAACTCTTCATAATAAAGCAATTAAAGTCAGCTTTACAAAACAAATTGGAAAGTTTCTTTTTTTTTAATAAAGGCATTTAGGCCTAGAGATTCTCTGCAATAAAGTTGATTGTTTCTACATAATAATACAACTGCATGTAATGGTATTAAACTCATTTTTCAAATCTATAAATTTATTCAAACCTTTATTTTGTTTTAAAAATTATTATTAGTTCATTGAGAATTTTATACAATGCAGTTTTACCATAATCACCCCTTTTCCAGGTCTTCTCAGAAGTACCTTTCCTGTCTCGGTTACCCACATTTGTGTAGTTTCCATGTGAAACATCCATATGGCATCCATATATTCTTAAATGTGTGGCCTGTCTCAAGCATGGTCAACTCATCAGGACATACACTCTTACAGAAAACTGGCTCCTCCTCTCTCAGCATTGTCAATTGCCTCATTTCCTCAGTTAGGGGTGGAACTTCATGCCCACGTCCCCTTTTCAGGTAGCAATTGAGTTTGACTTGAGTCTGAACAGGTCTTGTGCTCACTGTCATGAACAGTGAAATTTCATGTCTGCCATTATCCTGCTTTGAAGGACAGTATTTCTCTGAAGTCATCCAGCATTTCTAACTTAAAATTCTTTCTGCTTGTTCCCTCTTGGGAAATGATCCCTGATATTTGAGAGTTGATGGTATAATACAGATATCCCATGTAGGGCTATGTAGTTCATGGTCTCTTATTCTCTGCATCTGTGAGCCTGTGTTAATCACTACCTAAAAGTTCTCTGATAACTTTCGAGAGATGTGTCAATCTATAAAGATAAGTAATGATATAATGATCATTATTAGTAATGATATAAATGCTGTGTCTATTTAGGAAAATAGTAGCAAAAGGCTCTTCCTTAAGGTCTATGGTCTAACTAGTCACAGACTTGTGAGTTTCTGTTTCCAGGATGGTTAGCCAGTGGCTTGCTCTATTTAGATTGTAAAGCAGGATAGACAAACATACAACTCTGTCTTACAGCACAATATGATACTGTAAATACCTACAAACCTTGTCCATTTTACACTTTCTCTTTGTTTCTCTGCATATAAAATCATAAGTGTTACCAAATATGAAAGCAAGGCTGGAGACAAACTTGTCCAGTGGTAATTTTTCAGCAGGTAAGCATTAGCTGAGCCATGAATAGCAATAATATAAATAGGGGTTAACATTTATTTACTGAGGAAAAACAGTTTCAAAATTAATTTATGTTTCTTAATAATGTCTTTGCTGGGCTGTCTTCTAAATTATTTACCAAGGAAGAATATCAATATAGTTACTTTTAAACAAAAAAAAATAGTAGATTCATGGATGTGTAAAAACAAAATATAGTTTTAAATGGAGTTGCTGGGGGTGAGGAGGTTGCTCAGTGGTTAAGCACACTGACAGCTTTTCCAGAGAATCAGAACTGTGTTCCCAGAACCCATGTGGTGTACCTCCAGAGCCCAGGGATACGATGACCTCTTCTGCTCTCTGCAAGTACTGCATGCAATTGGTGTACACACATAATTGCACAAAACACTCATTCATAAGACAAAAATGTTGACTTCTGTATGTCTGCAGCTGAATACAGCTAACTACAGAAGCATGTCACAAACACTAGGTTAGAAATTAAAGACAAAATTATTAACAGGAAAAAAGATGGAAAAGTTAAAAATAAGTTAGTAGGAAACACAAAAGAGAAAATTTGAGTTTTGGGGAGTCTCCTTCTTCACAGAATAGTAACTCCTCTTAAGTCTCTACACCCTATTTTCCTTTATTACACTTATTATTATTGTTATTATTATTATTATTAGCAAGGCATTCTCAAAAATATAAACCTAGTGTTTTCCTCTCTATGAGTCTATCATCTTCCCTCCTAAACTTTAGGAGCCAAATACATTATTTTAAGTGTTTCGCTACATTATTTTGTTAGAAATTTCTATGTCATTTCAATGTACATCATTACCTCATGGTGTATGAAGCGCTATTAGTGATATGAAAGCAAGTGAGGAAGGAAAAAAGGAAGGAAGGGAGGAAGGGAGGAATGGAGGAAGGAAACAGAAGGGAAGAGAAAGGAAAGGAAAAGAAAACAGAATTGGTCGCACCTGGATACAGATGCTTATATACCAGCACAAAAGATACTAAGAAAGGAGGAGTAAGCATTTGCGGCCAATCAAGAGGATATACAAAATTCAAAGGCAAGTGAACTCCATGTGAACATTGCTTCAAAACATCAGGGTTAAATGTATCTCTACATCTAACCATGATTAATATGTATAAAGCCAGAGATTTCATCTCCAGTTCACAGAAGGAAAGCAAAAAGGAGGAGGAGAAAGAGGAAGAGGAATAAAAGAAGGAGAAGATAAAATTAAAGAGAAAGAAAGGGTGTAGCTGAAGTAGCATTAGTATCTTAGAGATGGAGTTTGGGAGTGAGAAAGGGTAGTTTAGAAAAAGATGTCCACCCAGGTAATACTAAGTGTTGACTAACAGCAGAGGGGGCAATAAGGAGGTGCGGAAGAGAGGGGCAGAGTTCTGAAGCGGGATAATAGGAAAAAATGGGGGGGGAAATGCTTTCTGAAATTTGAATAATTAGCAAATAGCACTTAAGTCTGTGATTGCCTGAGTAATGAAGAAACTGCTTAGGAAAACAAATGATTTTCTTTACTACCAATGTGACTTCCTGCTTTGTTTTCCCTCAACTGTTCTTTCCCTTGGAGGCTTTGTAGTGGGATGGTTTAAATTCTGAGAGCACGGTGGATGACAATGTGCTCTCTGTGTGACAGAGGGGAGAGGATAGCCACACTTTATTCTTGCCCCGAGGTGTTCCTAAGAAATTCCTGTGCTCAACAATAAGACCACAAGAAGAACAATTGATGAATATAAAAAAATCAGCTGCTGGCAGAGGCAGCAGGAACGCGCTGACACATTCCCGCTGCTAATTAACGAGTGGTTCAGGTATTTCAGGAAGAGAAGATGACCTTTCAAATTGTTGTTCTAAGGGGAATCACATTTTAAATAATTTTTAATAGAAGCATGAAATTTCAGTACTAGAATATGTAAATGATCTCTTGACCTTTCATCAATGTGCACTTGTGAACTCACCTTTTGTTCCCTTGCATCTCGCCATGTTTCTGGCAGAGGGGATATCTATCCTTCAGGGTATCAGTAAGATTCTGAGGTCTGTGTTTTGGGGTGGTATACATGTGTATGTCATCCCTAAGTTTCCTCATCCAGCTTGGGGGATGGGGGGAAGGTCGCTGGAGCTTTTTCCCTTTCTCACTTTGCAAAGTTTGTCCTGACATAGGCAGCAGCCTGGTGACTTTTGTGCTATTATTGCTTTCTATTAATGAGAAAAAACGCCCCCCCCCCTTTGTCCCTTGCACCGCTTCACCCTCTTATTCCCTGGAGATTAATGAGGGAAGATGAGCAAACACAGATGAGGCTGCAGCAGGGGAGGAGAGATTCATTTCCTGATTTTAGGTCTGAGCCAGCGTATTGGTTCTACCTGCTGCTTGGTGCTACAGCAAGGGTTGAATTTAGCAGATGGAGGGGGAAGGTTTTCAACTAGGGGACACAGATGGAGCCCAGACTTCAGAAAGAGGATTATTCTAGACTTTAGTGAATGGGTATGTCACTTCAAAACCAATCCTGAGAACTAAAGAGATTGGATCTGTATGCCAAGGCACAGAGACAATGGGCATAATTAACAGAACCCAACCAGCCACAAAAAAGAGAGAGAAAAGTTCTAACTGCTAGTTTCACCTTATTCACCAACATTTAATGAAACCTAACAAACTGAGAGTTAGGCTTTCTTTAAAATCTTTTGAAAACCTTCCCTTTACATATCGGGTTAGCAGCGAATAAAATGGATTTCCATATTTGTAGCTAATGTGTAGCTAGAGGAGCCGTGTAGCAAGGGACAGGGAATGGGCCATTTCATAAAGACCTCGTAGATTGGTATGGCTTTAGGGAGCATAGCACTATTTATAGTAGAGCCAAAGCCTAGGAGCTTCAGAAACCATGTTCCCAAGAGATCATTGGTATTCCTCAGACTTGTGAGGAATGGTCTATAAAAGCAGAGCGCCAGTTTGCTAATTTTCTTCAATAAATGCACTTGTGTCATAAGAATTGAAACAATCAGCATTAAACTATGTCTCTGCATGGAGACAAGTGTGGGAAAACAAATCATAACCAGCTTTTAACAAGTTCAGAAGGTTTTATACACACTAAAATGACATTCCTTAATTAAAAAAAAAACCTTCTCTGAGAATTCATTCATGAATACTATATTTACATCATTCTTAGTCCTTCCTCTTTCCCGTCCAATTCCTTCTGTATTCCTCCAATTCCTTCTCAAGTTCAAGTTCAATATCTTTACTATTCTCTCTCTCTCTCTCTCTCTCTCTCTCTCTCTCTCTCTCTCTCTCTCTCTCTCTCTCTCTCTCACACACACACACACACACACACACATTGTGCTAGGCTTTTTTGTTTGTTTGTGTGTTTGTCAACTAGACACAGGCTACAGTCTTCTGGGAAGAGGGAACTTCAGCTGAGAAAATTCTCCTATCCAGTTGGGCTGTAGGACATTCTGTAGGGGCATTTTCTAATGATTATTGTGGCAGGGCCCAGCCCCCAGTGAGTGGTGCCATTCCTGGGCAGGGGTCCTAGTTTGTATTAGAGTCGAGTGACAGCACCATGGGAAGCCAATGGGCAGATGTCCTCTATGATCTTTGAGTCACTTTCTCTTCCCGGCTTTCTAGCCTTAGCTCATGCCCTGGCTTCCTTTAATAAAGGACTGTGACCTATAGACCCAATAAACAAACCCTTTCTTCTTCAAGATGGTTTTGGCCAGTTTTTCATCCTAGCAACAGAAAAACAAACTAGGGCGCACGCGCGCGCGCAGACACACACAACCTACTGAGTGTTGGTCCCATGTGCAAGTGTTTAATACTGACCACGTAGAGTTGGGTAGCCTCTCAGGGGGCTTGTTCCTGGAAAATACTCACTCTCTGACTTTCAGTAGCTACTGATTGCTCACAGCTCCTCATGTAGGGGTGGGACCTTGTGCAGTTTCTCTATCTGCACTGGCATGTTGACTGGTACTTCATTGCACTGGCCTTGTTTAGACAATCCTATTGCAATTACCCAGCAGCGGCATCTCTCTCATATGTAGAAAACACTATCTAACTGCAGGTGACCTGGTCTTCTGGCTCTTATATTTTTTTTTCCTCTTAGAAGTCTGTTGAATAAGTCTTTTAGCTATTTCTACTAGAGGCATAAGCTCACCAGTCATCCTGTTGAACTATCACAATTCCTTTTACTCTCTATTTAGAAAAGTCATGTGACTAACTGACAGTAGAGCCATCCTATCTGGGTTTACTTTCAGTTTGTTCTGCCGAATATTAACAGTGGGGCATCTGACAAGTCATTCAACCTATCTGTGTATTTATAGTTATCTCATACTTGGGGGACTGAAGCAATTAACTCAAGGGATGCCTGAGTAACAGAGTGAGTGCAAAGGCTAGCCCATGCAGTTTAGTGAGACCATATCTAAAAATGTAAAGTAAAAAAAGTAGATCAAGGACATATAGGTCAGTAGTAGAGTCTTTTCCTGGTAGGTTCAGGTCCTGGAATTCATTCCCAGTTTTGAAAATAAATGGACAGATACTTAATGACATGGTTTTTATTTTCAAGTCTAAATATCTGTTTAAATGAATATATACCTGTGTCAGTATATTTACATGTATGTTATGTGTGTATACTCTAAGGTTATTGTTGGGTTCAGCCCTCACTTCTTCTCTGTATTTCTTCCCAATTTTTACTGGACAGGACTTTGAATCTGACCTCCTCTTGAGCATACATCTCTGTTTATAGAGTGAAATTATGAGGAAAGATATTTCTCTTTGAGAGTTGTATGGAAGGTAAATCAGTTTAAATCACCAGAAAAATCTCTGACATATGGTATATGGTCCAGTAAATATCAGTCACTATACAGTTATCTCCCACAGCATACTGAAATGCTGTCTGTTTCCTTTCTCACTTAGACCTAAGTTCTTAGAACACCCCTATCAATTCCACCTAATTCTAGTGTTATTTAATTCAACATTTTATAGAGATTGAAGAATTTAGGATTTATGATTTCCTTGTCCTTTAATGCTCGCGTACATGTTTAGGCACATGAATTTATGGAATTGATGTATCTATAGTGCTAACATCTATATATTGGCACGTAGACCTGCCTGCTCCATTAATCTCTATACCCATCACTATGGTTACATTTTGGTCAGTGTCATACAAAGTTCAAACCCAAGACATTCAGAACCAGAGGTCTTGGTTCTCACCTGTCACTGTGTGGTGGGAATTTTTACATGATCACTCACAGGCTGGTTACACTAAGTTAAAATGATTTTATCACGCTAAAGACTTGGAGACCTTGGGAATTCATACAAATCAATAACTGAGGATGAACTTCAGGCAATTAAAAGAAGGGAAGGTTCTAGTCTAGATTGAGAAATAAAAGGTCTAAATTGAAAAGTCATTTCAAATTCCAACTAGATTTCTAGCATAATAGCTGCTGTGAAGATTACCAAATAGTCCTACTTCAAGAATAAAGTAAACCATTTGCAATAGTCCTATATATCCTTATAAACAATAAGCAGAAATGACTTTTTCATAAAAGAAGTAATCTTAATTTTAGTACTAAAGGTAATTTTAATTCAGTATAAAATCAAGTTATTGTGCATTATTGCTGATCCGAAATTAGTACATGCTTGTAGCAATTCAATTGAATTCCATCCAGTTTGATTTATTTCAGTTCTGTTTGATTCTATTCAAGTCAATATACATTCACAGAGTACGATTCCAGGCACCGTATTATGCATAGATTAGACATAATTAGTCTTCATCTCACCTGTATCATCATAAGACACACATAAAATCAAGAAACTAAATGTTGTGGTTCATCTTATGAAAACACTAAAATTTCTAATCCCATATTTTCCAAATTAAAAATAAAATACTTTAAAATATAGTAGCTTACAAAGATACGTGAGTTTGGCATTATCATTCCTGAGAGAGGATGAGCAGACAAGCAGAGAAGGCAAGGTTAGTACAAAGAGTAAATAAACACCTTTCTGAGACCATCGAGATGGGTTTATAATCTGGCTTCTCCTGGTGTAAATTTTTAAATCCTAGATTTATAGTGTTTACTGCCTTCACTTCCACTGTGACTTCACAACTTGCAAATCACTTGCACGTTTAGTTTGATGTTTTTTAGGAGGTATTTCAGGTAAGAAAAGACACAACACACCACTGACGCCTTGTGTATTTCCTGCGGGTTACAATTTTGGCCACTCTCTCTTATGCCTCTCCATTCAACTGTAAATTACCCAGGGCAGTATTTCAGTCTGGCTAGCACACCCTTGCATGTTCCTGCATCGGACAAAGTGGCTAAGGTAGAAAGGGCGCCGAGGTAGAGAAGAGTGGTAGGTCGGTATTGTATCCCTGTATAGAAGATAATCCTCCTCATGGTGCTCTTTGGAGAAAAGTCCTAGCTAATTCATTGTCATTTTTTCTCTCTCGTTTGCTGTGTGTGCCTGTGTGTGAACCTGTGTTCATGCTGCGACAGTGGTCACAGAGAGTCCTGATCGATTCACTCTGCCCTTTGTTTCCTTCAGCTACGTCTGTCACTAAATCTGACATCGTTTTTCATCTAGCCTGACCCTCCAGTAAGCCCCAGTAAGCTTCATGTCGCCACTCCTACATTGCTGGGGTTACAGGTGACGGCACCCTGCTTTCTATGTGGACACTAAGGAGCTAACCTCAAGTCCTCATATTTCCACAGTGAATGTTATCACCCACTGAGCCATCCACCGTGGCCACATTATCTATTTTCACTCAGTGTCTGTTCCTCATCGTTTGGCCGAGGATCGTTTTTGCCATCTGGCCCCTCCTTGGCAAACATACTTACACACTCAAAACAATTCTATGCAGGTACCTCCCCACTGTGGTTAATCCTGACCAATTCTACAGGCATAAATGAAAATGTGATCAGGACATCATGGAGGAATCGCCCTCTGGATGAATGGAAAGGCAGTAACCCTGTCGGGTTAGCAGGGCGGGGCCCATGAGAGAAGCGATGACGTGGGGCTCTGGAATCAAAGGCTGGCCACCGCTCTGCACCATGACACTTATTGATATCTTAGTCCTTGCCGTGCCACTCCAAACAAGTCCTGCAAAGTTCACATTCAGAAAGAGAAAACTAAAATGGGATTCTTTCTCCAATTTTTGAGAATAAAAATTGATTTGAAATTTAAGGATATCTATCCTTGAAAGAATAGGGCATAGTAACATAGTAACAGTTGTTCATGGAAAGGCATTTTATTACAAACAAATATAAAGCTATTACCACTACAATTTTGAACTATAAAAAATGGCATATATTCCTCCTATATAATGGTACAAGTTTAGAGAAATGTTAAAATAGTTCAAGAATTTTCTTTGTGTGTGTGTGTATATATATATATATATATATATATATATGTGTGTGTGTGTGTGTGTGTGTGTGTGTGTGTGTGTGTGTGTGTGCGTGTGTGTGTGTGTACATACGTGCATGTATTTGTATATACCCTGAATTTGAAGTCTTGAGTACATAGTCTCAATATGAAGTACTGCCTGACCTGAGACCTGTATAGAAGGTTAGCCCTGAACTCATAAACATTCAACTGTCTCTGCTTTCCAAGTGCTGCCTAGAATCAAACTTTATAAGCAGAGAATGGACTGTGATTTCCATAATGGTAAGACTATCAGTATTCTTGTAGACATGTCACTACACAGAAAGTGCCTAGACCATGCATGCACTTCATTTAATGCATTTGTCTTCCAGCTGAAGGCAGAATTATTCGTAAGTTTTAGTTGGAGACATTAATTAGGCTCTCAGCAGCTGGTAGAGTGTACTAGGCAAAGCAGCAGCCAGGCAAATGGAGAACTTATTCTTAAGAGAAGCAAATCCTCCTCTGTGCTGGGATTTGCATTTCTCTCCTGTTTAAGTCGGTATCTGCCGAGGCACTGCACTGGACCTGGGCAAACCACATTCAAGCCCAATCTCATTGAGTCTCCTATTGGCTGCACTCAGCTAGACGCAAGAACAATTTCATCTCCACTTGCTAAACACGGGGTTTTGAAAAGTACTAGTAGTTGCCACAATCAGATATAATGCAGTCCTTTATCCATATGGAACTCGAAAATTCTACTCAGCCATCAGAGCATTTATAGATGATGGGCAGAAGGAAAGGGGGACTTGACAGAAACTAAATCAAAACAGCAAAAAGGCCTGAACCCCGCAGCTACCACTGTGAGGGGGCACAACCAAAGATAGCAAGCTCCTTTTAAACCCAGGCACCAAGGCTAATAGCTTAATGCTAAGAACTCTCAGTCCATGGTTAAGGATCAAGCTGACTCATAAAATGCGTTCTGTTCAGCTTGCAATCCCGTTGTTTCTCAAATGGCCTTCCCTGGCAAGCACCGGGGCAAGGAAGGGAAGCCACATGTAAACAGTAGGCAGGGCCGGCAGAATAAGCCTGCATGGGAGCAGCTGCAAACAATCCATTTTAATTCCAAGTCAGTGTTTAAGGACCTTGGGTGTTATAGTTAGGGAGGTAGAAGGGGAGGTGGGAGTAAAACTAGAATTGGATTTGGCAGGCATGCATTTTCCTACAAACTGTGTTCAATTCCTCTAATCATAGTTATTATGAATGTTTCTCTCCAATTTATTCCTCTTGTCACTTTGTGCTTTCATGTTCCCCCCGCCATCTGCTAGCAAAGGGTGTGAGAATGGGTTTTGAGCTCAGAAATAATAAGACAGAAAGGTGACAAGTTTCCAACTACATAAACACATGCACATGACCTCCTCTGCCTTGGTGTCTGCCCCAAGGGACTTAAATTACTGTGGACATTTTATAAAGGTTAGAATTATCTACAGTGTTCAAGGACCTTGATCCTATCATGTAAACTTCTGAAATTTCAACGTCTGTGTACATCATAGGTGTACCTATAGCTTTGGTCACTTACCTACTTCTCTGGGTCTCGGTTTCTCTTTCAACAACCAGATGGATCCCTAAGCTCTTTATTCAAATACATTATTATTTTCCTTCTTTACAATGACTTTTGAGTGGGGATTAAGTACCAAAGTAGGAGAGGAAACATGATGAGTTCAAGATCTGTCAGCCCCGCTGCCCACAACCTGTGTGCCCGTCCACTGACTCTTGGCTAACTTCCCATATTTTATCTTTTGAGTCGCTGGTGATAAGTTCACCCTTTCCAGTTGTTCCCAGGCATCACTTGCGGAAGCATGCATGTGCTTTTGATTAAGGCACAGATTGCAACATAATAAAAATTGACTTATTGAACCATTTTTCTTGTGTCTTTTCTTCTCTAGAAACTTAGCTGAGATATTAAAATGTGTCTCTAATATTCTAATTCTGATTCTTAAAGCTTTAAAGAAAGTTCCTGCAAATGGATAGGATATTAGCTTTGGTATCCTGGCCTCAGTCCAAATGAGTAATTACATTCTTTCCTGCTAAACCTTTCCTGTAGTTTTAATCGGAGATGACATTCTTCATTTCTTTACTTCTACTAGTTTCTGTTGTTCGGGAGCATCTGCTGAAATGGCTGCATTTCCCTCCAGTGGAGAATTCTTCATGGGAGTTATCCCAGTGTTAAATAACCTCTTTAAGTGCACCCCACTGACAGCTTATGTGTGGGCAAGTTTATATTATGAGCAGGTGTGAGCAGTGACTCCAACGTGATGATTTATAAAGAGCCTTGGGATACTGGATGGAAAGAGCAATTTAGACCTTGGTTATCAGCGTACAGAAAAAAACATGCCTCTGTGAACCAGTTACTAATTACGCAATTACCTTCTGTGGCATAAGTAAAAAATGGTGTGATGCTTTTTAACAAATTCTGGTTTTAATTAAATAATTCTTAGAGACAAATGATGAATGGCATTAAGTTGTCTCTACTAGATGCAATTTAGAGTAAGTTTTTTTAAAAAAATATCTAAAACACCATGATAAAGTAATTGCAATTTATAATAAATTTCTCTCCCTAGAATAATTTTTTTATCCAGGGAAAGCCAAAATACATTATTATTTTCTTTTTGTGAGGAATATCAATGTACTTTAACTGTATAAAGAAAGTATCCAACAAAAGACATATTCTGCTAGTGGGTTCAAAGTGTGTTTTTTATAGTGAAGCTATAGTCTCTCTCTCTCTCTGTCTTTCTCTCTTTCTCTCTCTCTCTCTCTCTCTCTCTCTCTCACACACACACACACACACACACACACACACACACACACACAAATATTCCCAGTAGAGGTAATTTGAGAATAATTTCACCTGAGGGACAAATAAATGTATAAGTCACTACTTTCATAAACCTGCCTGTTCCTAACATGATAAAAACCAGTCTTGTAAATCTTCAAATTTTAATTCTCAATTTGCACAGTGATGCTTTCGTACAGGATTCTGAGTTCCTACAAGCATTCAATCCAGAGGTCCAAACACATGCCTTAGAAGACACTAAGTTAGTTCTTCTCTATGTTGTTTTTCCTCTAGTTTCTCATTAGTAAGGGTTATAGAAGAAATGAAACTCCAGCTCCGACTTCTCTTTTCAGACTCTAGAGAGGAATAAAAGAGCTTACTTTCTTGAACCATAAGGCTGTGGGAGAGTTAAGGCATGAACTATTTAATCTGCCCTTAGGATTTGTGTATCCCATGTAGGATCATGAAGCCTGACAAAATGAAGTATCTATACACTTCAATGTACTCAACTGATAATTAGACAATCAAGGAAAATAAATTCAAAAGTATTTCTTCTGCAGAGATTGTAGAGTTTGGAGTTTGCACAGGCAACTTCAAGCTTTGTCTTTGTCTAGTCATTAAAAATAATAAATGATGTCTACCTGATATTTCTTTTTTTATTGTTTTTATTGTGCTGTACATTTTTCTTCACTCCCCTCCTTTCCTGCCCTCTTTTTTTCTACCAACTTCTGTGACCCCAATGCTCCCAATTTACTCAGGAGATCTTGTCTCTTTCTCCTTCCTACTTATATCCATGTATGTTTCTCTTAGGATCCTCTTTGTTGTCTGGGTTCTCTGGAGTTGTGGTCTGTAGGGTTGTTTTTCTTTGCTTTATGTCTAAACCTACTTAGAATAAGCACATATTATATTTTTCTTTCTGGGGCTGGGCTACCTCACTCAATATGTTAATCTCTAGATCCATCCATTTGACTGCAAATTTCAAGATGTCATTATTTTTTACCATTGTGTAGTTATTTATTGTGTAAATGTACCACATTTTCTTTCTTTTTTCCTCATTTTTTTATTAAAAATTTCTATCTCCTCCCCTCCTCCTCCCCCTTCCTTCCCCTCCCCTCCACCCATACCCCACTCTCTCCCTCTCCAGGCCAAAGAGCCATCAGGGTTACCTACACTATCTTAAGTCCAAGGTCCTCCCAACTCCCCCCAGGTCCAGGAAGGTGAGCAACCAAACTGACAAGGCTCACACAGAGCCCGTCCATGCCGTAGAATCCAAGCCCATCACCATTGTCCTTGGCTTCTCAGTCAGCCTCCACCATCGGCCACATTCAGAGAGTCCGGTTTTGTCGCATGTTCCCTCAGTCCCATTCCAACTGGAGTTGGTGATCTCCCGTTAAATCTGTCCCACCGTCTCAGTGTGTGAACGCACCCCTCAAGGTCCTGACTTTCTTTCTCTTGTTCTCCCTCCCTCTGCTCCTCATTAGGACCTTGGGAGCTCAGTCTGGTGCTCCAATGTGGGGCTTGATACCGTTTCCTACGTATAATCCCAGCAGCACAGACATTAAGGGCAACATTGAATAAATGGGATCTCCTGAAGCTGAACAGCTTCTGTAAAGCAAAGGACACTGTCACTAAGACACAAAGGTAGCCTACTGACTAGGAAAAGATCTTCACCAACCCTGCAACCGACAAAGGTCTGATCTCTAAAATATATAAGGAACTCAAGAGACTAGACTTTAAAATGATAATTAATTCATTTAAAAACTGGGGTTCTGAACTAAACAGAGAATTCTCAACAGAAGAAGTTCAAATGGCCAAAAGACACTTAAGGTCATGCTCAACCTCCTTAGCTATCACGGAAATGCAAATCAAAACAACTTTGAGATACCATCTTACACCGGTCAGATTGGCTAAAATCAAATACCACATTTTCTTTATCCATTCCCTGGTTGAGGGGCATCTAGGTTGTTTCCAGGTTCTGACTATTACAAATAATGTTGCTATGAACATAGTTGAACACATGTCCTTGGGGTATGAATGAGCTTCCTTTAGTATATACACAAAAGTGATATTCCTGGATCTTGAGGTAGATTGTTTCCTAATATTCTGAGAAATTGCAATACTGATGTACAAAGTGGCTGTACAAGTTTGTACTCCCACCAGCAACGGAGGAGTATTCCTCTTACCCCATATTCTCTTCAGCATAAGCTGTCATCAGTGATTTTGACCTTGGCCATTCTGAGACGGAATCTCAGAGTTGTTTTGATTTGCATTTTTCTGATGGCTAAGAATGTTGAGCATTCCCTCAGGTGTCTTTCAGTCATTTGAGGTTAGTCTATTGAGAGTGCTCTGTTTAGGTCTGTACCCCATTTTTTATTGGATTGCCTGATATTTCTAATAAATACACTTCATAAAATATAGATTGGGCTATAATGACCAGAATTAATTATGGAAACACTAGAAGCAATTTGTTGATTATTTTCCAGCCAAATCTAGTGCAGGATCTAATGTAGTGTCAAGAAGAATGGGAGCATTCCTCCACATGCCAGTTAATAATAGCATTGGATAGCAAGCATCCAGTGGCTGAAGCTGCGCTCACTGTCACTGGTAAAATTTTGAGTATCATCATTTGGCACACAGTGAGAATATTTCAATTTATGACTTATATTTTGACTTATTCTAAAACCTCAAGGTATTGAAGGCCCAGGTAAATGACCTATGCTACAAAGAGAATTACATACTTTGGAAGATGTTCAACTCTTTTTGAGCCGGACGGGCTACAGATAGTCTCTGCACTCGCAATGGTGCATTCATTTTCAACAGAGACTTGGTCTAAAGTATGACATAGAAATATGCAGCATTAGGTGTTGTCAGGAGCTGTTGTAGATTAGTCCATGATCAGTTAAGTAAGAAAAATCAGAAATGTAGCTTGTCTTCACTTATAGCAGCATCACCTTGGCAATTGCCAAGGTTTTCCTTGCAGAAGGAATTCCCCTTTCTTTATTCAGGTGTCTTCTAGACTATGCTCTTCATTATAATTATACAATTGATACTTAAAAGACTCCATATTTCATAGATCCTCATGATAATCTTTTATATTTTTCTAGTGGCTAACATATCACTCAGTATACTTTATAATTATATGTGATTGCATTTAAAGAGACCCTTTGTATTTTATGATTAGGTTTATTTTCAACTTCTTATACTTGAGCTAATAGTTAATAGGTCAATAAATATTAAGATTGCTCCACTGGGTTTTTGGATCCCAGTTGTCTGACTACATCCATTAAGCAAGCATTCATTCTTTATTTATCCATTAAGCCAACATTCATTTTACATACAGTAAGTGTCACAAAATAATGATACCTAGAAAAATAAAGCATAATCACTAATGCCAATTATACTTACGTTCACATCTTGTTCAATAGTGGTACTTTAAATGCCCCTCATTTTAGCAAAAGTAAATGCTGTCCTATGACATTCTAACACATGTCAATAAGCAACGGTTTCTTTTACATGAATTACATCTGAATCAGTGCTCAGAACTTCATGAGGAAGAAATGCAAGATCGTTTCCCTTCAAATGAAGAGCGAAATCTAGACAGTCATTTGTACTTAACGTTGAACTATTGGGCTTCTTCCAATCTCCCTTAGGAAACTATATTTCACCTCTCCATATTTTCCTGGAAATTCAATTTCTTTGACAACCTTAACTTTCCACTTGTCCCTATTAGGTAAGCTTAGTTGTTCTCATCTGTTAATAATCATAGTGGGTCCATAAATGTCTATATTTCTGATATGGATAGATGGAAATTATGAAGAATTCAGATTTTTCTTATCAAAAACTTTGGGATATCTAGTTTTATATCAAGTATGATGATCTGAATGAATAATGTTCTATTGTGTAACTGACTTTGTAATTCATTCTCTCTTATTTCCAGAAATTAATGGTGTTAAATGTATATTTTTCAGTTCCTCAAACACTGACACCACTATTTTCTTACAAGAGGAGTCCACTGTTCACCAGTGTAGATTCCTCAACTGAGCAGTCCGGATTCTATCTCACACTTTATCTGTGTTCTGCTCAGTCCCTGTGACTGAGTCAAGCCATTTGTGCTTCACCGCACTGTATCCATTTATTCAGTTCAAAATGCTTCCTTCAGGGTGATTTTCCATCTATGCAACTGTATATTCCCCATATCTAGTTTAGTTCAGATTAATTTTAAGATTTTTTTAAAAATTATCTTGTGCCATCCACAGAGGTGATTCCCACTTAGTCAATTCTCAGCAGCCCTACTTCCTCAGTCTTGGTGACAGAGCAGACAATGGCAACAAAAACGAAAGAAAGAAAGAAAGAAAGAAAGAAAGAAAGAAAGAAAGAAAGAAAGAAGGAAGGAAGGAAGGAAGGAAGGAAGGAAGGAAGGAAGGGGGAGGGAGGGACATAAGGAAGGAGGGAGTGAAAGAAGGAAGAAAGGCCTTTATACATAGATTTAAAAAATTCTCTTTTATTAGTTTGCTATTTCTTGTATTATTTTATTAGTCTCTATTGACCTGTTTATCCATCAAACATCAAACAATGCTAAAGAGCCTATCATTACCAGATAACCTGGTAGGCTTTGAGAATATAGGGGAAAAAAGCCCTGACTGCACTACAGAACCATATCATCTAATGAAGTTCATATTATAACACACATACACACACACACACACACACACACACACACACACACACACACATATGCCTGACTCAGCTCCCAGTTCACTTAAGGTATAAAATCCCAATTTATATTTATTGCAACACTGATTTATTTTATTTCAGAAAATAGATTTTTTTCATGTAATGTATTTTTATTATAATTTCCCTTTCTGCAACTCCTCCCAGATCTTCCCCTACCCAAATCCACATCATTTTCTTCTTCTCTCTCTCTCTTTGGCAACACTGAATCCTTATGGCAAAGATCTGTAGGAACTGAAATTTTGTCAACAGTAGTTGTAATGGAGATGTGATGATTGATTTTGCAGTATGCTAAGTGGATTGATTTTGCAAATTAACTAAAAACTATATTATACTTTGCTCATAGTTCTAAATACCCCAAATC
This sequence comes from Arvicola amphibius, assembly GCF_903992535.2. NCBI lineage: Eukaryota > Metazoa > Chordata > Mammalia > Rodentia > Cricetidae > Arvicola > Arvicola amphibius. The sequence continues at coordinate 42,489,226 of NC_052056.1, forward strand.
AGAATTACACAGGAGTTGACAACATCTTGTTACTATAGGGTTTTGGAATATAGCACAGCTTCAACTAGCTCCCTACATTATTTTGAGTAAATATTTAATTAGGTGGGACTTACACTTAAAGAAGGCTCATACATACAACGTTATGTCTATGAGTATTATGCTTGAACAACATGAAATGATATGAACTATTCATAGAACTCTTGGACACATAGCAGAATGTCAGTGACTAAACCTACAAAGTGAGATAGCAAGATATAAGGAGAGGTCATTTTTATAGGCCACTGAAGTGTCAATAGGAGTTCACCAATACAAACAGGAAGGAATGAGTCACAAACAGTCATCAATAATGAAAGGATCTGCTTACAGATTCATAAGGTACCAAGAGCACGGTGTAAGCAAAAGCATGGCCAAAGGGCCAGTTAAATAGGGAACACATTACAGGAGGCTAAGATTCTATCCAAAAGGGACTGGGGAAGTTGGAAACACATAGACAAATTCAATATAGGTGAACTATAAATTTGGAAATATAATTTAAGCTGCAAAATAGAGGAGTACTAAAAGTTGAGAACAGGAATGAAGAGAAGTAATCTTACAGCTCCCATTGGGCTGATTTAAGATAGAAGCTATGAAAGAATTAGATGACTTTGAAAGATTACTGATACATGATAAGTCATTAAGCATAAATGTTAGGTAGAAGAAGAGTTTGGAATAGGCTCAGAGTTTCCTGTTGGTTCTGTGATGTCTCTGAGAGATGCCACTGAACAAGATAGAGGAAAGAATGATCACACATGTGCAACTTGGGAGAGTGTGTCTTTTCTAGTTGGATTGTAATTTTCCCAAAGTCAGATACTTTTTTTCTCTTATTTCTTAATTTTAGTTTTTTTTGTGACAAAGTAATTTATATTAACAATTAACTGCTGAATTACATGAAGAACACAGATGAACCATTAGCATTTTACTGAGGGACACAGTGAAGCACAGGAAATAGTTAAGAGAACCTCATGTATATTTGCATTAAATATGTATTACATTTGCATACAATTAGAATAAATCTGTCAAAATAGTCCATTTTTTCATGTGTCTTTTAAATATTCAAATTCTCTTATTGATTTATTTTAAAACCAATATCTCTTCAAGGAAAAATGTCAAAAGTAGATATAGGGCAAAAAAGAACAGAGCTGCCAGCTATTATTCATGTCTAAGTCCTCAGCAGATTCCACACTCCTCGTGATGGTTAGTTTGTATTGTCTATTTTACAGAATCTAGAATCATGTTGGAGACAAGGCTCTGGGCAGAACTTAAGGGGGGTCATCATGATTGTATTAATTAAGTTTAGAAATCCTACCCACTATGGGTTACATCTAAGAGAGCTGAGCTGTAGCAAGCATTTACTCTCTGGTTTCAAATTTGCAATTGAAATGTGACCAATGGCATCAATTTCTTATTGCCCTGTTGCTCACCATTAATAATAGATCCTTGAAGTATAAACTAAAGGACTCCAATCTCTGCAGATGGTTTGGTCAGGACATTTAATCTTAGCAACAGGAAAGGTAACTAAGACACTCTGATCTGATGGCTGCAAACAATCAACCCACAAGCTATCAGAGCTTAGGAATCAAAATTATCTTGTGCCACACACAACCTCAAATACATATATAAATACACATTGATTAATGTATTCCTGACAACCAAATCATCAAAACTGTCACTTAGTTTGGGTTTTACAGCTGGACATAAACCTAGCCATCTCTGGAATGAAGGTATCTCAACTGTAGAATTACCTCCATCAGATTGGCCTGTGGTCTTATCTATGAAGTATCTTTTTCATCACTGATTGGTATAAGCATATCCAGCCCACTGTGGGCAGTACTATGCCTGAACAAGTGGTCCTAGGTTGGATCAGAAAGGTAGTTGAGTCATGGTAAACAAATCAGTAAGTAACTTCCCTCTCTGGTCACTGCTTCGGTTCCTTCTTTCAGGAAATTCCTGTCTTGAACTTCTCTTGACAATACGCTTTAACTTGGAAGCCAGAATAAGCTCTCACTGCTACCACCCTCACGGCCACAGAAAGAAGCAAAATCAGATGGGCTTGAGCAAAGTTTATTTCACAAAAATGTGAGATTGGTTTTCCTTTCAAATTGTAGACAGCCGAATCTTCTATTGTTGCTTGAATTGCTGTAGAAGAAAATGGACAACTATTGGGATAGTTTGTTATGTGATAAATGTAAGATAAAATAGATGGATAATTTCCAGTGGCCAGTTCTCCTCCTATCAGTCTGGGTATATTAGAATTGTCCAAAAAACTTCCTGAAGGACAAATTCACTCCTTTTTCCTCAACTATTATACTTATTTCAAATCAGAGATAATCTCTCATGATATCTGAGATATGTACTAAATATTTGGCTGTCTTTGTTAATAAATAGTGATGAATTTTTACACGTCATATTAAATAAGTGAGAGTATGCTGGAAAGTATACTTACATACTTTTAACCTTAGGGTATTTTAATGCTTTTTTTTATTCTACCTTATATCATGTAATGTAGTTTTTCTAATACCACTACAGTAGTTCATTAGTGTGTTATCAATACATTTTACTTATTTGGTCTCTGATGATGGATGTCCCAGTTGACTCAAACATGTGCTATCCTAAACAATACAGAGAGAAACATTTTGTTTAGATCTCTTCCTTCAGATATAGGAGTTTCTCAAGAAGCCTGTGAGTAGCTCTATCGGAGACTCTGTTTAATCAGCTACACAGTAGAGTGTACTATATGCTACTAAGTGCTGCTCTTTAGTAGATGGGATGGTTTACAACACAATAAACAGTGCCTGAATTTCCCTATTTCCTACTTTCTGGCCAACACTAATAATAAACCAAAGATAACATTTGGCAACAGCATAGGCAGTAATTTTTGGCCCCAAGCTTTAGTTTTCAATTTTCTTATTAAGAAAGGTTTGAAAGTTGATTTATTTTCTGAGATCTAGAGATTAGTTATTTTCTTAAAACATCACTTCATATATGCTTCCCTGCTCCACATTGGAGCACCGGACTGAGCTCCCAAGGTCCTGATGAGGAGCAGAAGGAGAGAGAACATGAGAAAGAAAGTCAGGACCGTGAGGGGTGCGTTCACCCATGGAGACGGTGGGACAGAACTAACGGGAGATCACCAACTCCAGTTGGATTGGGACTGATGGAACATGAGACCAAACCAGACTCTCTGAATGTGGCCAACGGTGGAGGCTGACAGAGAAGTCAAGGACAAAGGCGCTGATCTTTGACTATTCTGCATGGACGGGCTCTGTGGGAGCCTTCTCAGCTTGGTTGATCACCTTCCTGGACCAGGGGGGAGTTGGGAGGACCTTGGTCTTAACATAGAGTAGGGAACCCCCGATGGCTCCTTGGCCTGAAAAGGGAGGGTGGCAGGGTATGGGGGGAGGGGAGGGGAGGGAAGGGAGAGGAAGAGGGGAGGAGATGGAAATTTTTTAAATAAAAAAAAAATCACTTCATTACTTGAAGCTAAAGCTCTGATGTTAGTAATATTTTTTTCAAGCCTGAAGATATCAATACAATAGCAATTGGAGTATTTTCAATGGATTATCAAATTCCACTTGTGTCCTCCACCAGGTCATTGATATGGCATCTATAAGTGTTCAGTCACTGCCAGCAACTTCCAGGAACAGGAGAGTATTGCAAGCACATTACCCTATTATGAGGCTACACTTTATTAAACAGGACTACAGTTTTTATGGGTTTATAAGTAAACATCAAATAAAGATTAGTCCGCAGCAATGGCAATCTTCTTGACACCAACTGCAGTTTGCTTCTTCCAGCAAACTGGAAGCAATAGCAAGTTGCATGATTGCAACAAGACTGCATGTGCACAGAACTGAGAAAATAACCAATCAGGCCCCTTTGACCAACCTGCATAGCTATGCAGACTAATCGCACCTTCTTTATGTAATCTTTGAGTCCACATCAATGTCTTTTAAGATGTTTCTGGGACAGTTCGTGTCTCTTATTTTCTCACTAAAACCATATTGATTCCTTTCTTGGTTTTACATTACTGTCTATTTCATTTCTGAGTTGAAGGGACAGTCCTCATTTGCTGAGACTTCATGCAGTCAAATTTCCTATACCCTGGCACTCTAATAGCATCTTTATGTGTTTTTAATAATCTAGAGTTCATTTTGTGATGGTGTACTTTATACAGTTCTGTTTTTGACCTCTCTTTCTTCATATTGATTTTAAGGAGATACTTGTATACCGGAAATCTTAGAATTCTATCAGCCTTATATAGGATAATTTCATTCCCCAACAGCACTTGTTAATTTTGTTCACACATTCTGTATTTAGTTTAGTTTTTTTCTTTTACTCAAAACCATCTTTCATCCCATTGTTTTTGTATTTTATATTTTACTTAGAAAGGCTCCTGTCATTCATAACAGCTAAAATTATCCTCCAGTCTCTTTTGTTAGCTTCATATTTTTAACTTCTATATTTAGAATCAACTCATTTTTAGTCCATTTTCAGCATGATATAATGAGGTAATCCAGGATTATTTTACTCTACAATTGCGGGTCAATTTTCTAAATGATTCCAACTAAAATATGTCATTTCTCCATTGATATTTTTGCTTTCTCCCCCACATAACAATGTTCCCATACTTAGGGACTTTCTCTTATGTCTGAGATAAATACCTCTCTCTTTTTCAGTCTTTTCTCGCTTTGTTTGCAATTTGTGTCCCTGCTTTCACTTACTGAGGCAAAATTGGCCTTATAGGCTGGGGAGTGTGGGTCAGCAGGAAAGTATTTACTGGAATGTGAGAGGTCAGGCCTCAATCAATCAATAATCCTGACCACCACCAGAAATAAATCACTGAAAGAATATTAAAAAATGGGAAAAGGGGGCTGGAGAGATGGCTCAGCGGTTAAGAGGACTGACTCTTCTTCCAGAGGTCCTGAGTTCAATTCCCAGCAACCACATGGTGGCTCATACCATCTACAATGAGATCTGGTGCCCTCTTCAGGGGTGCAGGTACACATGCAGGCAGAGTATTGTATTCATAATAATAAATAAATAAATCTTTTAAAAAATGGGGAAAAATGGAGAAAAGGGAGGGGAGAATCAGTCTCATTTACTTGCTTCTCTCTCTCTCTCTCTCTCTGTGTGTGTGTGTGTGTGTGTGTGTGTGTGTGTTGTATGTGTGTATATGGTCAGTTGTGCAAATCATTATAGAAATTTTCTCAAAATTTTATTTAACCCAAAGACTTATTAATATTGAGTAAACAACATCTTTATAAATATTTTACCATTTTAGCTTCAGCTTCATTTATCCAGTTATCTGCAAAATTTGTCAGCATTTCAATAGTTTCTGGAAGTTTTGCAATGCAATCTAATTTCCACTGAGGATAACCTAGTCTCATTTATCAAGGGTGTGAATGTTTACAATGCAGTTTGATGCTGTGTCAATTGACCCTAATAACATTAGTAAGTCATCGTCTAGGTTCCGTGACTTTCCATGTGTTTCTGACCTTGTTTATTGCACTAGGCTTGAATTTCTTCCTGTGCGGTTTCTCAAAAAAAACGCATGACCCAGCTGTATCTCTCCCAGGCACAGATTGAAAGAACCTTTTATCTTACTAAACCGCTATTTGTATATACTCGTTTCTTATTGCTCTATCTGCATTAGCAACGAAATAGAATCAGCCTGAATGTTCATTAAATGATAGTGGATAATGAAAATGTGGTACAAAGTGAAATTTTATTCAGTCATAAAGAAAGAAGGAATTATGAAATTAAATGTATGAATGTTAAATATATGGAACTAGGAGAAAATCCTACTGATTGAGGTATGTCGGGCCAAGAAGGACAAGTAGCACACAGTCTTTCTAACAGGAATCCTAACTTCAAATCTTTAGTTTTCTATGGTTTATAAGGAATATCTGTGGAAATGGGGTATCCCATTTAAGGTTTCTATCGCTGTGACAAAACACCACAACCCAATGCAACGTGAGGAGGAAAAGAATTTATTTCAGGTTACTGTTCCAAATCACAGTTCATCATTTCAAGAAGTCAGGGCAGGAACTCAAGAACAGAATGAACATGAAGGCAAGAACTGAAGCAAAAGCCATGGAGAAATGCTGCTTACTGGCTGGCATCTAATGACTGGTTTAGCCTGCTTTCTTATAGCACTGAGGACAACCAGCCTAAGTGTGGCGTGCCCGCAGTGATCTGGGCCATCTCACATAAATTACCAATGGAGAATGTTCTGCCCAGACTTGCTCACAAACCCATCTATCGAGGGCATTTTCTTGTTTAAAGTTCTCTCTTTCCAAATGCCTCTAGGTGGTGTCAAGTTGAGAAAACACCAACGCAATTGACTGCTTGTCCACTTGACACAAAAATACACAAGAACTCAAATACAAACTCTCCCATCTCATTTGTCTCCAAGATGTTACCATTAATAACATCATATCACTCCACTGCTGCTGCTGTTGTTGGCAGTCATCCCACGGTAATTGTATCTGCAAACTGTGGGGGCCTCTTCTCAATTTGGGCTACACCATCATCAGTAGCCTCTCCAGTGCACACCACAGGGACTATGACTGCCTCATGATTCCAATACTTAACTTCACTCTATGACTTCTATAACCGTAGGACCTCTACTTCAAATGCAGTTGCAGATTCACTGACAGCCTCTCCTGTCTCACACAGTGACCAAGCTCAGCTCTCTAAACTCAATAACGCCTCGCAATCAGTATCTCCTGGAAGATTCTTTGACATTAACAAGTTCGATTGCCAACCCAAGGCACACCCATGGTCACCTCTTCTGTATGCACACCCTAAGGAAACCCTTCCCAGATGAGTTTAGATCAATGACGCCGATCTCATCTTAATCACAGCTCATTCCTCAGCCCCAGCCACCAGTATCAAAAGTCTCCGCAAAGCAGAAGTTTTATTTTAGTGATTCTTAATCAAATTATCACATGAGCTGCCCTGCTTGAGTCTTTGAAGATTCTTAAACTCCTGTCTGGAACTTCACAAGCCAGGCCTCCGTCATCTGAATTTCCTTCAACGCTTTCATCTTCCAATCTTTCACAGAGCAGCCCACTCGGCTTGGCTCAGTCAATATCTGTGCTAGCTACTTTTAAGCGAACTTGACATAAACTATACTTATCTGAAAGGGAGGAACGTTGATTGGGAAAATTCCTCCATAAAATTGAGCTGTAGTCAAATCTGCAGAAAATCTTCCTAATTAGTGATTGGCGGCAGAGAAGCCAGCCATCACAGTTGGTGCCGTCCCTGTGCTGGTTGTCCTGGATTGCGTAAGAAAGCAGAATAAGCAAGGCATGAAGAATAAGCCTGTACGCAACACCCATTCATGGCCTCTGCATCAGCCTTTGCCTCCAGGTTCCCACATTTTTTAAGTTCCTCTCCTAATTTCTTTCGGTGATGTACTATGGAAATGGACACATAAACCATGTAAACACTTTTCCTTTTTGTTATGATGTTTTATTTTAGAAATGGTAACTCTAACTAAGACAATGCTTTGTCCAGCCCAAAGTCGAAATGTTACCAATACTCCCCACAAAAAATAAAGTTTGTCTTTTTGGGTCTGGGTTACCTCACTCAGGATGATTTCTTTCTAGCTCCATCCATTTGCCTTCAAATTTCATGATGTCATTGTTTTAACAACCAGGTAATACTCTATTGTGTAAATGCACATTTTTAAAATCTATTCTTCAGTTAAAGAATATCTAGGTCATTTCCAGGTTCTGGATATTATGACTAAAGCTACTATGGACATAGCTGAGCAAGTGTCCTTGTGGCATTATTGAGCTTCCTTTGGGTACATACCCAAGAGACATATACCTGGGTCTTGTTCCCCTTGCTCAACATCATCTCCAGCATCAGCTGTCATCAGTGATTTTGATCTTAGCCTTTCTGACAAGTGTAAGACAGAATTTCAAAATCATTTTGATTTGCATTTGTGTTTCTCAGCCATTTGAGATTCTTCTGGTTTTTTTTTTTTTTTTTTTTTTTTTTTTTTTGGTTTTTCTAGACAGGGTTTCTCTGCAGCTTTAGACCCTAGAGCCTGTCCTGGAGCTAGCACTTGTAAACCAGGCTGGTCTCGAACTCACAGAGATCTGCCTGCCTCTGCCTCCCGAATGCTGGGATTAAAGGCGTGAGAATTCTCTGTCTAGAACTGTACCCCATATTTTAATTGTATTATTTGGTTTGTGATGTCTTAGGTTTTTGAGTTCTTGTGATGGTTCAGTGGTTAAGAGCACTGAATGCTCTTCCGGAGGACCTGTGTTAAATTTCCAGCCCCCACACGGCAGCTCACCACTGTTTGTAACTCCAGTTCCAGGTGTCTGACACCCTCATATAGACATTTATGCAGACAAGACACCAATGCACATAAAATAAAAGTAAAATCTAAGAAAAATACAGAATGAAAAAGAATGGGCAAAGATCTTCACCATCCCACATCTGACAGAGCACTGATTTCCCAAGTATAAATAACTCAAGAAACTAAATATCAAAAATTAATAATAATCCTGTCTTCTTGCTAACAATGCCCAAAACACCAGCCAGAGACAGCACTATTCACAAGTGAACTGGGCTTTACTATATCAATCATTAATCCAGGAAAATAGCCCATAGGCTAACCCACAGATGAAGTAAATAAGGGCATGTTTCTCAAGGGTCTTTCCTTCCAAATGGCTCTAGCTTGTGTAAAGTTTACAAAACACAAGCCAACACACTAGAAACCAGAATAGGAAATACGGGGTTTCTAAATATGAAGAGATGGGAAATAGTGGGACATTGGCAAAATGGAAATAGAAAGGGAGGAAAACGGAGGTGGAAAGGCTTAGACAGGAAAAAGGAGGGGGATGTGAAAGACCAGGAATTAGAACAAAAGTTTAACTAAAATGAAGGGACCATTAAAATGACATGTGGAGGTCTACTATATTGTAACCCAAATTAAAAGTATATTCTGCAAAGCAATAATTGTTAATGAAGACCATTGTCTTTTATTTTGAATCCTTTGATTTTTGTATTTTTTTGTTTATTTACTTGTGAAGTTTTTCTTTATTTTTATTAAATTTTTCTCCCAGAAAACCAAGATCTCGACTATATATATATATATATATATATATATATATATATATATATATATATATTTCTGGTTTATCCTTATTGTTTCCTCCATTTTTTATATTTAAATTAACAAATTCTTCATCTAAAAGGTTTAACTCACTTGTCTTTCAATATTTTTTCAGATAAAAATGCTTAAAGCTAAAAATAAAGTTTGTGTAATAATGTGTTTGTGGACTACATATTTAAATATATCGTTTTATATGCTTCTTGAGCACGCAATTATTTTCTAATGTTTTTCTTTAGCCAAATGCTATCATTTAGAAATATTTTTAATTTTCAAAGAAGATGTATTATTTTAGATGTTTTTTATGAATAATGTCTGATTTTATTACATTTTTCCTAACAATGACCAAATCAGAATGATAATGAAGCTTGTACTTTTTCTAAAATTTGGGGACTAATTTAGTAGATTTTTATGAGTACATATAAACACACAAAAATATCCACATACAGCTAATACACACACACACACACACACACACACACACACACACACACAATATACATTAGTTAGCAGGATGGGATAGATGTGAAATCATCTTAAAATTTTCTATTATAGCATTACATAGGTCAAAGTTTTCTTTCAGTTTCTGGGCTTAAAAGTTTAAATCAATTGTTGATTAATGTATTTTTCTACTGCTTCAGTGAGTTCATATAAATATTTTGAGGCTATTTGATCAAGTACATGTATATTCATATTATGACCTTAAAATACATGTATATATGCATATTGTAGCATATAATTTTCATGTTTGTTCCTTACGACCTTCATATTCATTTATATATTCATTGGTATCCTATTCATCTCTCTATATCTCCAAAGATAGGTGCCTTTGGTATGTTTTTGTACATCTGTGCTTACACTGATACAGCTGTATCAAAGCCAAGTTTCATAAGCATGAGCAGAAAAGTCACTTTATGAATGATCTTTATTTACCCTACTTCCCAGTATTTATGAGATTCATAAATCAATAAATAGATAATTCACGCAAGTATAAATAATACAAAGTGGGTTTGTCTTGCTAGTGAACACCTACTACTCACATTCTAAGTAAAATGGAAAAGGGAGTGTTTATATCTATAGAAAACAATGAAACATGCTAGTACCTGGAATGCCTCAAGAGGGGAGGAAAACGAGGCTGAATGGCTAGAAGGTATAAACATAGAATATATGCATTATAATATTTTTCCACACCCTCTTTAAGTGAATGTGTTTCTCTATTAAAAATTAGGGAATAGGACTTAGGGAGATGATTCGGTCAATGACCTGCACTTGGAATCCCTAGCACACAGGCCATGCCCTATAATCTCAGTACAAGCAAGTGTTCTACGAGACGATGCATGTAGCTCACTAGCCAGCACACTAAACAAACCATGAAGCTAAGTTTCACTTGGGAGACCAAGTGATGGAGGAAGATGCTGGATGCTGACCTTTGGCCTTGTTTTTAGGCATGTTCCTCAGAAGAACATATTTTCTCCAAACTGAACAATTTTTGAAGGAGGAGTTAGAAGTCTCACAAGCTCCAGGTGGTAAAGATAGGGTCAAAAAGGGTTACATGTCTTTCTGGAAAAACAAACTTGGATGATTCTTGAGGGGTCCTTACCTACATCGTAAAAGGAAATAAAGTGTTGCAGGGATGAAGGCTCTGATGCATCAAACTGGGGAGGAAAAGACATTCAGTGCAGATTATCACCGCACTGGGGTGACTTTCTGGAGATGCTCCTGCTATCCAGTTATCTCTGCTCCTTGTGAGTAACCCCTTATCTATAATTCCTGGTAGTAACCCCAATAAAAACTCATTGTTTCACCAAACTAGACATTGGTGCAATGCTTGCTTTGTTCTGTAGTTGCTCCCTTTCTGGGGTGAAAGACATGTGTAGCATCTCCCCAGAAAAAGTCTTTTATGTGACCCTTGGCACTGAACATGTACCTGAAAGACCACAGAAGGGTCAAGTGGGGAGTGACTCCAGATCTTAGCTAAGTATACCAAAGTAGGTAACACTGCATAGCCGGAGGTGGATGCATGCACATGGGAACTCCTGAAATGGCTTCCTTTCTCTTTCTCCATGTGGTGTGCCCTTTTGCCCCATCCCCATTTGCATGGCCCTACATGGGTGCTGAGTCATGTAACTAAGGCCAAGTCCTCTATCAGGAAGAAAAGTCTTAAAGGGAAGTCGGTGGAAGAAATCAGGGTGACCTACTCTATGCAGAATAGGATGCCCTGTTTAATTGAATAGAGTTTTGGTGCCTGAGTATAGGTGTTCTAAAAAAAAAATGAAACGTTTAAAACAAAGTCATGTGAGTGTCGATAGGTTGTTAAAGGGGTCGTGTGGCCACTGCTATGTGGAGTAAAAATTATCGTTTAGCCTGAGATGTGAACTTAGTGGGAAATTGCTCGTGTAAGACAGAAGGAAAAGGAGATGCTGCCTTGCTGTTTCTTGCAGCTTGCAGAGTGCAAGAAACTAAAAAAACAAGTTAAATTCATGCCAACATTCCCTGCTGGAACCCACAAACTTGGAAACCATAGAAAGTCAAATTGATTACTTTCTAAAGGTGATGTTTGATGGATGCTTGTTTCTCCAGGAGAGATGAGGCTGCTCACTCAAGAACTGTGGAATAGGTCAGGAAGTTCAGGTGGGGATGCATTGTCAGTGTTTTAGTGACTAGGACATAATGTTGAAGATATCACCAGAGTGTGGAGCTCTCTGGAAGCTATGGAGAGAGCTCCAGGGTTATAGGAGCCCTTACCAATGGTGCTGTGGGTTTTTCAGTCCTGCAGCTGCTTCTGAGTTGCTTATTCCTTGTAAGGAAACTCTCGCCTATACTCTGTTAGTAGCACCAGTAAAAAAAAAAAAAAAATACTCATTGGTTCACCAAATTAGATGGCCCAACCATTCCTTTGGTTTGTTATGGACTCCCTTTCTTGAGTGAGAAACCATGTATGTTGTGTCTCCACAGGAAACATCTGTCACACAATAGTCCTCCAGTGCCGTGCATGCATACAAATCTACTGCACACCACATACACAGGCACACACAAACACATGCACACGCAATGCATTCACAGTTAGGGAAATGAGATTCAGGGAAGAAACTATATTATTTTCACATCATAAAGCCAGTACAGAACTAAAGTGAAAGAGAAATTCAATTCAAGTCATTCTGATTTTAAAGTTCACTGTTTGAAATAGAAAAAAAAAAAAGTCTTTTTCTCTTCCTATATCAAGGAAATCTGAAGATGGAGAAATGGTTTTAACTCAAATTTCTGGAGAATTTGGAGCTCAAAGAGAAAGATCCTGGTTTTGTTCTTTGTTCTATAGTTGGATGGAATAGCTTTGTACAAAGAAACACTAGGGAGATGGGAATTCCTTTAAAGAAAGCCACCAATGACCACTAGCCTAGTACAGCATACTGAATGGCTATCAAGCTTTTACTAAAAATAAAAATATAAAACCGCAAAAAGAGAAATTCAAATTGTTAAAGTTAATTGCAGGATTAAATTGCTATTTGTCAATGGCAGTATCATTTGTATTATAAATTACAGGACTGGAGCCTTCAGGCATATTTTATCAATATGTTTCCAATGATTTAATAACAATATTTCTCAAAAATAATCCAAGCTACTTTTCTTTCTTTTTAAATGAACATGTTCAGAGGGTTTTCATCAGCGTGCTAGCCAGCTCTGCAAAATTTCTAGTAAATAAATTATCACCAGGAGGCTCAAAATCCATTACCATAAAAAAAGCCATTTTTCCCTCCCTAATCGATTGCCCACTGTGCGACTGCTAATGGGACCATACACACACGTTGTGCAGAGGGAATTTGTTTTCGGGTTCTCTCTCATTCTAGAATTTATTTTACAAAGAATTTCTCACTAAACTCATAAATTAGTCAATGCATAAAATGAACACTTCAGCTTCCAGCAGGCGAAACATTAAGGCTGCACACCTCGACTATTTTCTAAGCTGGTTTCCAAAGAAATGACGGTTGGCTTGCAGTGGGTGTTCTGCAAAGACAACAGCACCATTCAGGGAGAGCCAGCAATCTCAGTCTCCTTCCCTCCCTCCCTACCTCCCTTCCTCTCTCCCTTCCTCTCTCCCTCACCCCCCTCTCTCTCTGCTCTCCACAACACAGTTTGTTTCTCAATCTTACAGCAGTAGCTCAAGATCCATGGAGACATATTTGCCGTGTCTATTGAGGGATAGTGCGTGTAAGCTTTCTGAATCATACCAGCCTTTCATATGGAAACTTCAGAATGATCTTGAATGACTGTTACCAAGGCAATCTCACCTCATTTCCAGGATGGATCTTCTACCACCAACTCCAGCCCAGTACCTCTTCACAAATGAAGTTTCAATGCTATAAATCCCAATTTATAATATAGTATCAGCCTATTATAATCCCAGAAACTGGTAGCCAGATCAGCCTCGCCTATGCTCAACCAAACCAATATGTTTTTGGGATATAAAATAAAGGAACTGAAAATCGTCTAAATTGTTTCACATTTAATAGTTATTAAAGTTATTTTTTTTTAATTGTAAGCTTCCTTTTCGCTTCCCAGGTTGCTTTCTCCCCATAATTTAACGTTCCAAAAGTGGAATCTGATTAACCCTTTGATCACTCCAGTGAGGCAAAGTTTGAAATGTACTCTTTAGTCCCTGGATATTTAGTAGGTGAAATTCTTCTCTCCCCCACCCCCCCCCATTGAAACACTGAATATCAGCAAAGCCAGAACAACCTGAGAAGGTGATCCTTGCAAGTCTTAGGGTGGAATCGGTGAGTTAAGTCATACCCAAAGTAGGGGGAAGAAAGCAATAAATATTCAAAGGAATATGGCCCATAAAAAATTGTAGTGGCAGCACTTAATGTACTTAGATGAATTTTTAAAATATATGTGGACCCGATTTAAAATAATACATGTAGGCCTGTCAACAGATGTCATACTTCACTGATAATGATTTCATTATTGTCTTAAAGTGACCTGCATTTTTCTTTCATTCTCTCCTTAGGTAAGTTGCCGTGCCTTATTTAAAAAAATCTGTTGTCCTGGGAATGTCATGAACATGAGGCAAGTAAACGCCATACTATGGTTTTTCTACTCTCAATGTTTGAATGGCTATACTTCTGATAGTTCACCTACTAAAGACTTAGTGCGGCATAGTTCTAAGAGCTCCATTAGCTAATAGTTTGCTGGCTTGGTGAGACCTCAGCGTGAATAAGCCCTGCTTATTATCATGTGTCTTCTATTCTTTTTGTTCTCGCGTTTATTGAAAAGAGATAGTTTTCTCATACAATATATGCTGCTTTCAATTTCCCCTCTCTCCACTTTTCCCAGTTCCTTCCCTCTTCCTCTCTAATCTGGACCAACCCCTAGGCTCTTCTCATTAGGAAAAAAAAAAGACTTCTAAAGAGATAACACCTAAATATCAAAATAAAACATAATAAGGGAAACTAAGACCATGACGCTGAAGTTGTTATGAGTTAACTGAGAGCAGAAGGATGATCCTCCTGCTATCACCTAGCCATGGAAAATACTGTACTTTGAACATCCCTGCGATACCATATTTCATTTCTCTCAAGGTACATTATTTTGTCCTTGTAATTTTCCTTCAATATAATAATGATATACTGATTGTTCATAAATTCTGTGGGTCGCCGTGGTCTTTTACAAACATGAATGTTACATTCTGGAACTTTATTTGTTTCACTTATTTATGGCTTCACTCTGCTCTAATACATATAAGAATTGAAGATAGATAGAGAGGAGATAAAAACACATTTACTTAACTACAAGGAATGAAAGTGTGAAAAATACAAAATACCATAAAATCATAAACAATTAAACAATATTTATAATTCTAATATATGATTATGTTTTTTTGCCTCATGAATGGTTCCTCTTTACAGTTCTATTATAATACATCCTAAACAACAAAAACCTTCACTAAAATCTTGTAAGAGCCCTTAACTGTTTTTCCTTATTAGTGTGTGTGTGTATGGTGATTATATAGTGTAGATGTAATTCAATTATAATTTTAAATAGTGTTTACTGGATATTTTCTAGGATGCCAAAATAATGGGTCCCATACAAAAGAAGCTGAAATGGAAATCACTGAGTGTTGAAAATAGACACACATCCCAAAGTGTTTGATAGTGAGTAGCTACAGTAGGATTTATGGTATTAAAGCTTTGGTCTTAATTACAAACATTAATTTTTCTCTAGTAACATTGCTATAGCAATTCCATAGTTAAAGGGTCCAGGCGAGTCCCAAATTATTCATCTCAGGATGTTTTCCTCAGTTATTAACTTGTTACATTATTGAAACTTAACGATATTTTACATTTAAATTGACTTTTCATCCACTCTATAATTAATCTGCTTTCTTACCTCACACGTTTTTATTTTTAATTATTTAAGGTAGTGAACTTTCTCTATGCTTCATTTTTTTACTTTTTTCATGGTTTTCCAATACTATGTGAAGTTTAGGTTATGGTTAGGTATTTTATACCATGAGAGAATAAATTTAAATATACGTTTTCATTGATAATTTAAGAAAAAGAATCCTGATTGGTTGGTATCTTTAATAGTGTTGTCTGACCTGTGTTTAACTATAATCTCAGTCTTAATAATATATTGTCATATTTATACATATAATTTTATAAGGAAATGGATAATTCCAGAATAATGTAGTCTTGAGTATAATTTAAAGCTATGAATGTTAGATAAACTAAATACAAGATGTCTCAAAGTAAGAATAGGGTATATTTCTGCCCATGAATAGCATATTCAAGTATAAACATGAGCACACATTAAAGACAAACTAATAAAGTGAAAAAATGGTTAGTATTATTTCAAGCTGCTTTAAGCAAGCAAATACAATTATCACTTCTCTGCACAATATGATGACATTATACATCGAAGAGTCATTTCTGTTTCCGATCATCGTCTTACCAGGAGGAGTTAATATGGCAGTTATCTACTTATCGTGTCTTTATTATTGGGATCTATGCTAAATAGAATAGATAGAAGAAGAAAATAAAGATGCTGTTTCTAAGTAACCCTTAACAATGTGGTACGGATAAGCAAGTCCTGACTATCAACAGAAAATAAAGTAGAATAGTCATGTGCCTGTAAACCAAGTGTAAGTAGTCAGTTGCGCAAGTCTCAGCTGACCCAGTCTTTCTCTTCCCCTCCTCAAATTTTACTTTGTAGCTCCTAATAATACACCTGGGACTCCAAATGCACAACATCTTGCAGTGTTCATTAAGGGTAGAAATTTGTGGCCTAGAGAGACAGCTCAGTTTTTAAGAGTGCTTGCTACATAATTGTGAGGGCTGTAATTCAGGACGTAGCACCCACATAGCGAGCCAGGTGCCCCCAAAATACTTGGAATCCCGTGTATTTGGAATCCAATGGAATCCAATGTCCTCTTCTGGCTTTTATGTACACATGCATATATCCACATGAACACACACATAATCTTAAAAAACTTTATTTTTATTTTATATGAATGAAAGTTTTGCATTCATGTATGTATGTATGTATGTATGTATGTATATTATATGCATACCCGGTGACTTGCAGGCAAGAAGAGGAAATCAGATACCCTGGAACTAGAATTACAAGGGGTTGTAAACCACTGTATGGTGCTGTAGGAAGTTCTACAGCCATTGGTTACCCACCCACTAGGGCATGGCCTCTCATACTATATATGCAAATGTAGAGCATGCATCCTTTTCTCTCATTTCTGGTTGCGGGATTCAGTTTTCTGATCTCCGTTCAAGCAGAAGTTTCTGATTTGTGAGTTTAGCCCTAAATAAATAACCATCTATTTCTCAATTCTGAGCTAGTGTGGGATTTCTTATAAGCGTCGTTCTTCATTTGGCACCCACGTGGATTTGGTCTCCCCGCCTACCAGGTGGATGGCCTAACAGCCTAGCCTGTCCACGGCCCAGACAGTCTCCCAGCCCTGCACTGGACCCCACTGTTAAGTCAAGGGGTCAGCCACCAGCTCCTAACCTTAATTCAGTATTTACTGAAATATCTCTGGTCTGCTGCTCAGTGGTTAGACAATGGACTGTATGGGATGCGTATGAATGTCTTGCCTACATGTATGCCTGTATACCATATGCATGTCTTTGGAGGCAAAATGAGGACAATAGATCCTCTGGAACTTGAAAGTATTGTCCACCATGGACAATATCTTCCTTGAAGTACTTCTAGCCTGTGAGCATGATGACACACTGTACCCCACCAGCCATGACTATGTAATTCATCTCAAAATGACATCAGTGTATGCTGAGATGGCATTTCATGACCATTCAGTTCTTCATCACAGGCCAGTTGCCTCACTCATGTATGCTCCCAAGGTTCTAGGTAGAAACAGCCATCTTCGGCAAACAACACTTAAATATATGATGGCAAGTTTCCCTATGTGCAACTTTCCTGTCACAAAGAGCTGGCTCCTGGAAACTTCCCTAATCTCCACAAAGTTGCCAAGATGAGGAGGAAAAAAATTGATGAGACATTCCATGATTATCAGTCTAACAAAGAAACCATGTCACAGCTCACTGATCTAGAAATAGAGGAAGCCATCCAAGAACCACCACTGGAAAGAAGAGATATGGCATAGCCAGATGCTGATTAAGAGAAGTCTTCAGCAAAACAGAGTAAGATCTTAGTCCTGTGGAAGGGGGTGAGGCCCCGGATCCTGATCAAGCTAGGTGTGTTCTGATCAAAGCTCTTTTTCCTCAACCATAGAATAAGGCTAAAAAAACAAACAAAAATCTACCTCAAAAGAGAGACCACATAGAATTCTGGAGTTTGTTTGTTAGCTCGGGATTTGGACACTGAAACTCTCAAACAACTTTCTTGCTTTCAAGATTCAGCGAGACCAAGAAGTCTCAGCTCTAGATATAACTTAAAGGAAGAAGGAAAAAATAACAAAAACTTTGAATTTCGTTTCTGAAATGATTTCACGTGACAGGATCTCTGTTGTGTAAATTCGAATGCAATAATTTCTTTTGTATTTTGTTTGCTTTCTTTTAAAATGGGGACAAAAGAATTATTTTGAAGGTATATATTATAAATAAATACATACATAACTATGAATAGATAGATACGTGGCTGGGGAATAAAGGGTATATGAGTTCCTCTTCCTTCTAAATTTTAGTATTTGAGAACCTGCTTTTGTTTTGAAATACTAGCAGATCACTGCCAAGTATTAAATACAATTTAATGATCATAGTAATTTCTTAGAGTTTCACAGTATACTTCATGTTCCTGTTTTAAAAGTAGTTATTATATATGTCCTCTTGGGTATATAATTCTGTTCACTGTTTTCAAAGAAAAAGAGTTGAACTGAAGGTGTGTGTGTGTATGTGTGTGTGTGTGTGTGCCTCTGTGTCTGTGTCTCTCTGTGTGTATATGACCTTGTGTGTGGTATACATAAATTATTTATGTGTTACAGGTGTGTATGTATGTGTGTATTCTTTGGAGATCACAGGTCAATATCTTTCTTCTCTGTTACTGTCCTACCTTTTTTTTTTTGAGACAAAGTCTCTCTTTGAACTTGGAGCTCATTGCTTAAGCTAAACGAGTGATCAGGACATCTCAGGAATCCCCCCATCTCTGCCTCCCCAGTCCTGAGATTGCAGACACATGCTGTGGAGGCAGGCTTTTACCCAGGGGCTGGCTGTGTCCTCAGGTTCTCATTCTTCCATGGTAATCACTTTTTCAATTGAGATTTCTCTGTCTTATGAAAAATGTATTTCCTTATTCAGTATTTTATTCTTAATGTGCTGCACATTGGTTTTTCTTGTGAATAATTTTACTAAAGGAATCAAACATATCTTCCATCCACTTCTGTTTCCTTTAATTTACACTTATATTGCTGTTGCTAACAAATAGACTTGCTCACTTCCTCTAGCATTTTATCTGCAAAGATAGCCTAAATGTCTATTTGGTAGTAATAGGAGGTATTGGTGTTTACGTTTGTTTCCAGTGCTATTTTTATTGCCAAGTTCAATGACCCAAACCTTGAGATTATTCTTAGATGGGCTGTGTAGTAGGTAATTAAATGATAAGGAAGGCTGGCTAACCCATCTCAGTGAGGAACACAATGGCATGAGTTTGGTTTCCGTTGAGCAAACTAGAAAAACTCAAAGCTGCTAATTGGAAAGTTTTCCATGTTTTTCCATAGTCCAGTACATAACAGTAACATAGTAAATTATATAGTTCAGTAAATGTTTGTATATTATATAAATAATTTTATTCCAACTTATATTTTACTAAGTAGCATAATGATTAATCTTTGGATTATATCAGAAAACATTTAGTGTACAAAAAAGGATGCAACCAATTCCTTTTATAGTTCATGCATACAAATTAAATACTGAGCCAGAGGAAAGGACACAGAATAGTTGCCCTTTAATGAAGTGTAATCACCTTCCTTTTTACTTTGGATTGTAAAGGAAGACTGTTCTTCAAGTAGAGTTTGCTTAAAAAAGAAGTGAAAAAACAAATAGTAAACACTGTTTGAAAATAAGTATAATGGTTTTTTTATTTATAGATGTATGCCTGGTTTCAGTGTAAATTCAATGACCACAGAATGTATTCAAATCAAAAATAAACACATAATACATTTGTTCAGAGTTCTTAATCAGGGAATTGCTGAAACCAGGATTCTTCAAACTTGAAATATATCTGCTCAATAAAGTAGCTATACAAAGCTTTTTGCATTATAAAGGGTGATGCATATGCACCTGTAATATTGTGTGGTGGCTGTTTGTGTGTAATAATATTGTTCACCAACGTTTTACAAATGTAAAATACTTCAGCCATCGGATGGTTGTATATTGAGTCTAAAATAGTGTGTATTTGAGATACGTGTGCATTTAATAGCTTGCTCTGGGTAGGGAGTTAGGTAAAGAATTCACCTGCGCTTTTAGTCTTCAGTGCCTTCCCTCACTCCCACTTCCCTCGCTTTGTTCTATGTCACAGGCAAATGTTCCATAAATCACATTTTCCTGTCCCATTGTTACCTGGTTTCCTGTAAGATCAAACCAATGAAGTCATTGGCGGGAGACTGACTGTGATGAATGCCTAGACAGGGTATTTCTTCTCACTTACCTTTCTGCTTCTGCATCTCACCCATGATCTAACACCCAGGCACAGCCTCTGCTATGATTTCTGCTCCTCTTTGGAGACCATCTTCCAGGTTATGCTTATCTGGCGTCTGTTTATATATCTGTTGTATTGCAAAGATGATGCTGTCTTTCTGTTGCTTATTTTCTCTGGTTTATTCCATCACATCCAATTTGGTTTTCAGTTCTTCCAGCATCAGTGTATCATCTCCCCTGGATTAAATTTCCTGGAGTGAATATTTGATATAATTTTAAATATAAATTATACTGATTATGAGTAAGATTAGGAGCCTATGTATTAAATGTAGTCTAGAGATTCTGCATGTTTAGGAGAGGTTAAACCATCAGTCAGTAAAAGTCTATCTCACCTTTCCTAGATCTGCCTATCACTGGGCACACCAGCACCTCTGGTGCTTTTAACCAAGCTTTGTACCTCTACAAGCTCAACCGATATTGCTTTCTCAGCTCTTCCGCACACAGATACAATTCTGAAGAACAGTTCGCATAATCTGAACAATTAAATGAAGTGTGTATGTTCTTTCTGTTAAGGTTTTGATTTGTTATTGAAAGGATGTCCCTCTAGACTCACCTTGGATTAGAATGTGTCTTACTTAGTGCTGGGCTTACAGACTTGCCCTGCCTCACCAGACTTGTCATGATAAGCTTTGAGTACAAAAGAAGAGATAACCTAAATAGTAATCTTAGAATCGGCATAGTGTATGGGGGATTAACCTTCAGGCAAGAAAAGAATGCGAGTAGATGTACATAGCAAAACCATGGAGAGCTGTGAAGATGCTAATGTGGCTTGTAGAGGATCTGAGTATGGTCAGCTTGGGTAAATAACAGAGAAAGACATAGAAGCAAGGGAATGCATACTGAAGACTTCACACCCATTGGTCTCCAACATCTCTGAAGCAATGCAGGGGCCAAATGAAAGTAAAATGGCTGCATAACAGTATAAAGAATGCTCACTGGATGAAAAGGAGATTTTCAATTCTCTACTAAAGAACAGTGATCCTTAAGGGATGGACCAAGGAACTGACATGTTGAACAATACAGAGAGGATAAAATTAGCCTCTTTTGGATTAGGTATGTATATTTTCTTCTAAAAGCTATATATGTGATATCTTGTACAGGATATTTTTCTTTTACTGACACCGTTGGAATAAACAGAGGGTTGGATAAATATATACTTTACTATGTGCTTTGTGGCCCAAGTTTATAACTTGAAATTTCAGTTTCTTTTTAAATGCTTTATATAGTTCTTTAATCACTCATAATTTATTTGGGATAAAAGATATTATTTACCAATGACAAAGAATAAATTTAGTATTCTACACTTAATGTTAGGGATTATTGATTTTGATAAAGAAAAATAATTTCAAGAGGAATTTACCTAATACTATTCTTAGCTATAATATTATATTTCTTTGGGGATTTCAGATTATAGAACTTATACTTTTTGAATGTTTTCTAAGAATATTTGTCCCACATTGGAGAGACATGTATGGACCTTACACCTCAGGGTTGTTTTGAGTCATAACACAATAAAAATACAATTTTAAAATAAGGAACAGTGTTGATGGAGCTGCGGGGCTGCGTCCCGCCACCCAGCTAGCTTTACCCAAAATAATTACATGGAAACTGTATTCTTTTAAATACCATCTGGCCCATTAGTTTCGGCCTCTTATTGGCTAACCCATATTTAGTAATCTATATAGCACCACGAGGGGTGGCTTACCAGGAGAGATCTTAACCTGCATCCATCTCGGAGAGGAGAGGCATGGAGACTCACTTTTACTTTCCAATTAAATTATAGTACAAACTACATTTAGAAAGTTTTAAAAGCTAGGGTTCAGACTAACATATCCATTATTATTAACAATATACATTTTATATTAGAAGTCATATTAAGGGCTACTTTTTCCTAAGGATTACTTGTATCAAATCACTTGATTTTGGGTGTAAATATTTATGAAATGGTATAAATGTTATGGTTATGACATTAATATCTCCATTACATTCTTTGGTTCATTTAATGTGGTCTTTTATGAAAGACCTTATCAATTCTTAGTGCTTACAGCTTATGAAATTTTTAGTGTATCTAGAGTTGGTTTTCCTCATCTAGCTTTTAATATTCAGGATATTCTATCATCAAAATATGTAGAGACTAACTAGAAAGACCTAGAAAATGAGGTAAAGTGTCTGCCCATGAGGGGACCTATCAACATTCAGTTATAGATGAAAGCGGTCTCATAACACATTGGTGACTTTGGGTAAAGGGAGTGTTGCTTTCAGTATCATTGACACAGGTAAGTTGTTCATCCTCCGGTGGGTAGCTCCAGGGACAAACTCATGCAGCAGTCCTGGGAGCACTCAGGAAGCCACAACACTAAGGTAGAAACAAAAGGAAACGGGATGAGGGTGAGAGGATGACATTGGGAAAGGGAGCAGCCTGACAATGAGAAGAACGTGAGTGAGGGTAGGGGTAGCAAACGTAGCCAAAATATGTGATGGAGATGTATGGAATTGTCAGGGAATAAATTAAAATAAATACAGAGATCTGAGAGATAAGGTTCCCCCCTTAAGGTATCCTTACTTAACTGGCCTTTCTGTTCATTTTCAGAAATTGAGGAGCTGAGAGGCGGAAGTAGATATGAACTTTGAATTACCTTAGCGATGTCTCATTCAACTGGATAACCCTGAGTTATTCAATTAAATATTTTTAAGTTTTTCCAAAACAGGGGCTGTGTAGCTTTGGACTGAATTTTCTATATTCAATTTAGCAAAATAGCCAGAATCATAGTAAATCATACATGGACCAGTCCCTTTTAACGTATTTTACCACTGATCAGAGAACAGTTCTGATTTTCTTAAGGCCATAATAGGCGAAATAAAAGAAAAGAGCACAATGGCCCCTTTCTGTCTGATGGATGTTAAAAGCTAGGAGATAGTGTTATCTCAATTTGATATAAACTGCAACCATTGCTCTTAAGTATAAATTATCTATCTGTTATTCACACATTTCTGTAGTAGTTTGATCTCATGACATCACAGCCCGGAAGAAAGCAGAGGTGACAGAGGCATTTGGTCCATTCTTCTAGTGAAAGTCAGGCCATACATATATGATCACATGGTTCTCCCAACACACAACTCAAGGTATTGACATGTTTAAAAGCCATCTATGGTCTATGTATCAGAAGAGCCCCGAACAACACAAATCATGAAATATCCTGTGGTTTTGTTATTACAGTTTGCCAACGATCTATATTAACTAATTGTTAATTTTGTTCCTGTGGGTGCTGTGTTCGTTGCTAACTTAATTCAATGCTATTATTAAAACCAAACTTAAAGCCAGGCCTTATTCTTATTATTGAGCTGTGCCTGCCCTCACAGGTTGTGGAATACTTGATTTTTTAGTTAAGATATGGCTTTATTAAACAGTCAAAATGTTCTTTACAAATATTAGCTCATTCAATTTCTCATGCATCCATCTGTGACTCTTAAAATGTATTATTTTTTTTCAGTATGTAGGGTAAGGCTGAGAAACTTTGGTATATTTTCTCAAATTTGCTCTGCTAAAAGAAAGTCAAGAAGAAAAAAATCATAGTTTCCTTCTAATATCTCATGAGAATGACAGATTTCTTGCTTTTTCTGAACTTATCACAATCGAAAAATGTCACTCAATCATCTCACAATACTCAGTAATGTACAATCTTTTGCAAGTGATTGCTAATCACCAGACTTCAGTTTCTTCATATGTGAAGATGTATATGCAAGTCTATTCACATTGTTCCAGGGACCAGAATTAGAACCTGCTTAGAAAATACTTGGTAGAGTCTTTTCCTGTTTATTGCACAGTACAAATAAAATGGAAAGATACTGACCTACTTTGCTATATCAAAGCTATCTACTACAGGCATACTGTTTCTCGAGGTGTTGAATTACCCATCAAGGGTAGGGATCGGAGAGACTGGTGTCATTGTTTATCCATGATAGAGGAAGCAACGTGCAACTGAGCATGTGTGGGTAGCTAGGTAGTCACCAATGTTCCTCTAATTCTGACACTTCAAGTAATATGGAATGGTAAGGTGATGTACTGAAAGATCAGACACAGAGAAGAAATCTTGATGCTTATGTTTCTTTAAATTTTAAATATATTATATGCATATTCTTAGTTATCCCTCACAAAAGCCATGTGCACAAAAAAAGAAGCAGTGTGGAAGTCATTTTATTGACTGGGAAATGTTGAACTTTAAAGAAATTAACTGACTTTCCCAAGATTATGTAGTAAGAAGGCAAGAACGGGTGAACTCATACATTCTTTTGCTGAGTCTTTGTCTGTGCATTATGCATGCTCATCCATGTGTCTATTTGGGTGATGAATCTATACCACCTACAACACTTTTAGATAGTCACTGTTCCTAGTATTTCTCTCCATGGTGGTCCACATCCAATTAATTCCTGTACAATGTCCGCACACTGACAGACAATCTCCAGATCCTTAAAACTGCAAAGAAAGCATTGCCAACTTATTCCCTGACCTGCCCTCACTTCCCCCCATCTTTTATTCTTGCAGCCCAAATCAAAAGCATGCCAAAGCAGACACCATTTTTTGTTATTCTCTGAGGACCAGCAAAACTCAGAAAGGTCAGGAGAGAGGGAGAAACATCTCTTGCTTTTCATAGCTCTTTAGATGACTACTACCTTCGAACATAGATCTTTATTAGTGTGGTGACTACTGAGGGTAGCTATTACCAAGAAGCCACGTAGGTGTTCAAGGCTGCGAGTAGGCTCCTACCACTCTGATTGACCGCCATGATGAGACCAGAAGGAAATGAAACTGCACGTGTTTGTCCTCCATGTCTTCCCTCCAGAACAGCTCGATGCCTATCAAAAGTTATGGCTGGGTTTAGATTATTTCGGCTTGCTTGTTTCCTCTGTTTTTCAGGCTTTCCCATTACGATAATAACTACTTCATCTTCTGCCTTTGAAGTGTTGTCCATACCACCTGCTAGCGGAGGCCTTGGCTTCTTCATCCCTCTTCATATTTCCCAAAGGCGATAAAAACAAACTGGGAAGATACTAATGCTAATTTTCCTGACAGGAGTGAAAACATTCTAAAGAGAAGTTTAGGCCCCTCCTTCCGGTTATCAGGCTATTTTGAAGAATTCGGATTTCCCCGGGAATCTACTTCTGAGAGAAGTGACGGGTTAAAGCCCAATTTCCCCCAGACAAGAAGCTCCTTTTCTGAAAAGATATTTCACATGGGTGAGGCAGCTTCTCAGACCACCTGGCGGGAGGGACGGAAGCCAGATAGCGACATTACTGTCTGAGAGCGGTTACTTGTGTTAGTAACTTTTCTGCTGCTGTGATGAGACAACATGAGCAAGTAAATTGATAGAGAAAAAAAAAAGAATTGACGTGGACTTAGTGTGCTAGAGGGTTAGAGTCTGTGATGGCGAAATGCTTAAGATGGTAAGAAAGGATGCAGAGGCAGCGATGACAGGCATGACTGCTAGAGAAGCCGAGGGCTTGCAGCTTCAATCACAAGCACAAAATAGAAAGAAAAGTAGGACAAGGCAGTTTTATTGTTTGTTTGTCTGTTTGTTTTTTCCACTCAAAGCCACTCCCCGAGGACCAAGTATACAAATCCGTGAGAGTTTAGGGAATAGTTCTCATTCGCATCACCACAGATATCTTTGATAAGAACTGCTTAGATAACCATGCCTCCTCTGGCCCTGGATTTAAGTCTAAATAGCAGGATCCCACAGGTGGAAGAGGGATAAGGGGAAAGGGACTGCTGGAACTCTTTCTTCCTGTTCCCATTGTGGATTGTGCTCACAATCTTTTTTTCTCCTTTTCACTAATTGTGCCTTTTGTTGGCCTATTTAGGACAAGCGACCTAGCTTTTCAGGGCTTTTAGGAACCAGAATGTGGCACTAAATATATTTAACAATAGGCTGAAAAATGCTGAAACTGCCTTCCTGCTCGGCTGTGGCAACAGGCAAAAGCATGCACCTGATCCACCTAAATGCCTGGGTTTCAGCTCATCAACTGGTTCCATTAGCTTTCCTTCCTTGCGAATACTGAGGCAGGTAACCTAGTTGTTATGGAAACACATTGGCTTGTTTTATGAGTTTGGTCAAGAAAAATGTGCGTCAAATCATGACGATATGTGAGGAAGGCAATATCAAAAAAAAAAAGCTGGATGTGGGAGGGAGTTACTGAAATGTAAGGATAATTATTTGTTCATCTTTCCCCTTTTTTCATTGGATGAGCACATATAAAATTATTAAACTTTCAATCCTCCTCAACCTTTTTGGAGTCTTATAAGCAATAAAAGAATGCATGCTCTGTAACAGCAGAGGTCTAGCCAAGAGCTTGCAATGCAGAACAGAGATCTTGACTGTGCATGTCTACAACTGACATTTTTTCCAGAAATTCAAACATGTGAATGGATTATTAAATAGTTAACTCACAAGAGAGATTTAGGAAAATAAATTATTCTAAATGATAAGATCCACGCCTCATGGCAGTATACAGCACTGATAGATACACTACAAAGAGTCTGAGGTGGCTGAAGTGCTCTGCACTGATGAGGTGGTGGCAACATTTTGGTTTGGAAAGCTACAGAAACACAGCCTTTCGAGTTCCTAGCTGTTCTGTGAAAAGTCAGGAATGCAGTTGTCTTCAGAGTTGATCTGAATAAGTTTTCAAGAGGAGACAACCTCAAAAGCCATATTGCTCTAGCATTTTTCATTGAAAAAATAGCTTTTCATAGAACATATTCCGATTACAGTTTTCCATCCGTCATCCACTCCCAGATCCTTCCCACCTCCCTACCCATTCCTCCTCTCTCTCTCTTATAGCAAAGGATAACTATCACTTTCTGCTATTTGCCTCCTGGATATATTGTGGACAAGATATTCCATCCATATGATCATGTTGGTATTTATATAGTTCATCTTGCATCTGTACAGAATGGAGATATTTAGTGAAGTGATAAAATAGATCTTATCTTATCTGTAACCTTCCATAAAATATCCTTTTAAGTAGAACCAAGGCCACCAGGTAGATCAAAAGAGGAGAGCAGATGAAGAGACCTGACAGAATACCCATAACAACCTAATAAATAGCCAAGCATGAATGTATTCTGAGAACTCTAAATAGGGCATTGAGAGCAATGAGAACATGCTCACTATGGAAAGTAGTTGGTACTTGTAAGAACTACAACAGAGAAGAAACAGCTTAAGTCCTCCTGTTTAAACTGTTATAGATCCCACATAGCTCGCAACTTTTATTTGTCTTTAATTTCTCAAGGAAATTACTCATAGTACACTTTAAATGACTGTTACATTATTAAGTAGACCCAATGTAACTCCTGGAGTCACATATAATTACTTAGAATTATATATTAAGCAGCACTGATGGATTAGTATTAAGTGCATGTTATAATAAAATAATTTGTACATAAACATTGATGAAAATATGATAAATAATGTTGTTGAAATATACTATTTACAAGGCTGTGTTAGACACATTGCATGCATCAGTTTCACTTTGTCCTCCTAAGTTTGGTAGGAAAGTAGTTTGATAATAATCAATTTATAAAAGAAAGAAACAAATCTTAATCAGATAAAATGGTTGGTTCTGACCTAATACTGGTAAGTTGTGACAGTGGCACCTACCTAGGTCAGTACTTACCTAGGAGCAAGGTATGGGATATAGTGTGCAGGGGGCAGGGGCTCATCTCGATTACCAGCTTGATGAGATTGGGAAGCACCAAGGATATAAATCTCAGGGCATTTCCAGAGAGGTTTTGCCCACCTTTAATGTGTAGAGAGGAAAGAACATGTAGTAATCCCGACATCAGCTACCAGACTATGAACATTGCATGACCAGTCATCTTATAATCCTGACACCATGCCTTCCTTGCTACAATGGAATAGACACTTACACCATGCGACAAAAGAAACACCTTCTTTAAGTCATTTCTGTTGGTATTATGACACAGCAATGAGAAATGTAATGAAGTGTGTAGGACTGCACTGTTTATCTCTCATCGGTAAAGGATTTGTCACCTCTTGGTAGAGAACTCTGAAATGAAAAGTCTATTTTTTTAGAACATCTACAGTTACTAGACCAGTGAAAATATTTTCACAGAGAAAGAGGAAAAGGAGAGAAAGACAGAGACAGAAAGACACACACACACACACACACACACACACACGCACGCACAAAGGCATAGAGAGTGAGACCACATTTTTTAGTCTTGTCGTGAATTTTTAGCTTGCAACGTGGTACCAAGTGATATGCAATAGCAATCGGGGCTAAGACTACCCTACAAGTCTTTAAGAAAGCAGTTCTAGTGATTCTGTAGTTCCCTGAGCAAGCCATGCTCATCAGAAACATACCAATAGTATGTTCCTGTAGGCTTCGCCACCATCGAGGAAATAAATCTGACAACATTGGCTTTACTTATTGAGGTGACTTCTGGGTGATGCCTGTACCCTGATAAAGGATCATGGAAGAAAATCTCTTCTTTCATTGAATCTCGCTTTCTTGAGAGTGGAAACTGAAGTTTTAAGTGAATCTTTCATTTAAAGGCATGCTGATCAGGCTTTCAAGGATGATGCACAGTTCTATGCTCCCTTGCTTCTCCCAGTGGTCCTTTATCTAAGAGTTATGGTATGGGAAAATGGCTGCACCAGCCCAGCACCTTGGTACAAATCCAAAACCGGAAATTCTATTAAGATTTTCAAATGGATTTCTCCAACATTTTCAATTAGGTAAAAGATTCTTCTTTCTACCCACTGTAATAAAGTAGGCCTGCCTGCCCTACTGTCTTCATTTGGATTCATGGAGGCATAAATGCACTTCCAGAGAAATATACTGGACAGCCAAAGCTTCAAAGACTCAACAGATATGTGAGGTTATTGCCATATTTCTGTGAAAATCTATAACCCAATCTTTGTCCTTTAAGAAGAAAAGGTGCTCTTTCTATGATCAAATTATCCAGTGCTACCATTATTTCTAGCCCAAGGAAGCAAACACATAAATAAAATAGCAGTAGTAATTGTAGTAGCGTTTGTTTTTTATCATTTTAAAGTAGCTAGAGCAAAGCATCCTGAAGCTCAACAAAGGCATGTCTGTGCACCTCCTCTGCAAGAAATTTATACTGATCAACTAACTGAGTCTTAAAAGAAAGCATTTGAATTGCATTTGGCTATTACTGTTGAGTGTCTTCTTTTTGTTATGTAGTGAAAGTCACTTTTCCTTACTCCCCTGTTCCTAGCTTCATCTTCTTTCCTCCATTTACGTATTCTTCTTATCAAAATGGATACATTTTGAATGTAAGGACAATAGGAAGCAAGGAACCCCATCACCTGAACATAAAAGATATGCAAAGTGTAGCTGTATTGGAGAAAGGGTTGGGGAAATTGAACAAATTGAAGGAAGCAGTAAGTCCTTGCTTTGATGAATTTCTTTCCCTCTCCCCATTATTCTCTCTGAAGTCTGTAGTTCCTCTGTTCTCCTCATCCACCATGAAATCTCTAAAACTAAAGCGAAGCAAATAAAAAATTAACCTTTTAAGCAGGAAATAAAGCTCTTTGCTATGTTATGCCTGTCCTCCATAAATCTTTCTCTGAAGGACAGCAGGGAGCTCCATGTTGCCTCAGTCCTCTAGTAACGGCTTAGAGAGTATTTGCAGGAACCCCTTCATTTACCGATGAGGCTTTTCCCTGGTTAAAACACTGTTTGACTACACCTTGGGTAGGGAAAAGCTCTTTGTGGCATCATGTGATATCCAGCAATATAAGATTTTATAACTAGCAAAACAGCATTGCTAATAAACCCGGAGGGGGAATGATAAAGGCATGAGAATTACGGCTTAGAACTATGGTAACACTAAAACACGGGCAAAGATCAAGGTGGCAGGGGGCAGATTTCCACATTTTCCCTCTGACTTTGTGTTCTATAAGCCTGCTCCTTCTAGAGGAATTAGAGTTGCTGCGGCTAGCCATTATCATTATCCCTTGGTCACATGATTGTGAAAATACAGTCAAACTTTTATCAAAAAAGTATCTGGCATGTACCATGTATAGGACACTAATACTTCAAGCCCTCTCTTATAAATGTTCTCATTTTACAGAGATATTAAACTAGCTTGTTGCGAAGGTAAATGTCTGCAGACTCAGGATTTGAGTGTAGGTCACCCTAGCTCCAGTGAACCGACCCATAGGTCCTTGAGGACTCTTTAATCTGTAAGTAGCTCTTCGCTTCGTGAAAAAAGAAATAAGAATCTCAAGAGGAAAATATATTTTCTCCCAGAGCAATGTTGTTTTCTTTTTCTTTTTTTCTTTCTTGTATGAACCTTTGAAGTATCTTTTTTTTCTTTCTGCTTTCCCCACACCCCATGAATATTTTAAACAGTATTGCATGGTGTAGCATCTTCTAGACTGTGACCTAATTGGTGACCACAAATCGTTGTAATATGTAAATATCTCAACCCTATAGAAATTTTACTGTCTCTTGTAAGAATGTATGATTACAAATGACACATTTTACATTTGAAAGTAATCCTTTATGTTCCTTCCTTTCAAACCCAGGACAAATAACTAAGATACTTATTTAACATATCAAAGCTGACTCTGGCCTCTCCCTTAGTCCTATCTGTTACAGAGTTCAGGCTCCTAGGCACTTCTCACACCCCTGTGGTGGTTTGAAAGAAAATGGCCCTCAAAGGGAACAGCACTATTAGGAGGTGCTGCTTTATTGGAGTAGGTATGGACTTCTTGGAGGAAGTGTGTCATTGTGGAGGTGGGCTTTAAAGTCTCATATAAGCCATGCCCAATGGGTGAAGCTACTTCCTGTTGCCAACAAAATAAAATATAAGACACTCAGCTACTTCTTAGCAGCATGTATGCCTGCAGGCCACCATGTCCCACCATGATAATAATGAACCCTCTGAAAACGTAAGCCACGGCAATTAAATGTTCTTCTTTTATGGGAGTTGCCCTCTTTGAGCCTTTTCACAGCAACAGAATCTCTATCCCAGACAGCCTCCCTACCCTCAACCTTTCTGTCTCTGAGCTTCACTGTCCTTCCCAGCTGTTCTTCCCTATATAACTCAGCCATTTTGGGTATGAGTCTCCTTTGCCTCTCTTTGCTGCTTTTTCTCTTGGTCTTCTGATCTGGCTTGCTCACAGCCTTTTGGGTGCTAGTTTCCCTATCTTTCTTTTTCTTTCTCCCCGTCCTCCTTTTCCTTGGATGTCTTGGTTCAGTCAGCCATTCATGTTCACTCTGGACACTTCTAGATGCCTCTACCTGTACTCTTTCTCTTTTTTAATTGATTTTTATTGAGCTCTACATTTTTCTCTGCTCCCCTCCCTGCCTCTCCCCTCTCCTTCAATGCTCCCCCAAGGTCCCCATGCTCCCAATTTACTCAGGAGATCTTGTCTTTTACTACTTCCCATGTAGATCTATGTATGTCTCTCTTAGGGTCCTCATCGTTATCTAAATTCTCTGGGATTGCAATTTGTGGGCTGGTTTTCTTTGCTTTATGTTTAAAAACCACTTATGAGAGAGTACATGTCTTTCTGTGTCTGGGCTACCACACTCAAAATGATGTTTTCTAGCTCCATTCACTTTCCTGCGAAATTCAAGATGTCATTATTTTTTTCTGCTGTGTTAATGTACCACATTTGCCTTATCCATTCTTCAGTCGAGGGCATTTAGGTTGTTTCCAGGTTCTGGCTATGACAAACAAAGCTGCTATGAGCATAGTTGAGCACATGTCATTGTGGCACAAATGAGCATCTTTTGGATATATACCCAAAAGTGCTATTACTGGGTCTTGAGGAAGGTTGTTTCCTAATTTTCTGCGAAATCTCCACACTGACATCCAAAGCTTACATTCCCACCAGCAATTCAGAAGTGTTCCCTTTTCCCCAGAACCTCTCTAGCATAAGTTGTTCTCAGTGTATTTGACGTTGGCCATTCTGTCAGGTATAAGATGGAATCTCAGAGTTGTTTTGATTTGCATTTCTCTGATGACTAAGGATGTTAAACATTTTCTTAAGTGTCTTTCAGCCATTTTAGATTCCTCTCTTGATAGTTCTCTGTTTAGGTCTGTACTCCATTTTTTATTAGATTATGTGTTCTTTTGATGACCAATTTCTTGAGTTCTTTGAATATTTTGAAGATCAGACCTCTGTCTGATGTGGGGTTAGTGAAGATATTTTCCCATTCTGTAGTCTGTTGTTTTGTCTTGTTGACCGTGTCCTTTGCTTTATAGAAGCTTTTCGGTTTCAGGAAGTACCATTTATTAATTGTCTGTGCTGCTGGGGTTATATTTAGGGAGTTTTCCCTTTACCCCACTTTCAATAATGTAGCAGGATACAAGATTAACTCAAAAAAATCAGAAGTCCTGTACACAGATGATAAAAGGGCTGGGAAAGAAATCAGAGAAACAACACCCTTCACAATAGCCACAAATAGCATAAAATATCTCGGAGTACCTCTAACCAAATGAGTGGAAGACTTGTATGACAAGAACTTTAAAACATTGAAGAATAAAGTTAAAGAAGACACCAGAAAGTAGAAAGATCTCTCATGCTCTTGGGTAGATAGAATTAACATAGTAAAAATGACAATCTTACCAAAAGCAATCTACAGATGCAATGCAATGCCCATCAAAATCCCAGCAAAATTCTTCACAGATCTCTTTCTTTTATCCATAATAAAACTTCAGCCCCTTAGGAAGTCATATCTTCCTTTTTTTCTTTTTCTTTTTTTCATTCGGTTTATTGAATGACTCCTAGCAAGAAATGACTCGTTTCATTCCCATTTATCAAGTACATTGAACATATTATGCAAGAATTTCACAAATGAATATCCATAGTGGATTAATTTAGTTAGAAAGGGGGATATGTTACTTTGAATGAGAATGATCCATATGAACTCACGTTTTTTGATTTCTTAGTCCCAATTTGGTGAAACTCTTTAGAAAGGATTGAAGGTGTGACCTTGTTGGAGGAGTTGTGTCACCGGGGTTGTGTTTGAGATTTACAAAGCCCATACAAATCCCAGATAGTTCCTTCTGTACCTGCTTCATAGCTGTTTTCTCAATGTGCAAGCTCTCAGCTCTGATCCAGAATTATGCCTGCCTGCCTGCCTGCCTGCCTACGTGTCTGTCTGCTTGTATACCTTCCCTCTTGTCTGCTGTCAACTTCCTGACCACGATAGTCATGAGCTCTACTATTCTCTAGAACAATAAAACTAAAATTAAATGTTTTCTGTTATAAGTTGCCTTGGTCATGGTGTTTTCTCATGGCAATAGAAAAGTAATCAAGACAGGAAACTACTCAGTACATCTTGAGAACTGGTGGACTTTTCAGTAGGGAAACCCCATGCCAGGGAAAACAAAGAAAATATGACTGAAATCATATCAATCAAAACCATTGTCAACTATTAATTGTTCTTCTGGAAATTGTTGATGGATCTATAATGTGATTGTAGATCCCAGCCTTTTTTATCTTATACCATGAACTGAACTATCAATTAAGATTATAGAGGCTCACTAGAAGCCAAATACATGATTGGATTTACTGAGAGACAGAGGTAGTTTGTAGCAGAGGGACCAATTAAAACTGCTTGGAAAGCTGGAAAAGATTTAGATTTAAATTGAATTAGCTTTTATTAAGTGCACACACTTCACCAGATATTGGCCTGGGTGTTTGCACATTATCATAGATCCGAGCTTCACAGTCACTCCATGAGGCAGAGGAAAATGTTTACAGCCCAGTAACCTGAGAGCCAATGCAGACCTTCAAGACTTGTTAAAGACCACACAACTGTCAAGTGGCAGAAAGCCAAGGCCAGATATACTTGAGTTAAAATCCAACTATCACATTGCTTTTTGGTATTCTCTACAATAAAAATAAACATGCAAATAGATGTCTTTCTGTTATATATTAAATGAAATAACAATCACATTACAAAATATTAGGGCATATATATGTATATATGTATATAGCAATTTTATAAGGTTTATTTAGAAAATGTGTTATTTACTTTTGCTTTTATAACCATTTTAACAATGAATGCTGAAAAATTAATGTATTTTTATAGGTATCTATGAACCCTTCCCGGTATGGATGGATGATTCTTTTTTAAATTGCCTCACCGAGCCTCTTTTGTCCTATTAATTTCATTTTCCTGTATCTAAAAACTGTCACAGATCAGAATTCTGAACAAAGGAGTAGAATAATAAATTACTATGGCTTCAGTGTAGGGTCTAAGCTAATAAGAATCTGTCTTAAACTGACTATAACATGCAAATTTGGGAAAAAATAATCCCAAGCATTTCTTTTCATTGTGCAGTCTGGGGAAAGCAAAAGACTAAGCTTGGGTTTTCTTAACTCCATGCTGCCTAACCACGTGGTATGAACAATAGCTGCTCATGATGTATAGCTGAAGTATTCATTTGGAAAATAATACATGCATGAATCAGAGTTTTGTTAGTGTGACATGTTACATGCGACATGTAGCTGACCTACAACTTAAAGGGAGAAAATATTTATTTTGTGCAATGGCTCAGATGTTCCAGACCATGGATCATGGGCTCCGTTGCACTTAGATGAATAGCAAAGACAGAAACGTCATGAAGGAGGGTGTGACATTGGGGAGAAGCCTGGATATAGAACAAGAGTGTGCGTGTATTAGTGCCCTCCTTCTAGTAGCTCTTCTTACAGAGAGCTCCCCAGCCTACTAGATGCCACTTCCCACATTCTGGATGTCTTTCACCTGAACTGCTGTCCCACATGTCAATTCTCACAAGGGTCATTCTTATAGACATAGAAGTTTATTCAGTATCTCTCCAGCAAAAGTAAGTTGTGCTGAGCACTTTTCAGACATTAGCTAGACAGAAATCCTTGCATGAAGGAGGAACAGTCTAGGTAAAATGGTAGACTAACTAATAAATGTGTAGGTAAAAAAAAAATTAAGTTTTAGATAAATATCTTAACTAAAGGATCATGGTCCCTTCATAGAAAGTAAGGGTGGCAGGCAATAGTATACAACACTTAAGAGTTAATGTACTTCTCTGTGTATAAACTGTAATTGTAGCTTAGAACTTGTCATGAGAAAAAAGCAAAGAAAGACTTGTAGCCTGAAAGACCGAGGAAGCAGTCGTAATGCCTGTGAATCATGCCAATGACCAATATGGCACCAACCCTACAGGGATTGTATGGGGACACATACCTTTGTGGTAACCAACAGCTCTCTAACTGGTCTTAAGACACCTAACAAGAGAAATGCAATATCTGATATTGAAAATCTAACTATTCCGTGCTTGTAAAGTCATTGTTACTGAAGGAAAAATCCGAAACCATTACTTTACTAAACCATCATACTGCCTAACAACAGTCTATAAATACTTGTCCTTTTACCCACAGGTAAGTGTAATCATTACCCCTCTTTAAGGAAACTTCTCTTTTGTAACAGATGGAGACCACTAAAATGAACCACAATCAGTCAAAATTTGAGCTGTGGAGTCCAGTTCCAATGGATAAATCTACAAAACACTCCCGTGTCCAAGCCTTAGTGAACATTGTGGAAGGGAGGGGGTAGATTGTAAGAGCAAGAGTATCAAGGAGTTTGTTGTCAGATTTTGTTTCCGAGTAACACCACTAGCTATGCCTCTAAAGCCTCACCAACGTGACTGCTGAAGAAGGAAGACACTTATAAAACTGGATGGGAAAAGGCCTTAGCTTTATATAAAGAGCTACAGACAACTGATCAAAGCTGGATGCAGGAGAGGTGGTCTTCCCCCATGGAAGAGAATATCAGTCATTTTTCCATTAC
This sequence comes from Arvicola amphibius, assembly GCF_903992535.2. Classification (NCBI taxonomy): domain Eukaryota; kingdom Metazoa; phylum Chordata; class Mammalia; order Rodentia; family Cricetidae; genus Arvicola; species Arvicola amphibius. The sequence goes on from NC_052056.1 coordinate 42,525,409, forward strand.
CAAATGGTCATTCTTGAAGATCTACATACATGGAACATTATATGAACTCATTAGGTTACATGTGACAACATATAGGTATATTCAAATGTAGGGGGAAGCTCCTTGTTTGTTCCTGGCTAACCAGACCAGGAAACAATCACTTAGAAACCATATTATTTGCAATACTGTTTGGCGAATCGTTTAATCGTATTTCTTGCTAACTCTTCTATCTTTAAGTAACTCATCTCCATTAATCTGAGTATCGCCATGTGGTCTTTTGAGAAGTTTGCCTTTAATCAAACAGCAAGGCTGAATGTCTGGTCTGCATATCTAGGAGGCAAATCTCTTTCAGAGCTCAGCACATTGTGTATGTTTTCCCTTTTGTTTATGTGCACAAGAATGACAGTACCCCCTGGATACTGACCAGCAGTCGGTCAACTAGCAAGCTTTCCCTAGTATCCCAAGGTGCATTGCACACTCAGGGGTCCAGACTGGTAGCTGTTTCCACTTTTCTGTGAGCTATGCTGACATGATTGAGCTCAGAGGGGGGTTTCATTTTGAATGCAAATCTTTATGGGTTAAAAGCTTGTTTCAGCATTCCAAGGGTACACCGGGTGGGAGGTCAACATTGCATTCTTGTGACACATATTCTCTTTGGAGGCAGTTAGAAACTGAAAAAATTGCTTGAAGAAGCATATGGAAATGAAAGAGGTTGTGAGCAATCAAGGCTACATCTTCTGAGACTAGTATTAAAATTGTAATTGAAGATATAAGAATATGGATCAGTCTCCTTTTGCAGAAAATCACCATACGGTTTCCTCCTGGTGTTGGGCCTCATCTGTGGAAGTGAATAAGTTGGATAACTGTGTTAAAATCACATGTGTTATATGTTTTAGAACTGCTGTGGAATGGTGTGAGGAAGGAAGAGACGACAACTCTTCTGCCTCAAGTCCTTTTACCTGAGGCTCTTTCTGGTTCTAAGCATACCATAGATCTTATCCTTGAATGTTGTCTGTATACGCATGTATGTGTGCACATGGCTGTGAGAATGCATGTGTGTGTACATGCATGCTTGATAATTTCTTGAAAAGCATCTGAGCAGAAGTCTGACTAGATGCTGGTGGAGATATCCCTGCACTGACTTGGTTCAGTCGTACTCAGTGATCCTCCTGTTTTCCTTTAAAACTAAAATCGCTAGCAGATCCTCAGATGACCTATAGTTGTATTTCACATTTACCCTCCCTTTCAGTCGGGTCCAAATATTGAAGAATTTTTCTCTTTGGCATCTGCCTGTCTGTTGCCTTTGTTCAACTCCCAGTGGTATAGTTCAAGCCTTTAATTTCTTATCTAAATAATTTTAATAATGTTTCCACTAATTTTCTTACCACCTGCATGGCCTCTTTCTACCTTGTTCTACCAAATCTCAAGTGATTCCTCTAAACCCCAGATCATAGTGGATCACTTGCAGATTAAAGTCTCAAAGTGGCTCCCCACAGCATTATCACAATTCTAATTACTAAATAATACTATCCTTTGTGTGGTAGACACCATACTTCTAGTGAGGCGCCTTCAACCTGGCTTTTCTCTTAGGCTTCTTGCCATTTGCTTGTCTTAAATTCTAGGACTCTTTTGAATTTTCTGTTGTGAGGAATGAGGTGTAATACTGAAGACTCAAGAGACAAACCCCAAGAGTCAAATCGTGTTCTAGGGGTCTTTTTAGATTCAATGCAATGGACCTATCAAATAGTATGAAGATATCACCAATGTAACAAACTAAAGCTTAAGTCATTAATCCTATATATCCTATATATGAACACACCTATGAGATTAAATTTTGAAGAGAATCAGTCCAGCCAGTTTTTTTATATATTTAATTAATTTATTTTTATTAAAAATTTCCACCTCCTCCCCACCTCCCATTTCCCAGCCAGTTTTTGAATAGATGTTCAAATCAGAAAAAGATCACCAGGCCTGACAGAGGCTGTTCAAAGTATTTTCACACACACCAAACATTTACTGCATTTTGCATGCAAACTTCTTGTTTTTGCCAATCCATAAATTTGAAATAACATCACTTTGTAGTTTTAATTATCACATCTCATTACCAGAGGAGAGTTATTTGAAGGAAGAATCTGGTCAGTGGTATCCCAGAGCAATTGGGAGATGGTTATTCTCCAAATTACAAGGAAGAAAGTGGGTCAAAGCATGCTCAAGCTTAATTATTCAATATCATATCATGAGTGGCTTACTTAATGAAAGTTGTGGTCTGCATATTGTATTTCAGGTCACACATAGGCTTCAGTGATCACTGTGTACATACTCCCTCAAAGCTCTGGATTGTCCCTAAGTTCCCCATTTGGCACTTGCTTTCCTTTCTGTCTAGAATGGTCCTTCTCCATCCTTGACAAGCTAATTTGTCTTTTTTTTTCTCTCTTTTTTTCCATTTATTTTTTTTTTCTTTTACTTTTTTCTTTTTTTTTTTAAAAAAAATTTCCATCTCCTTCCCTCCTCCTCCCCCTTCCCTCCCCTCCTCCTCCCCCTTCCCTCCCCTCCTTCTCCCCCTTCCCTTCCCTCCCCTCCACCCATACCTCCCCTCCCTCCCTCTCAAGGCCAAGGAGCCATCAGGGTTCCCCACTCTATGCTAAGACCAAGGTCCTCCCAACTCCCCCCAGGTCCAGGAAGGTGATCAACCAAGCTGAGAAGGCTCCCACAGAGCCCGTCCATGCAGAAGAATCAGAGCCCAGAGCCATTGTCCTTTGCTTCTCAGTCAGCCCCCGCTGTTGGCCACATTCAGAGAGACAGGTTTGGTCGCATGATCCATCGGTCCCATTCCAACTGGAGTTGGTGATCTCCCTTTAGTTCTGTCCCACCGTCTCCATGAGTGAACGCACCCCTCTCGTAATTTGTCTTTATATGCTGCAAATACCACCTTTTCCAAGAAGTGTGTGTGTGTGTGTGTGTGTGTGTGTGTGTGTGTGTGTGTATAAATGTATACCACCATAACACCCAAGGCAGGTTGTCATATAATACAGATCTTGAGGTCTAAAATGTTTCAGGACTTATAGTAAAGAATGTCCAGATATTCATGTTAAATGCAGAATATTGAGTTCAAGTGTTTTCTTCGCCTTTCACCAGCTTTGTGACATCACACTAATGCCACTTACTCATTCATGGCTCAACATCTTAATCAGTGCAAAGAATTTTTAATGTTGGGTGAGACAAATGTCCCTTGCAGCTCTAGGACAATATCTTTATGTTCTGTATTAAATGTAAAATTTTAATCTCTCTGTCTCTCTCTCTGTGTGTGTCTCTGTGTCTGTGTCTGTCTGTCTCTGTCTCTGTCTCTGTCTCTCTCTCTCTCTCCTTCTCGCTCTCTCTCTCTCTCTCTCTCTCCTCTCTCTCCTCTCCTCTCATCTCTCTCTCTCTTCCCTTTTCTCCTCTCCCTCCCACCATGAAATCTCCAGGTCACCACTCTGCAGCTCAGGTTAGCCCCAAACTCAGTACATAGTCTAGATGAAAAGCTCCTAGTGACCCTCTTGCCTCAGCTCCCAAGGTATTAGGACTACAGGTGTGAGTTGTGATGCCAAACTTAAAAATGCCTTCACTTTAACAACATAAGTCAAATTTTCATGCTTATCCAGCAATTTGATACAAGGGCCCTGAATTATAAAATGTCACTATTGGTTGCCAATGCTTGATGGATCAAGAAGAATTCCTCTAACCTCATTTTCAAACCGAAACAGAGGTAGCTCTACACTGAACCCCATGTGCACGTCCTTCAGTAGCCATTGTCATCCCAACCTTCTTCATTTCTTGTTTTCCTCAATGTGGTATTTTTTTCATATTTTTACTGTTTTTAATTTTTCATTTTTAAATACTTTTTAAAAATGCATAGTCTATGAAATCAACTCTAACTAGTTAAGGAAACAATATTATCTCACTTTTATTTACATATAAAGCCAAAACACAACCTCATGCTAGATGACATAAAAAGGTATGTGTATGTCTTTAGATAATTATATTTTCTTGAAAAAGCAATGTATTTATCATATAGATTTAGGAATCAAGACTAACAAGCCTCTTGACGAAGATTTTTGTAACTATTTTTTAAAGTTCTGGAATAGTATATGTGTATGGCGCATATACATGCTCACATGTGTATGTGCAAATGCATTAATGCAGGTGCATGCACACAAGTATGCACATGCACACAAAGGCTAAAGGTTGATGCTGTGAGTCTTTGTCAGCTATTCATCGCCTTGTATATTGTGACAGAGTCCTCTAGATGTACTGGAAACTCACTTATTCACCTTCTCCTATCTAACCAGTTTGCTGGAGAGATCTACTTTTTCTACCTTCCAAATAATGGGGTTACAGGAAACCCACTGGCATCTTCATATGGGTAGGGGTCTCTACTCAGGTCCTCACATTTTGTAGCTGCATTTTATTCACTGAGCCATCTCTCTAGCCCTTGTAGCTACTTTAAAATATTTCATAAAACATACAGAAAATAGCACACACCCATACACACACAACACACACACACAGTATATATCAAAAACTCAATTTTAAGCTACAATAACTAGAAGGATCTTGGTCTTGAGTGGAGATGATTTCAAGGTAAAATACATCTTAAAATGTACTTTTCAGACATCGGCATCTTGGTACCTTCCTGCTGCATTGGTTCTTCCTATAAAGAAAGAACCTGGGACTGGAGAGATAGCTCAGTAGTTAAGAGCAGTGGCTGCTCTTCCAGAGGACTCTTCTTTGATTCCCAGTACTCACACGGTGACTCATAACTGTTTATTACTGCACTCCCACATCCAGTGTTCTTTTCTGGACATTATGGGCACCAAGAGTGCACACAGTTGAGACACACATGCAGGCAAAACAACCATACATAGAAAATTAAGTTAAATGTAAAAATAATTTTAAGATAAGAACACTTATAAATTTTGTGACTATTAGCACATTTGTTATTACTTGTCATTGTTAGTGCTAATATCCTGAAACAAAAAAAAAAAAACAGTTTTGGAGTGGAAGGAAATATCATTATATTCATTCATTTACTCATACATAACAGCTGTTCATGATGAAAGCTTCAGAGAGAAAAAGAGAGAGTTTCTTATACTTAAAAACACTGCCTGTGTTCTGAACCTGACATGGATAGCCACTCTGTTTGATGAGCCACATCCATTTTAACAAGCCTGCATGGCCCAAGAGGCAGTCTAGTTTCTTCTCTAAGGACCCAAGGGTCTTTGGGGGCTTTCTCTCTCCCCAATCTTCATATAATGAGCTAATTCTCCCCTTTATCTAGGATACCACAAAGGCTTTCCTGGCTCTGAGCAACTGTGGCAAATAGCTTCCTGGCTATTACCTTTCCCGTTAAGGTTAGTACATCTATCTCCTATAGGGACAAATTACTCTCTGAGGGACAACATTCTGTCAGTCTGGAAGGATCAGTCTATGTCTAAGGGAACAACAGCTATGTCCTACGCACTGGATTTTCCAGTGTGTCACTACCTTTTAGGAAATAGTAATCCCTCCTTTTGCTTATTCTGGTAACTGCCAAAGTGACTTTCTGGCCCGGAAGATTCCAGGGCCATGTCAAGTGTCAAAAACCCAAGCAGCAGAGCTTGCCAGTGCACTGAGAAGCAGCTCTTACTGTGGAAATCACCCTCTTTAATCATGTCCAAAAGTCTATTTTCATCTTAACAGTTTCAGCACAACACAAAATGACCTAGCTGCTGAAACAAATGCCAAAAGCCTTGTATACTTAGCCGGTGCCCTTCTTCTAATCCCCCTGACACTGTAATCATCATACATAGAATGAGCCGTAAGGTCTTTTATCTCAGTATTCCTAATGCAGAATGTAGTAACAGTAGGCAGGGCATCAGTAACCCTGCCTCCCCTCACCAACATCTTTCACTTTCATCATATGTGGGAGCCCCCTGACTCTATGGCTTCATTTGTCTACAAGTCACAAGTTTCTTCATGAGTAAAGCAGAAAGGGCAACAGAATTTCACACGGATACCATACGTTAAAGTATCAACAAACCATTAAGGTTTCCATGCTGGTTTTTATAGTTCTTATTATAAATATGCTCTGAAATGAGAGGAGGAAGGAGAAAACATGAGAGAGGGAGAGGAATGGGAAAGACAAGACAGAGAGAAAGACTGATGATGTATTCACAAACTTTATACATAGCCACACATTCCTGAGTCAAAGGTTCCATTTCTCTAGACATTTAGAAAGTCTAGAAGAGGTGAAACTCCAAAGTTTCACTGGGAAAAGACTGAACATTTACAGTGTCACTTGATTTTAATGTGTTAACACAGTGACAAGAAAATATGAGAGAAGGAAATCTATGGCGAAATTAAATTTTTTAGCTTTTAAAGGATATAGAAGGGCTGGATTCAGGGACACAGCAACCATTATCATTACTGAGTTTTGCTTTCTTTTCTCTGGGGTCCTGGTAACCTCCAACCCACTTCCTTGGATCTGCTTTGGGAGACCTTACCATGGAGACAGCCCATCAGCTGCAGCTGTGGGTCTACTCCCCTCTCTGGTATGCTTGCCAGGCCCTATGCTGCCCACGTATTGATGAAAACAGGACTCAGGAGGAATGGTTTGTGTATCAGATGCAGAAGCAGGCTGACTTCTCTGGCCGATCATAGGGTTATCATGCTGAATAATACTTACAATACACATCTCTACGTTTCTTATGTACAAAAACCAGCCTGTAAGGTTCTAGAGATTCGTCTCTTCCATTAACCTCTGCTACCAGTCATCTCAGTGGACTATGACTGGAAAACTCTTAAGAAATTAAGATTAATTTTATTGTACAGGCTAGGAGGTGTTTTTCATATTAGGAAAAAAAAATCGTGTGTTCCACTTTACTGGCATTTGATCAAATCTTTAAGATGTGAAACATACCGACATAAATGAATTACCATCCTCATCATATTAGAAAATCCCACCCTTGGGTGCTTGTATTCCATCAAGCCAACATGGAAATCCACTTGGCAAAGACTGAGCGACTCTTCCTAGAGTGAGCACAGTTTTCAGTCTCTTGCCAGCCTCTGGTCACATCATATTTTGTCAGTCAGCTGATACAAAACCGTGTTTTCTCTGTGTATCTGTCTCAAGCCCTTTCTGCATCTGTGCTCTGATCCTTTGACCTTGCGCTTTTTCCACCAGCCAGGTCCAAATGAATCTGTTCTAACAAACGTGATTTTGTTTTGTTTGAATTCTGGAAGCCTTTCTTGTTCTTAGAAACATGGGAGAGCATTTGCTAGCATATCCAAGGTCTGCACTCCACAGTGCAAGTACTAAGAAGACAACAGAAAGATGAAAAGCATCCACTAAACAGACTAAGTGAGAAATAGACACTACATAGACTTAGTGGAGACTGCTTTCAAGGAAGAAAGCTGAATCTAGGAGCAGTGCCGTAGGCTGGGGATGTGCACTTGAAATACCCACAGAAGAGCAGTGATTGTTGGCATGCCGATTGCAAATCTGTTTCAGCAGCATTTATAAACATCAAGGAAAGTTTTAATTTATAGTTTAGAGTCTAGGACCAGAAAATATGATTCCAAGGGAGTAAACAATCCCTATGCTACAGGTCTAAATGATCTGATAAATTTAATTATCTCCCAGAAAACCATAAGAGGCAGAGCATCCTGGGTTGATGAAGTCCAACAGACTGCAAACAACAGAACAGCTGAGGTCTCTACCTTCGCGAGTTGCTCTTCATTTTAACAAGAGCTTCTCAGTCAGTTTAGCTTTATGAATATCTTGTTTTGTGTTTTCCTAAACTTTTGAATGTTCTTAGATTTTCGCCCTTATATATCAACATCTTAAGCTATTAATTTCATTCCCCTTGAGCAGCCAGTTGCCTCTAACCTTTGGTGGCTCTTCACCAGGGCGTGGGTACTGTCCGCAGAGCCCCATAGTGTGCTCTGAATGCAGAACTCCATTCATCCTGAAGTCTTTTAAAGTATGCAGTCCTTTTAAATCCAGGTAAATCTAAATCAACTCTTTTCTTAGAATAGCTTTTGTTGATCAAAAAAAATATCTCAAATAGACTAGAAAGAGACGATGGATAGAAACACTACACAATGTTTTACTAGGAAAGCTCATTAGAAGTCTTAGTGTTTGGAGGCAAGTTTGTCACTCTAATGAGCGAGTCTCCGGAGCAAACAGAGGCTGCACAGAGAGAAGAAATTTGACAGGCATCTTACTGAATTTCTTTTTCCTTTTTGTTGCTTTTAAGATGAGCCACTTACTTTTCTTAAAGGCTATAATTGCTGAGCTGGGGTTATAGCTCAGTGGTAACTGCTTTCCCAGCATGCCCAAAGGCCCAGATGTGGACGGTGAGTAAAGAAAGTGAAGGTATACTTGGTGTTGTTTTCTAGAAACTGTATGTTTTAGTTAAGCTTTGTTCATCCACATTTTGCATATTTTCAGGTAACTAACCCCTATTGCTTTGTTTTATCTCCTGAGAAGCCAGAACTAAATAACCATTACTTGCTTGATGGCAAGCATTGATAAAAGCTGTCGACGCTTTTGTTCAGTTTAGTTTTCTTTATTCCACCTAATACAGCTAATCGACCAATCTTAGCATTCTAAGTCTTGCAGCAACTGCTCATGCTCTCAGAGTTTCTTATTAAAATGCAGCATCCTCGTCACCACGGCCAGAAGTACTGCACAGAGAGTGGAAAAAGTCACCAGGCTCAAAAGTACTAAATAAATAGTGAAACAATCTGTAGAAGATGTTATGATGACCCCACTGTAAGAACTGCTCTTCCTCCATTATTGATGGTGGAGCAGACGTCAGAGGCCTCAAGCCAGACCAATGTCTCAAGCAATGAACACTTGTAAGTAAGCATGAATGGACTAAAGAATACACTGTGTGATTCGACGGGCCACACTACAACTTCCACTAAAGATTTCTTATCCCTTTCTTTGTTTCTGTTGAAAGACATTGCTGACTGGTCAGAGGTTTCTGTCGCCCCATGTCCTTCCTGGCAGCTTATCTCAATAGCTCCACAATACAGGACTCCCTCCCTGAAGCAGAACTTCCTGCTCTCTACTAAATTTAGCTGGAGGATGCCTCTAGGCCCAGGATGCATGACTTTCCTCAAGGGTAATCATTGACAGAGTTACCTGCAAATGCTCTTTGCCTGATGACCCACATAGCAATGAGTCCAGTGCTCTAACCATTTTGATAGGACCCTACTGCCACATACAAAGCTTTGAGGTAGGATGGTGCCACTTAAGGCAAATTAGGCTTTGTCCCCAGGCTCTTATACATATATATTTCTTATACATTGGAATAAACTGGAATAAAGTTTATCTTCACTACAGTCTGTCTCCTGGGTAGCTATCTCCATTCCTGCTCAGGGGCTGTCAAAGTTTTCTGTTGCTGCTACTGTGTCTTGCTCTCTAGACCTGGTGGCCAACAGGCCTAGAGGGAAAGAGAAACCGCACCACCCCCCCCGACACACACACACAAACAGTTTTGTTTTTGTTTGGTTTGATTTGGGCATTTTCCTTTGCATTTGACTTTGTTTTAAGAGGAGGTTGTAAGGACAGAGGGTAGATACAAGGGGAGCAGGGAGACAAGTGGGATAGGAAGGCATGATGCAAACTTTACAAACAATCAATAAAAGAAAAAAAAAAACCCTACTCTTCCAAATACACTTTACAGAGACGCAGGGCCGATGACTGATACATTGTAATTGCTCAATAAATGCTTACCACATGTCAATATCCCTGCTTCCATTAAACTACTATGTTTATCCTGTAAATGTCCTCTTTTTACATAATCCTTGCTTACTCTGATCCATCTTGACTCAGGTAAAAGTGTAGCAATTTCTCCTCAATTTGTAAGGTTCCTAGCAGTGAAATCAGGACCTGCACTTAGCTGGCTTTTGGGAACCTGTTCCAGATGCTGGATTACTTCACCCAGCCTTTATGCAGGGGGAGGAGCTTGGTCCTACCTCAACTTGATGTGCCAAGCTTTGTTCAATGGGAGGCCTACCATTTTCTGAATGGAGACTGAGGAGGCAGATGAGGATGGGGAGAGATGGGAGTCAGAAAGGAGGTCATCAGGATTGGAAGGAGAAGAGGGAGAAGAAAAATAATCAGAAAAAATATTACTTAAATTACAGAAAAAAAATGCTTTTCTCTTTTAGATACATGCTGAATCATGATATTCATTGGCCTTTTAATTATACATTGTTACAAATGCACATTAATATACTAGTTTTTGTTTCCAATGCTGATGATTAAATGTGGTGCCTCATACAGGCTAGGCAGTCATACTCCCACCGAACTGTATCCCCATTCCCTAGATTATTTGATTTTAATGTTTTCAAATATGCATTCATTTTGATGGCTTCTGAGAAAAGAAAACAAGAAAAGGAATAAATATATTTACCTAATAAGAAAGTAGGTAGTGAAAGAAAACACCTTTTCAGTTCTTCTTAAATAACTAAATGCTACTTAGAAAATAAATTCAATTCCTAATTTCTCAACTCTACTGCCAAATTAAAATGTGCCATTTTTTCTTGTTTTATTTCATAAAGGAGTAATTTAAATCTGAAATTCTCATTGATTTTCGAATCTCTGATCACCATTACAAATACTAACATAAATACATGTTGTAGTGACACAGTTTTTATGAAGTAAATGCTGTGCTACTTTTGTTTTGTTTCCTGTAACTCCTGACTCTCTCTCTCTCTCTCACCAACTATCCAGGAATTCTATGCACAAGGACCTACCAAATCAGGCACAGAGGCTGGAGTTAGACAAGTTCAAGTAGATAATGATTGTTTCCATGGTTGGCAACTGTAGTACTCTTAGAATTTCTAGGTGCCACACAGTATTTCATGAAACTGTCCCTAATTCTCCAGGAATATCATGTCATGGGCTTTTCTTTCTTTCTTTTGTGTTTTTTCTCATGTCCTTCCAAATGAGACATATGAGTGAATACCCATTGGATTGAGAAAATGCTCTCCATAAGGTGACAGCTCTCCAGAATTTAAATGGTTGACTTGTAGTTAATTTTGTATCAAGCAAAATTATTTGAATATTGTTGCATTTATCAAAATGCCTTTCTGGGAAATAACTTTGGTTTAGCAGAATTAGTTCATTTTACCTCATTTATTAAACATTTATTAGGTTTCCTATGTGTGGTGGGCATTGAGCTAAGAATTCTAGAGGCTTTAGGCATGTTTAAAATTTGCTAGAGACATATTCTACCTTCTGTTAGTTTAACTAGTAGGAAATGTGTGTACATAAAGAATTACTTATTTGAGATAGAAGGAATTAAATGTCTAGAGAGGCTATTCACATTGAAAAGGAACAGGATTAAGTGAGTATCTAAGTAGCCACAGGGACGCTTCACACCAGAAGCAGCGCTTAGGCTGGGTGAGCAAGGATGTTCACAGCCAAATGCGGATGAGGCGAGCTCTCCCCACGAAATCTAGCTATTCTGTTCATTGTGCCGATTGAATTCTGAAGGGGTAAGGGTAGGGATTGGGATGGATGGCTAAAACCCTGGAACTCATTTGATTAAGTTTGACTGAAGTTTAATGAGCAGCAGAAGGGAAACTCAAAGGCCAGCTGGTGTCACTCAAGGGGAGCTGCCAACATCAGGCAACAGAATGGCGGTGTTCTATGTATCATGGGGAGGGTAGGGAACTGAATCTATGGATTCTTTTACAACACTAGTGTTGTGGCAGAGTATATGCTGTATGGTCCATGATCTTTCATGATCACCTAGCTGCCTCCTTTCCATGTTTTTTTTGTTTGTTTGTTTTGTACAGATCCACCACAGATTTGGACCCTGGATGCTAACAATGTGTTCTACTACTTAGCTCCACCTCTTGGCCCTCACAAAATTGAATAATTGATCTCTCCAGAGAATTTTCTCCCTTTTATACACTGAGACTTGTAGGAACGTTTTGAACAGTGTTTCTTTCCCTTGTAAAACTGGGATCTGAGAGACTCAGAAATCTTTGTAAAAGCAATTGTCAAAAGTGTTACAAGGTAAATGGATAAGCCTTTTGAAAAGAAGACTATTGTTGTAGAAAGCCGCTTGTTCATTTTCTGGCTGCCCAGACTCCTGAAATAACCACACAGAAACTGGATTAATTAAATCACTGCTTAGTCTATTAGCTCTAACTTCTTATTGACTATCTTTTACATCTTAATTTAACCCATTTCCATTATTTTACTGGCAAGGTTCTGGTGTGTCTGTTTCTGGCAGTAGCTCCTTGGCTTCTCCCTGACTCCACCTCCTTTCTTTCAGCATTCAGTTTAGTTTTCCCACCTAGCTCTACTCTACCCTATCACAGGCCTGAGACAGTTTCTGTTTTAACCAAAGGAATTCACAGCATACAGAGAGGAATCCCACATCAGACTATCATGATATCATTACATTATCTGTACTTGTTTTCTTTTTAAAAAAGTTTTATAGAACTGAGGACCAACCCAGAATTTCATAGATTCTAAGGAAATGTCAAATTACTGAGTTCATGCCAAGCACAGCTATAGTTTATTTTATTGTTGTTTAAAATATTATTTTATAACATGTAGTATATGTTTGTGTGTGTGTGTGTGTGTGTGTGTTTGCATGTGTGTATATGTATACTCAAGCATGTAGGGGTCCTCCTTATGTTTACCTGATTTGAACCTGAAGCAAATGCCAGGATTCCAGGCTTAGTGTTCTATGAGTTTCTAAGGGTTCTCCTCTCTCTGTTTCCCATCTTGCCTTGGGAGACCTGGGATTGCAGGTTCTCAGTACATTGTCAAACACCACATAGGATGAGGAATCTGAATTGAGGTCATCATAATTGTGGTAGCAAGCATTTTACCTACTGACCAATCTCTACTACCCTAAAATATAATTTTAACTACTTATACTTTAAGACTCAAAAGATATGCATTCGACTTTCACCGTGTAGTAAGAGAATTAAGAACTTCCCGGGTTGCTTTGGCTTGTGGTCTAGTGCTGAGTTTGAGAACAGGGGTGTTAGGAGTGTGCTGCATAAACATTGTCCTCTGACATATAAACTAGACACTCCTTTAAGAAAGAGGTCCAGTGTGTAAATACTATAAATGTCTTACGCTGCAGAGTTATCATCAGACCCTTGCTTTATGTTGACTCAGGACATACAACCAAGGTGAGCAAATGTATGTATTAGAGGAAAATAACTCCTTATCCTTTTAAGGTTTTGTTCAGGCAACTGCTGAACACTGCGGCTCAGTGGGCAGTGAAGAGGAGAGGACCAGAGTCTGCTTTGTACACTGTAGCTACAGTGACTTGGGGATTTGACAGAAACTAGCTATTATACATCATCTAAAAGAGTGTTTATCTAACCCACCCACAAAAAAGACAAAATCGAAAAGTCATCTATTCACCCTGCAGAATGAACGCATCCCAGTGCAGCACAGCAAATGATTGTTGTGCATAAAGCTGCATTTTAGTCTCCATAAAGAGTTTGTGGCTGCTGTCTGTGCTGCAGATTTTGGATTTGCCTGCCAACTTTCCCAGCATCTCTGAGTTCCTTGTTCTCTTCGTGCTGAAGAGTCTGTGGTCCATCTTTCCCTAAGGCTGTAGGTCACATGTATACTCTAAAAGTGGGGCAATCCTGCCCTCAGCTGGCCAAAGAAATGATTGCACTTGGGATTCCCCTCTCCTACGCTGAGAATCTATTTTGTGATTTTCAAGATGTACTTTTTTGAAAACTCTAAAGTTTAGCGATTTCCCAAGGCACACTTATTACTTCAGTTATTATTACAACTTTTGTGATATTTCTGGAGTTGTCAACTAAGAGAAGAATACAGATTGAGCTCCTGGTGGAATACTCCTTCCTGGTACTTCCCTGGATTGCTAACTAAATGGAGTCAACCAAGGTTTAAGTTCTTAATAGGCATACTTTAGATCTGCGATAAGAAATCTCTGGATAGAATGAGTGAGTTGTGTATAACTATATTTCCTTTTTCTTTCTAATTTATCTGTCTGTGGTCTTTTAGGAGGAAGGAACATTCAACTGCTTTAATACCTTCTGAACTCAAAGAAGGGCCTAAAATGAATAAAAGAAATAGTTTCTCATAAAGCAGGGAGGGTTGTAAGCACCAGGATGGTGGACAAAGTGGAAAATACTCTCTCTAGTAGCCTAAAGCTTTAAAACACTTAGGAAACAGTTTCTTCCATTAAAAGAAGCAGCATTCTCTCTCTCTCTCTCTCTCTCTCTCTCTCTCTCTCTCTCTCTCTCTCTCTCTCTCTCTCTCTCTCTCTCTCTCTCTCTCTCCCTCCGTCCCTCCCTCCTTTCCTACCTTCCTTCCTTCTTTCCTTATTTAATTAAAAATAGCAGAAGAGGCAGAAACAACTGCAGAAAGTAAAAGCCTGCTTCTAATCTCAGGTACAGAAGAGAGCAAGGGACATTTTCCTCATGAGTGAATTGGATCTGATGTGGCTGTAAGTAAGAGAAACTAGACATTTAAACTTTAATGATCTCACAAAATAATCTATCAAGCACATAAAAAACACAAACCATTTGCCAATTTACTTTTCAATAGTTTCTCTTGAACTGTTATTCAGTCTGGAATTGTCATCCATTTTAATATAGACTCGTAGGCAAAATTCTGTTGAATTCTTTGAGAAAAGATAGAAGAAACACGTAAGGGGTCCCAAATTAGAGACATGTCTCTAGTCAGGCACATGCTTCTGCAGTATGGTGTGTTTTATCATGAAGACATATTCACCAGCATGCTGCCCATCTCTGAACATCCCGATGTACATTCTTGAGCATTTAAACTCAAAGACAGCTTCCATGAGGACATAGTCTTGTACGGAGCCTATACCTTCTGAACTTCTCAAAATACCATATTAAGAAAGTGGAAACCTAGCAAAGCAGTGTTGGTTTCTCCAGAGTAAGCCATCTCCTTTATCTGTAGCAGCATCATTTGCTTCTACTTCTCTTTATTTCCTGCAGCCTTCTCAAGGCAGATTGGTAAGCTCTGTTGTTCTTCTCTAAACCTTCTTCCTCTGCTGTTCTTTCACCCACATCATACTCGCAAGATCAGTGCCACAATCCCATGTCCACCCAATAGCAGCAAGCCCAGGCCTCCGTTTACACATGCCACCACTAGTTCCCACTCTGCCAGGGCACTGGGTACTGAGCGGCAGTCTGTATCCTCGATATGGCTCTCCATGTCATACCTGGTAGGACCCTTGTTTTTAAAGCTCCTGCGCTGAGGCCCCAAGGAACACATGAGTGGTACGCTTGTTTTTCAGCAGCCAAATTGTATACATTTTCCATGCACTTCTTGTTGGAACAACATGCTCTTCTTTATCTTGTCTGTGTCAAGGACAATCTTGTGCCCTTATTCATTTCCAAAAGCTTTTCTGATCATGAGGCCAAAAATATCTCCAGCTCACTCCATTCATGTCTCTATACACACAAAACAGTATTTTCTGTCATGCTTTATGAAGGTTTGTTTATCCATGTGCATTTCTCTCATTTACTTTACTGTATTGTGCACAGCTTAATGGCAGACATATTTTTAAATTAAATTTATTTTTATTTTATTTACCTACTACAGTTTCTCTTCACTCCTCTTCTCCAGTTCTCTCCCCCATCTTCCCCTCTGCCCCTGCCCAATTCACTCATTCTCTGCTTCTGTTCAGAAAGGAGCAGATCTGCCGTAGGTGTCAACAAAGCATAGCTTATCATGTTGAGGTAGGACTAAGCTCCTCCCCTCTTAATAAGGCTTGGTAAGACAACCCAGTATGAGGCATAGGTTTCCCAAAGCCTACTGAAACATCAGGGATAGATTCCGCTCCCACTGCTAAGAGTCCCACAAGTAGGCCAGGCTATACAACTCTCACAAATATGTAGATGACCTATGTCAGTCCCATACAGGCTCCCATGTATCCTGTCGGTCCAGTGTCCCTGAGTTCCTATGAGGCCAGGTAGATTGTCTCTGTGGGTTCCCTTTTGATGACCTTGACCCTCCCCCCAACTTGTACAATCTCTTCAACAGGATTCCAAGAACTTTACCATGGGATTGGCTGTGGATCTGCTTCTATTAGTTGCCGGATGAAGGCTCTCTGATGACAATTAGGATAGTCACCAATCTGATTACAGGAGATGGTCAGTTCAGACTACCTTTCCACTGTTGCTGGGAGTCTTAACTGGGGTCATCCTTATAGTTTTGTGGGAGGTTCTTTTGCACCAGGTTTTTACCTGATCCCTAAATGTCCCCTCCATCAAGGTATCTCATTCATTACTCTCCTTCTCTATCCCATTCCCGACGGGATTCCTCATACATACCCACCAGCCCTCAGTCTACATAGGAGATCTCTTCTATTTCCCCTTCCAAAGAAAATCCATGTTTTCTTCTTTGGGCCCCCCTTGTTACCTAGCCTCTCGAGGGCTGTGGATTGTAGCCTGGTTATCTTGTACTTTACAGCTAATATCTGCTTATGAATGAGTATATGCCATGCTTGTCTTTCTGAGTCTGGCTTATCTCACCCATCATATTTTTTTCTAGTTCCATCCATTTACCTTCAAATTTCCTGACGTTATTGTTTCTGACAGCTGAGTAAAGCTCCATTGTGTAAATGTACCTCATTTTCTATATCCATTCTTCAGTTGAGGGACATATAGATTGTTTCTAGGTTCTGGATATTATAAATAAAGCTGCTCTGAGCATAGTTGAACAAGCGTCATTATGGTATGGCTGAACATAGTTTGGGTATATAACCAAGATTAGGATAGCTCGGTCTTGAGGAAGATTGATTTCAGATTCTCTAAGAAATTACCATACTGATTTCCAAAGTGGCTGTATAAGTGCGCACTACCACCAGCAGTGGAGGAGCGATCTCCTTGCTAATGGCAGAGATCTTAACTCTGATAGCTATTTATATGTGTATATTATACTAAAATTTATACATAAATTTTCACACAAAAATTCATTTAGTAAACAAATACTAGTTCTTTATAGACTGCATACATCGAGAGTTTCATCTAAACATTTTGCTTAGAGAAAAGTCTAACAGGATCACCTATGAGGCAAGGTTTAGAAAGTACCATAAGACTGTGCTCGAGGACACTGCTTAAGTGAACAGATTAGAATCAAACATGATTCGCATATTGATCATTGAAGTATGTACTTTGAAAATAACAATTGATTTTTTTTTATTTATTGCTTTTAAACTCGTATCCTGAAACTTTCTAACAGCAGCTAAGTTTTTGTCATGGACACTACTCACAGTCTACAACTAGACACATGCGCTACAAGATTAGACATCAAATCTATGAAACTTTTTGCATGATTGATCCCAGCAGAGTTGTCTCCTTCACACCAATGTATGTGAATTCTACCATGATGAAAAGCATCTTTCGGTGGTATTCACTGTGCCCCTGGGGTGTATTTGACACAAGGAAAACTGAAGTTGGCAAAACCAGGCCAAGCGCATGTTCTCTGTTTGTCTCTCAGTTGGTCTTCAGGGTAGAAATATTCTTTCTCCATTCTATTTTCTGTCATAAACACCTTTAAGGATGTGAATCTTAAGAACTGAAGATCGTAAGCTGCTAAACAACATTTCTATCCACTGTCACAGTATTCTAACTAATAAGGTGTCAGAAAATAATGCAATGGATTGTAGATGTTTTATTGTTTTGTTTCAGGAAAATGTAATTATAAAGAAATCTCATCATTAATGTCACACAGAGATATTACCGGGCAGCTGCCTTCTGCTGAAATGTTCACAGGCGCCTTTTATTTTTCACCTGTCCCTGTTCCAACCATTGTAACACACCACCTCCATATCTTGGGAAGATATAAAGAAAGCAAGAAGCTTTATGAAGATTGAGAATTAGAGTTTGCTGGACCTTTAAGCAAATGTTGTCCAACCACCTACTGTTTTTCTGCAAAAAAAAAAATTAGAGAGAAAATAACTTTTGTAAGAGTTTTCACTACATTAATAATGGCTTCTAGATAAGAAAAGTCATTCAGCGACCCATTTGTGGGTTGTTTTTTTCTTTCTGTGAGCACATTTCATTCCTGGAAGCTAAGTTATGTGTGGGTCTGTCTTTCTATTCATTAATTCATTCACGCATGGATCTCATGTCGTTTTCTACAGGAGGAGGTCTAGATAAGTCTTCCTGAAAACACAACTACAAAAGGTGGGATCTAATCTGAGTTTCAAAACAGCAGAAAAATAATTTTTATCCTCATGAGACTAAAATCATAGCAGGATGCTCCAGGCAGCAGGAACAAATGGAGAGACTCAGAGTATAAAACTGCATGAGAATTGCATAGGGACACAGGTTATGAGGAGCACACGGAAAGATGAGTTTCAGAAGGTAAAAAGCATTAAATCATCAAGGCTCTCAAATTCTTTGCAAAGAAATATTTCTTTTCTCTAAGCAGCAATAAAGAACATTTGAAAATTTTCTGGTGGAATTTTATGGGAGAATATATGTGTTCAGTGATCAGCTCTTCACTTTAGAGATACCATTATGTTACCAATGTAGGAGTCAGAAGTTTAGGGAACTAGACAGAAGATGATAACAGTTAAAAAAAAAAAAAAAAGGTGACAGCCACATTCGGATCTAAACCTCAACTTCAGAGGACTGATGGCGACCCAAGAAATGTGAACATCTGGCATTTGATCCACAACACTCTTAATCCACATGTTTCTACTCTGAGAATAAGCCATAAGAACACATACAACTCTGAAAGTGTAACATACGTGGTACTCACGGCTATGTATGTTTCTGATGAGTGAGAAGCATTGTATCCTCTGAGGAGAGACATCCCTACATTTTTAACAGCAAGCACAGTGAAAGTCTACAAGAGTTGAGGTGTTGTTCTTGGTGTCTAACTCCCCACCTCGCAAAAGAAACCCTGTCTGCCTGGATAATTGCATGCGGGCTTCACATGGAAGAGAAATGAATTTTTGAGGCATGTATCTTTTGGCTGAAATCGATGTAGTAGATTTGTAACTCTGCACAAGCAGCGGTAATTATCATGATTCTCCCAGAAGAATTTCAGCAGCAATTCATAAAACTTTAGAGAAATAGTCTTTTGGAGGTGGAGGTGAGGAAGTGCTGAGAAATGAACACTTATCATTTCATTGGCGTCCCTGGCTATAATCCAGAGTTACTGGGATTTCTGAGAGACAATGTAGTATCTACGTTCAGCTTGGCTTAACTCTTAATTTACACTTTAAGCTTTTCTGACTTTTTAATTATGAGAACCAAAAAAATCCATGTATTCAAAAACAGTTTTAAAAGCATGTAATCTCAAAACAATGCCATGGCTTAATTTGGAATCTGTAATAATATTTAGGCGCACCATAGCATATACTATAAACTGAAAGGAGCATTCTGCATCAGCATCTAGAGTGCCTGATCTTTAATTAGAGCACCAATGTAATGGTTATTTCTTTGGCATTGCTATGTTGGTACTAACTGCCACATACAGCATATGAAGATATTTAGGAAAAGATGCCAACTTAGTGATACAAAATGCAGAGTGGGACATAAATGTTCTCTTCCAGATGTTATGTGCTTATTGATTGCTTCCTATAAAGTAAATCCTCAGTTATTGAGAATTGTGACTTAAGTTTCTAAACACAACTTGCTTTCCATGCATCGGGAACATAACTGCTGTGAATATTGTGACTTTCTATTTGTTATCAAATTTTAGCCCAAATATCAATTTATCATGTATGTGTATTTATGTTGACCCATACACAGTATTTACATGTCATAAAAACAAATTTTTATTATGAATATCCAGTGCAAGAAAAGACAACTTAAATTTCCATAAACACGTGAGCATTCAAATTCACTTTTCTCTTGACAGAAGAGGGAGCCATTATTCTAAGGTTAATTTTATGATTGTCTTATTTTATAAAAATAGAGTCGTGTCATATAAATTTGACTAGTAAGTCACTTCACTTTACTTATTTTTAAGCTTTGTAAAATAACATTAAAAATATTTATCATTCTAATATTTCTATTACTGTGCAATACTTTGTTGGATGAATACTCTAACACTTAGAGGCATACAAATTTAAAGTCATATATATGGTTTGATATATATGCTTGATTAAATTATATAGGTTTTCACTGTATAAATTAAATATGAGAACTTGGCAGTTTTTCTTTTCCTTACTATGCAATTTTACGTAGAACAGAAATTGCACAAAAAGTTGGTTCCTCAATGACATTACAAATGCCTTATCTTCAAAGTGTTAATAAAAATACTGGATAGGGCTAGAGAGATGGCTCAGTGGTTAAAAGCACTGACTGTTTTTCAAAAGGTCCTGGGTTCTGTTCCCAGCACCCAAATGGTGGCTCACAAACCTATGTAACTCCAGTTCCAGGGCATCCAATGGCTTCTCTTGGCTCTTCAGGCACTTCACACATGCAGTGCACAGACATACATACAGACAAAATACCCATGCACAGCAAAGGATAAAATATTGAATAGTATTAATAATGCCTGTATCCCTGAAAAAATTTCAGATACTATGATCAAAAATATCAAAATATCAGTAACTTAACATTAAATTTGTAATACTTGTATTACAAGCAACAACATGAATATATGTAGTAAATTAATGTTAACCGCAAACTTCACAGCATTGTATAAATAAAAAATATATACTCTTCTATCTGTATTATAATTAAAAGCAGGTATTATCATAACATAATAAATTTTAGATACCATTTTTACTGCTATATTGTCACATATTTAAGATATACATATAAATGATGCAGCATGCTCTCATTTTGCATAACCCAATTAGCACCTGTCACAGCCCTTGACAATACCATCAGAAGAGATCCTGACAATACTGTAATACAATCCAGAATGGAGCCCAAGATAAATATTCTTTAGAGTTCCAGAACAGTGCCCTCTGTTGTAGCTGCTAAGCGTTCCTTTACATGTGTTTTACTGCCCTATCTGGAGTTACATACTTTGATAATATGCTAACCCACAAAATCCTAAGTGCCATATATACCATAGCTAATTGAAAATTTCAATACATTTTTTATTGATTATGGAGCACATAGCGTATATTAGATATGTGAAAGCGTTTGCTTTCACAGGACATTGCACTGCTATTGCAAACAGCTTTCTCCAAAAATAAAAATAAAAATAAAAAAATATGAGTAACCAAACAGGATAGGTCCCCTTGTCTACCTTTGTATTACTTAATCCATGAATTTTCCTTTCTTTTGAAATCATATGTTATCTTTTCTCTAGCTAACATAGGGGCATCATTCCTTCTCCTAAAAATGCATGTCTTCAAAATATCTCAATCTTCATTCTTTAACTTTTGGGAGACATAGTTCAATGTATTATTATACACATAAACAAATTATAAATCTTCATTTGCTCTCTTTTTTCTTGTATCTTTGACATCAACATTTGAACAAGTAATAAGCAAGGCAAATGGACACACACCCAAGATTCTGCAGTGACCTTAAACTTGGCTCCTAACTTTGTAATGAGCTTCATAACAAGTAAATAATGCTCCCACACTCTCCCACGTACCACTCAGTATTATAAATGTTCCTTTATATCATTTTGCATTTGAATTATAAAAGATATCTGCCCTTCAATTATTTGTTTCTGTCCAGTTGGCATGCACCCCACCCCTAATTCCACTGTCATGTTTATCACTGAAATTCCCAGTGGACAGTACATTGCCAACTTCAACACTTTTTAATCCTTGTTTTATTATAACTCCAAGCAGATTTCAGCAGAGTTGTTTTTGCTGCTCTCCTCATGGTCTTTTCCTTGTGTTGTTTCATATTATCATATTGTGTTATGCTACCACTATATTTTCCATCTATTCTTCACAGCTTCCTTTGCTTACTTTTTTTGTCTCCTCCCAACTTCTCATGTTGCCATTTCTCAGGGGTCAGCTCACAGTCTCTTTTCAAATCAGTATCTTATTAAATCATCTGAGATATGACCTTTCACATAGCATCTACACAGTTAGATAGGTCATCTTCCTCTTAGTCTCAGATTTAAATTTCCAGTTTTTTTTTTTCAGTATGACATTTCTGTTTGGGAGGAATGGGTTATAGATTTAAAAACTCCCTGACTCTATCCCAATCACCAACACATGTACTATATGATTTTCAGTGTGTAAATGCTTTGGGCAGTCATAGATTTCTGTGAGAATAGAGGCTATAAATGTACAATTCTGAGTTATTTTTCTCCTCGTTTTTCAAAATATTTGCCTATCATTCTAATGGATTTTATAGTTAATGGGTCAACCATCAAAAATCCTTTTAACAGTATTCTTTTCTTTTTTCCTGTATGATGGTAAAGAAGTTATAGTAGGAACAAAATTCTCGCCAAGTAAACCAGGCAGAGGAGAAGGGGGCAGAGAAGAAGAGAAGGAGGAGGAAGTGGCAGGGAAAGAGGAAGAGGCAGATGAAAGAAGTTGGGAGGAGATAGAAGAAGATAAAGAAAAAAAGAGGATAATGAAGAAGGAGTAGGGTGAAAACAAGAAGACGGAGAGGAGAAGTGGTTGAGAGGGGGAAGTGGGTACTAAGTAAGCAAGTCCCATGAGGTCTGAAGAAAGAATTGGTTTATCAGCAGGAAGACATAAATATCAAAGCAAACAGAAAATGACTGTGAGTTGCCATTCTTCTAAATATGGTGTATGTGTCCCAGCTTTGCTCATTGGTCTGAAGGGACATGCTGTACTCTGTTCTTCCTGTATGGAGGCCCCTTCACCTATCCCAACTTGTTACTGTGGTCATGGTTCTTGGCAGGGCTGTGGGTCTGGCTGTGGACTTTTGGGGTGATTGTCAGCACTGTCTAGCCTCTGGACTGGATCTCTGGTTAATTTATGATTTATCATAGCAGATTGTCCTGCAAAGTGCATAGACCATTCCCTGATCCTCTGGTTCCTACGATTATCTTTTCTATGGCAAGAGAGAAGTGGGAGGACACTTGTGACTTCTATGCATTGCTAAGATGTAAGAAAACAAAATTGCTTCCAGGAAGGCAAGGTTACTAGGCAGATACATCAGAACAGACACATAGTCAATCTGTGAAGTGCAGCTCGCCGAAGACGGAGATGGATATTGGGAGTGACGACGGGCTTGACTCGCTTCCCTCTTCATCAGAGTCCATAGATAAAGCACATCAACACTGAAATTCTGACTGTGGCAGAGGATGTCTGACTCAATTGCTCTCTGTTAGTTATTGCATGTGACTTAGAAAAACAAGTATCGACGTTCAAAAAAAACCGCAAGAAGGAAGAAAGACCTTTGGAACAAAATGACAGAAAATCGCTAGGAGGGTGCAATCCACGCAACCTCACCCTCACTGCTGACAATTTAAACCAAACTTTGGGACATGGTATAGATTCAAAATCTATTGAAGCCTAGAGACTTTCATTCGTTTAGTTCAGAGTCTCGCTATTACTAAGATCACAATAGTAGATCAGAAATAAAATATTTTGAGATGCTCAGTTTGAATTCAGCAAATATGGATTGCCTGCCTGTTATGTTAGGCAGTTACAGTAGGGCCGAGTATGCCCCTGCAGGATAAGAACAGTCACTGTAACCCTCATGGGGTGCATAGTCCAAGCCACATGGAGGCAAACTGAAACTTTAAGTTAACAAGGGCAAAAATTCAACTCAAGCAAGATGAAGTGTAGGATGTAAACATTTTGCCACAGTCTGGGGAGTCTTGGTATAGATCCTCATGTTTGAATTGCTAAGAAAAAGGGAGATATTCCACTTGGTGAAGGCTTCTGTGGGGGAAAGATACCTGGTGTGTGATAGTCTCACTTGCTACTTTCCTTCTATCATATTAATCTAGAATACGTCCCTTTTGGGTAGCTTATTCTTAAAAGAAGTTCCTAGAAATGGAATGTGCATCAGACGTGGACACTATCCTTTGAGTCTCTACTGATATTACAAATTACTGAGTCCAGGGGACAACACACTGATCTGGAGACTCCTTTCTCCTTCTCCTGTACTTGGTTGTGTAATACAGAAATTAAGAGAATGGATATTATTCTCTAGGCTTAACTGACTGGAGTACGTCATTGTATTTCTCTCTCTGTTGGTATAGATTCCTTGGTCTTTGTCATGGATTATGAAAGGCACAACTGTTCAAAATTAGAAATATTGACCTTGGTGATAGCATGAAATAGGACATTTGCTTCACCACTCTTGTTTTGGAGTTCCCAACACAAAAATATAACCATCAACAAAGAAATGCCACCAAAATGCATTGATAGAATTGTGGGTAAGAGAAAACAGGTGGGGAAAGAAGCGCTGGTTTGTTAACAGATGTCCTGGCTTAGAGCAGGTGCATCTTTTGCTTTAAAGATGAATGAATGAAGAAGGAGACCACGAAAGGCTGTTTGAGCATGTACCTACTGGGCAATCATTACGAATATGAATGGCAAAGAGCAGGGACAGAGGCAGAGGCACACTCTCTGCCCTCCATATGCCTTCAGGGATGGAAAGGCAATACATCATATTCACAGTTGTGCCTCTCCTCCAATACAGTGCTGCATTACAAAACACGCTGTGCACATATTTATTAATATCAAGAGAATGCATCAATTAAAATAATTCAACTCTTCCTGTTTTAGTTACTGCAAGTCGCATGCTTCTATTTAAATCCATTGACCTGGCCACTAAGGAAGGTCAGAGACAAAGACAAAATTACCACTTATTCACTTGCTAGAGAATTACACAGAATTGTGCCAGAGGTAATTATATGATTTACAGACATTTCGAATGTTCATTCCTATAAGCCTAGGAAACCCTGTTTTCTGGCATCAAAAAATCCAAGATTCTGAGATGTTAATTAAGTAAACTAAAGTACTATAAATTTGATGTAAAATAATTGGCTTTTCCATTAATAACTGGAGAAGAGTGGTGTGAAAAATCAAGCCTTAATTTTTAGTTTATAGAAATAAGCAAATGATTCTTCACAGTTGCGTTGATTATGCTCATAGGAAATAAAAAGAAAAATGCTGCCACTGTGTGTTTTTATTATTTTAATGTGTATGGGTTTGGTGCCTGTATATATGTTTGTGCTCCATGTGCATACAGTGCCTACAAAGACCAGAAAAGGGCTTCAAATTCTCTAGGAATGGTGGTGGTGAACCTCTGTGTAGGTGCTGGGATTAAAAACTGGGTCCTCCAAAATAAGAGTAAGAACTTTAAACTATCAAAACCCTTGCCATTCTTAGTAAATCACTGCATGCGAACTTTCAGAGAAGATTCGGCCGTGTGTGAATAACTACATGTGCATGGTTGTGTGTGTTGTGAATGCCACAAAGTGAGTCTGACTGTGTGTATATGTGTGCGAGACAGTGGACTGTGTGACTGTATATATGTGTGTGTGTGTGTGTGTGTTAATTAGGTATTATCTCTAGCACTTACTTCATTAGCCATAGCCAAACATTAGTCACAAGGAATTAGCAAACCAGAGTGGGTTAGGAACTCATACCTACTGCAATAAAGCTTTTGCCCAGTAGAGGGAGCCTCCATCTCACAATTGAGGCTGCTGCCATAACCCTGGAGAACTGCTTTTGTAGGGAGCTTTGGGAATCAGAGAAGGGTAGTGTTTAGAGAAATAACTGCTCATGTGTTAGTTCTGTGCTTATATGTAGGAAGAGATGCATGAAATTAGTGCTCATCACTTAAATTGCAGGTATTACAATCCTGTGGAGTATTGGATATTACCTCTGATTCGCTGTATTACAGTCCTGTGGAGTGTTAGCTATTACTTCTGATTCTTTGTCATTTTCAAAGGCCAGATGTGGCCATTGTTGTCCTGCATATTATTGGAGCACTTTATTCCCCAGGCACTGCTGCCGTACCTCCTGCCCTTACTAACAGAGTGACAAATGGAGCCCTCTAACCTTCCCTTAGCCTCCTCCTTCCCTCTTCCTATTCCATCAGACTTTCTAAAGATGAGAGTAGAACAGCTCTGGCACAGGGATAAAAGGAAATAGAAGACATGCATACTTGCATAGTTACATCTTCATTCAGCAAAATTTGGCATCAAAAGGGGGTATCTGAAGGTCAGATAGAAGCAACCTTTAATTTTTAGGTGTGTTCTAGCTAACAAATTGTCTGATAAATAGAAACAGGGCAATGCTAGATGATCCTGGAGAGCATTCTCTCATTTCTCTTTTTTTATTTGTTCATTTTATTAGTTCTCCCTTTAAAATGGTGTATGTGCTAAATTTGTAAGAATCCTATATAATTTATTTTGATCACATTCATTCCTCCAACTCCTCCAAGATCTGCCCTCATCTCCCTAACCACCCAACTTCCTGTCCTCTTTTTCCCTGTGGAGTCTAATTTGCGCTACACAAATATGCTTGGGTATGGGATGATCCCTTGGAGCATTAACAACCTACTAGGGGCCACACCCTTAAAGGAAACTGACCCTGCCTCTCCCAGGAGCTATCCAGTGACAGTGCTCTCTCAGATTGATGTAGCACTTTGTGCTCAACTCTCCCCTTCATTCTGTAATTTTGTCAGCATGGTGCTGGTGCAGTCCTTGTATGCTCTTGCAATCTTTCTGCACCTCTTCCAAGACGATTCCTGATCCTTGGAAGCAGGGTGGGTGATACAAGTGCCCCATATTTTGCTTATTACTCCAAAGTTTCTTATCTTCCACATGTTGACCAGGAGTGGATCTCTGTGTTAATCAGCATCTACTGCACAAGGGATCATTAAATACCTGTTTGTTTTCTTAGGAAAGACATAAAGGTTGTGGATTCAGATGAGAGGGGATGGAGGTAGGACCTAGGAGGAGTGGGTGGAGAGAAAACCAAGGAAAAACCATTTTCAAAAAAAGAAAAGTTGGAAAAAGGATCTACATTGATGATGGTGAAGAGATGCAATAATCTATGGCTATAGTGTTAAGTCATTAAGAGTGAGTTTAATACTATACTCATTTAACATAATAATAGTATGTTATCACTTAGAGTCTGTGATCTATCTAACCACAGGTTTTCAGCCCTGATAATGGTGCCATGTAGGGGCTCCATCTTGTGGTGCAAGCTATAAATACAAACAGAAAATATTAGGTAGCTCCCATATTCTTGCAGAATCTATTTCTTTATTATAACCTCCATATTTTCCTCTCATTTCTTTCTGTTTTCTCTCCATTCTTTATCTCCATTCTCGTCTCCATTTTCTTTTCTCTCTGGTCTAAGGCATCTATTACTTCTTGTCTTCTTTTCTTGCTGTTTCTTATTTCCCCAGGGCATCCTTTATCTTCACACACAAATTAGCCTCTTCAACTTTTTGATACAAGCTGTAAGTCCTCTTGAGGTATCAGTAGACTTCACCAACTCCATGTCTTGCAGAAGTTCAGGTAAAGACACACTAACACCCCACACCTTAACTTCTTCTAAAGCAAGTGATCTCTGTGAGTAAGAAGTCTGGAGGCTTCTGACTCAGGTAAATAGAAAATACTGACTGAATAGTTCTTACTTCTGATGGTGCAAAGTAGGAAACAGACACACCGATGCTTTAGATCACATTCTGGTAAAGCAGTATATGAAGACATGTTAAAACCACTAAAGTAAGAAGAAAATCAATGTGGATATGATATCACTGATATGGAAATCTTAAAGTAAATATAAGGTTGCTAACTCTGATTCATTGTGTATAGGGACTTAGCTTTCATATATACCCTAAGGCTCAGGCTCCTTATCCCTACAATGGGAATAAAATGTTCACCCAATGATAACTGCCACGGGAGTAAAATGATCAGTGCATACAGAGATGACTATGAAAGAATTAATGTCCAAAATAAGCACGGTTTAAAGAGATAAGACAGTGTAGATGGGATTGGGCTCTGAAATCAGTTATTCTTAATGCCATAGCACTTTCCAGATACCTGGTCTCCAACAGAAAGCAAGGGAATATGAAAACTTTCCACACTTCCAACCTGCTGCATAGTCTTTGGTAAGCTGTGAGAACTTCTGACTTTTAGCTTCTGTGCTCAGGAGATGAATATGGTGGTCTCTATTTTAAAGTCAACAAGACTGAACTTGATGATCTAACTGGGGAAGTGATACTGTCAAGAGGGTGGGTTCTCTCCTCTCCTCATTTTGTTCCCAATAATCATCAAGGCCCTGTACTCTTCCCCTTAGGTTAAAACTCTAAATTAATCTAGAAGCTCACCCTGTTCCTTATTATGATAGGAACTCTCCAAACTCTCATCTTTGTCCTGGATTAGATTTCTATCCCTCAATCAAAGTTTGTTTGTTTGTTTGTTCCTTTGTCATATGCCATGTGCCAGTGCACAACCTTGGAGCAAATCACCTTTCAGGAAAAAATATAATAATAATAATAAAAGCTTGTTGGTTGTGAGTCTCCGTGTGGGCTGGGAGAAGCATCAGTTGTCATATTTGTCCTTAGACTCATTCTGCTCTACACACCAACAATCAAGCCTTCCTTATCTAAAATGAATGCTCTAGATCTCTTACTGCAAAGACTTCTGCAAACCTCCTATAGCTGGTAGTAAACCCCATTCCATATCACTATTGCTCCTTCTTCCACTAAAATAATGGAAGCCATCCTGTATGACTACATTATAGACCAATCTCTCCGGTTACCTTTTTTTTTTTTTTTCTGGCCTCCAGATCTGGCATTTTTTCTCTGTGATCTTTGGATGGATGCTCCTAACAACGTTCTATTTGGCCCTCATTCTTATATGTCAAACCTTTTCCTCCAAATGCCTTAAAATCAGTATCTCTAAGTTTGCCATCTGAGATGCTCTAGTTTTTTGATGGTAAGTGTTTTTCGAACATGTCGCGGTTGTTGCCTGCTGGCTGCAGAAGGGTTTAGGAAACAGGGACTGACTGCATGGCCGTGATCTTAAAGGGTGTGTTATGTTTCCAGTGCTGCTACAGTCAGCTTAGGAACTCAGAGCAAAATGAATCTATTATCTCACAGTTCTGTGTGTAAGCAGTTATGCACAGTGTGCTTGGATTATCTTCAGAACTCATCAGATTATAATCAACACACGGCTATGCTGTGATTCTCATCAGGGGCTCCGAAACCAAGGGTTGTCGAAGTGTTCATTTTTTTTCTTGCTTCTTCAGTTAGTCATGTTTCCATTCTTTAACCTCTGGGGTTTTGTTTGGTTTTGGGGTTGTTTTTGTTCTCTCTGTGTGTTTGTGCGTGGAGAAAGGGATGTTTAGAATTCATAGGATCATGTTGGGTCTGATAATGCAGAACAATCTCTCTATTTAAAATCAATTTATGAATAATGATAATTGCATTCCATAAATCCTTATTGTAATATAGAGCAATGTAGCCACAATCTTGGAGATTACCATGTGGAATTGCATTGAGGACTACAGTTTTTCCTACCAAAACCTAAAATTTTCCTACATTCACATAGAAAGTTAGAGATGAAAACAATCTCAGAAACTGCTTGGTCCAAACTCTTCCCATCCCTACTATAGAAAGCCTAGGTTCAGTTAGACAGACTTGTCAAGGTGAAACAGATTGATGACACACCAATCCTTTTCTAGTACTTTCATTGGTGCCCGTAAATTTTGCTTCCTAAAACCCTTGCCATCTTTCCATCCTTCTGAGATTCTATTCAACTGTATTATTTCTACTTTAGCAGCTATCTACCTTAGCATTGAGGCTTTATGGAATGAAATTGCTAAGAAAATTGCTAGCAAAAGGTTTTCAAGTGCTTAAATAAGATTCTCTTAAAATAATTTTTTGGGAAAACAAAAAGAGAAGAAGCAGAATGAGGTGACTAGAGAGAGATTACAATGCAGCATAAGGTGAGTAGTTGGGGTGGACATATGTAGACACCTTGGCACATGGGATGGGATACAGGATGAGTTGTGCTGACACAAACTGAGCCAGAGATAGCTCCATCTCCTCGAGTTCAAGTGTAAAGTAGGTGAGACAATAATGCCTCAAGGTAGAGAAGGTGATTTCAGGATGAAGAAAGGCGCAGGTGGGAGAGCCGACAGTCAAGAGCACCCAGCAGATTGAGGATTGCTCCTGGAATAAAATGATTTTCTAAAGAGTCAGCCCAATGCCCATGGGGCTGACTAGACGAGAGACGCATCATCCACAAGGGCTTGCAACCCAGACCGTGAGAAAGCACACAGACTCGTTTAGAGAATGTGTATTAAACAACTTGACTTTGTCTTCCCATCTGGTAATCAAACATGGGAATAGAGAGAGATCTAAGTCACAACAAACAAGCAAGGGACAGCAAAAATCCAGATATGAATTTTGGCATGTATGATGGTCATCAAGGTGAATGGACAAATCAGGGAAACAAGAAGGGAGATCTGAAAAAATTTTCTGACTGCTCCAATCAAGTATACATGCATACAAAGAGATTGCAAAAGCACACAGGATTTTCTATGAAAAAAAGTCTGGAAGTTGGAGGCACCTGCACCAGAGAAGGGTCCTTTGAACACCTGATGTTTTCTTTTTATACACAGAGGGCAGAGGATTCATTCCTGTCCACTTCAAAAGCAGTGAGGATGGGCAGTTGTATTTACAATTTTCTTTTTTGTCAATTATTTGGCCACATTAAAGATGTTTTATTCATTCATTCATTCATTCATTCATTCATTTGGAAGCCTAGTAAGCCGATATGGCTCCAGAGTCTTGGGTCTCTATATAAGCAAATTACAGGCAAATGGAAACTTAATCAAACTTGAAGCTTCATCATCCAGAAGCCGCTAACCACCAAGTAGAGATTCCGCCAACAGCACTCACCAGTTCAAAGCTAACTCTGGTCTGCCTGCATTAGTGTCTGGAATATGCTTTCTTTGGCATGCTTCCATAAGGACATCTCTTCTTCCCTGTCCATGACCTCTCTCTGCTAATGAAGTTCGGAGACACTGGCTGTCTAAACTGGTGCCCAGCATATGAGTCCCTAGATGTTCTAAATAAATTTGTTAAAATTTCAATGTATCTTGTTGTTTGCTTTTTTTTTTTTTTTTTTTTTTTTTTTTGGTTTTTTCGATTCAGGGTTTCTCTGTAGCTTTGGAGCCTGTCCTGGAACTAGCTCTTGTAGACCAGGCTGGTCTCGAACTCACAGAGATCCACCTGCCTCTGCCTCCCGAGTGCTGGGATTAAAGGCGTGCGCCACCGCCGCCCGGCTTTGTTGTTTGCTTTTTATGAGACAAGGTCCACTATGTATCCCACACCAGACTCGAAAAATCAGATGGCTGTGCTCCTTTGAGTGCTGAGTATAACTTG
Organism: Arvicola amphibius; assembly: GCF_903992535.2. NCBI lineage: Eukaryota > Metazoa > Chordata > Mammalia > Rodentia > Cricetidae > Arvicola > Arvicola amphibius. The sequence goes on from NC_052056.1 coordinate 42,556,690, forward strand.
GAGTCCCCATGCTTGACTCATCCAGAAGATGACACAGTTATCAGGAAAAGTCATAAAAAAATCATTTTGTGGTATGCATTATTGTATTGCAAATATATTAAATAAATTATCTAAAATTTTAAATAAAAACTGAATATTGTCTGTGTGTGTGTGTGTGTGTGTGTGTGTGTGTGTGTGATGTGCTGCAGAGCCCTAGGTCAACTTTTTCTGTCTTCTTCTGTTAGTCTCCCCCTTACATTTTGAAACTGGCTCTCTCCCTGAACCTGGAGCTCCCTGATTGTCTAGACTGAGCCAGTGAGTTCCAGATATCCTCCTATCTATATACACCCAGGACTGCTGTTACTGGTGTACACTACCTACCAAAGAGCAGCTTCTACATGGATGTGCAGGGTTCTGAACTCAGGCAGGACCACATCCTTGCACCACAAGTTCTTTATCATCTGAGCCAATTCCAGAGTCCGACACTTATTTGGGATCTATTTTCTTAGACATTTAACCAAACATTGAGTTAACATTTTAAAGACTATCCTTATCCTGTATCCTAACTATACTTACGTCACAGTTTATGGGCCTAACAAAATGTTTGATTTGTCATGCTGCCCAGATGACAGTCCTAAAGAAGAATTCCCTGAGTGATTCTCATTCTGGTCACAACCGAAATACTGGTTTTGTTTATATGATTTAAAAAACAACATTAACAAAAAAATGATGCTCACAGTTACATATAGTACATAAAGTGGCAAGTTGTCAGGAATTCATGATCAGTGAGGAAATATTCAAATTATAGCTGAGCATTTAACCTGCAAGTTAGAATTTAGCATGAGGTAACAGTGAGTCCTCAAACATTTGAAGCCTTGCAAAATGAGATTTGAATGTAATCTTTTTTATTCTAAATGTCAAAATAATTTGCGAAGTAAAGTTTAGAAGCCAGATTTCTTTTCATTTCTCTTCGCTACTTTAAGGTCTCTGATAAGCTAAATAATGGTCGAAAATGTTCAGGGCCCAAGTCTCCCATGTGATCTAATGTGGTGGTAGATCTCATTCATGATCTAGAAATGAAGATGGAACAAACTATTTAGCACCATTCTCAGGTTTGGCATTTTATGACTTTTAACTAAATAATAGGTGGAACTTATTTTTCTAGCCACTACAGTGTCTGATACTGCCTCAGTGAGTACCATGAATACACAAAGTATAGACATAAATAGATGCTTAACTAAAATAATCCAGCATTAGAGATCGCTGTTTCTTGACTTTTCTACTTTCTCTATAATTAATGAAGTTATACACTTTAAACATATGTGTGTGTCATTGTGTGTCTCTGTATATGTGTGTATGTGTGTGTATTTCTATGTCTGAGTGTGCCTGTGTGTCTGTCTGTCTATCTGTGTGCGTCTGTGAATGCATGTTTAAAAAACAGGAGGACGCCATCTGTCGAAATCCAAGTGCTAGAATTGATTTCTTATTCATAGTAAGTAAAATCCTCCAGTGTCTCAGTTCAACGGCACCCCAGGAATGCTTTATGGTTCATGTTTCATCACCTGTTAGCAGTGGGACTGAAAGGATGAGGTGCTCTTGATAGATGGCCCTTCAGAGCCTGTCCTTAGAACAGTACCCTTGGCTAACCCCTCCTTAACACAGGCTCCTTAACACAGAATCCTTTGCACAGGATCCCGATGAGCATCCCTCTGCCGGCCTGAGTCAGTTGGCAGCATCTGCTTTCTTCACGAAACCTTTACCCTCCTTCTCACCTGGATTACCAATCACTCACACAGGGCCTTTTCAGTTCGTGGACTTTACACAGATTGTTGTACCGTTGTTACTCCAGCTCTGATCATCAGCTTCTAGGCTAGCGGCTTTTTTATTTGTCATTCAGCTGCTAGCGTCACCTTTCTAACCTCTGATCCAATTCAAGTCCTTTGTCTAGAATCTAGACTTTAGGTATCTTTCGATAACAGTGTTCACGGTGTCAATGTCCTGTTTTTCTGCCTTGATACTTTATGTTGCCTAGGAACAGTCCAAGATTTTAACACACCTTAAGAGACTGTAATCTGTAACCTCTTTTCTACTCCGCCTTCTTTCTCATCAGTCTTAATAGCAGACCTTTAATCTCTTTAGGTTTTTTTTTTTTTTTCTCATGGTTTATTTTTTTTTATATTTAAAAATTTCCATCTCCTTCCCTCCTCCTCCCCCCTCCCTCCCCTCCTTCTCCCCCTTCCCTCCCCTCCTTCTCCCCCTTCCCTCCCCTCCCCTCCACCCATACCTCCCCTCCCTCCCTCTCGAGGCCAAGGAGCCATCAGGGTTCCCCACTCTATGCTAAGACCAAGGTCCTCCCAACTCCCCCCAGGTCCAGGAAGGTGATCGACCAAGCTGAGAAGGCTCCCACAGAGCCCGTCCATGAAGAACAATCAGAGCCCAGAGCCATTGTCCTTTGCTTCTCAGTCAGCCCCCGCTGTTGGCCACATTCAGAGAGACGGGTTTGGTCTCATGATCCATCAGTCCCATTTCTCTTTAGGTTTTAATAGCGGCCATTCTCGCAGTTTGTCCAAGGTTTCGTTGAAGCTATTCTTTTGCCTGGAACTTGTATAGATAGTGTGAAGGGTGAATTTGGTGGATGAGAGCGAGAGACCTCACAGCAGGTGGGAGACAATTATGCCATGCAGGCAAGCATTAAGTGAGGAGTTTATTGAGAGAAGGGTAAAGGGGAAGAAATAGGGAAAGAGAAATACAGAGAGGAGGAAGAAGAGGGAAGGATCAGCCAGCCTCTTCAAAAGAGTGGCGGGAACCGGGCGGTGGTGGCGCACGCCTTTAATCCCAGCATTCGGGAGGCAAAGGCAGGCGGATCTCTGTGAGTTCGAGACCAGCCTGGTCTACAAGAGCTAGTTCCAGGATAGGCTTCAAAGCTACAGAGAAACCCTGTCTCGAAAAACAAAAACAAAAACAAAAAAACAAAACAAAAAAAAAAGAGTGGTGGGAAAATGGGCGGGAGTGGGCGGAGCTTGTCTCTTAAAGGGACCTTTGCACCTGCGCATAAACTATGAAGTGACATAGCAGCCATAGAAGCCTGGGTTGGCTGGAGCACTGCCTGGGTTCATCTTGCCAGGTGCCTGAATCCTAACAGATTTTTTTAAAAAAATTATTTAAAATGATGGAGACGTTACAGCCAGAGTAAACTTTTGTCAACAAGGCATACAAGGGGTTATTGTACTTTTATACTTGAAGGAGCCCAAGCAGCCAAATGAACCAGAACTCTGTCAGCACTTCAGTTACGCCATTAGATCATACCCATCACCCAGTATTCTTTACCGCAAAGTCATGTATATTTCTACACAAACACTTTCCCTGGAGTTTGAGCACAGTTGTGACATTCCCTGCTTCATATTCTTTGATGGCTGCCAATTGTCAATAGGACAAAATACTGTCACATTCCAATTTTCCCTCACTAACTACCAGTCCCTTACTAGACTGCTTGCTACTTAATTGCAGACTACATCTCCCAGAGTCCTTGTAAGCTGTTTTTTCATCCAGCTCAAGGCTATATGACAAATGGAAGTCAAGTACAAACTGACTTCTCCAAGTAGAGAAACATCATTCCATCGTCTGGTATCAGTTTATCTCCCTACTATCTTATACTATATTATATGTTATACTATATATAATGTTACATTTTTCTCCAATAATATCAAGTACTTTCCCTGTATTATCATATTATTATATCCTAGTGTGCTTCTGCTTATCCACATAAAATATACCATCCTTTATCTTCAACCTCTAGGACTTCATCTCTTCTAAGACTTCTTTGTCCTCATCTTTTAGTTTTATTTTAGTGTGAATTTGACTCTACCCTGCAAACATTCCACTATGAGAGACATATTTAAATTATGGACTAATGTATGTAGTTGATCAGGTAGACCGAACATCTCCTAGAAAGACCATGTGCTATCCTCACGTTTATAACTTTAATGTTCAGTAAGTTGTTTATCACTTGTTCCCTGATATACAGAACCCTTTCTTATATTGACCATGAAATAAATATACAGATGATGGTAAATATTAAGGAATCATAATTTAGTAAATGTGAATGGTAGAAGCTGAGCACAATAGAATGCAACTGTCCAAGTAGCATTGGTCATTTAGAGGCAGAAAGAGTTATTTTTATTTGCTAGCTCACCTTCACAGCTATATTCTCTCCTTGGTTTCTTGTTTATTCCTTAATTTTTTTGTTTGTTTGTTGTCTAAATTCCCTTGTGTTATCCTGTCCTCCTCAGAGTAAGCCATCCTCACTCTTCAAAGTAGGACACGTCAGACATAGTTTCTCATCATTCTATCACAAAGTGTCACCATTCCATTGGGCCAGAGAAAACGCCACCGTTCTAATCATTATTTCTTTCAATACAGAGGGCTGAAGTAGTTGGTCATGTCAAGGGTCTTTGAGATAAAAGAGAAGTGGTTGAAGGAAACTTATTTTGTATATGGCCCAATGCTATGATGTCATGTAATTGACAAATGACAATTGCCATTTACTTTTATATTAAACATTTAATGGATCAACTTCCTGAATGACTGATTCATTTTACTAGTATTCTATCAATCTTCCTCAACAAAATATGATCAGAATGTAAAGACATACCCCCACCCCAGTTCTCTGTTACAGACAAGAGACTTCTGATTCTGAGTTTTTCAGATATTCAGTGGGTAAATTTTGTGGTCACCATGCTCTCTTCAGTAGTTTAGGGATCTGAGGCATTTCTACTTTATTTTCACCAAAAAAGAGGGACTGCAAAATTTAACTTTATTGTGTATTGTTGTTAACAAAACAGTTATTTATTTGTACAGGCTATATACGTGTTAAGCACCTTTTGTATTTCCATTTAGGTTATTCATGTCTTCTCCTCATTTGGGGCAAGGGATTTCCTTACATTCCAATTTCTCACTTATTGTGTGAGCAAGGCAAGTTATCATGTACCTGTAGAGATCGGGGGAATTCTTTCAAGAATCCTGTACCCAGGATCAAACTCGGCTCATCAGGTTTGGTAGCAAAGCTTTAGTCACCTTATCAGTGCACCCTCCAGACTTTCTGTCTGTCTGTCCAGAGTCCTCCTTGGAGTCCCTGCTAAGCTCTCTGGGTGCATTTTAGTTTTCACAGTAGGTGTTGATTATTTGACTTGTTGCCCACAACACAGTTTATCTATAATGCTATTGCCCTCTTCAGAGTGCAGGGCACATTGCTTGTCCCAGAATACAAACACTTCTTTCCATTCATACTTTACAGGAACTAGTGGAACTGGAGGTTTGCCTTTACATAAAATACAAGTCCTAACCACCAGCCTACAATGCCTGCCAGACTCTAAGCCTATGGAAAACCTTTCCTTCTTTCCTACATGTCTTGAGATAAAACTCCATCCTTTATTTCCTTGCCTTCTCTCTCATGGGGATCTGAAATGATTGCTGGTGTACTGAGACTTCATGCTAATAATGTGTCCTCAAGAGTGACTCTTCCCTCTCTCTCTCTCTCTCTCTCTCTCTCTCTCTCTCTCTCTCTCTCTCTCTCTCTCTCTCTCTCTCTCTCTCTCTCGTGAGTGGTTAGTACTGAAAAGAATAATTTATCAAATCATTCTTATTCAACTTTGGAGGAAGAAATAGAAAGTGTAGGGGGAGAAGCCCTTTTGCGGTTTTAATTGCTTTGCAGTGCATGTGCGAGGCTCTGACAGGGCTTATCAAAGCCCACACAGCTGAGGCCCTGTGTGAGCTGCTTGGCTCTACCTCTTCAGAGCAGCCAGGCTCCACTGATGGATCAGATATGGTCTCAGCTATCTGATGGCTTCAGTGCTTAGGAGGTTAATTCAAGTGATGAATTAGAAAACTTGGAAGAAGGGGTTAGAAATAAGGACTGCTGGGTGAGTTTTTGAATTTATTTTATTGTTGGATGTTTTCATTTATAATGAATTTCAGTCCCCCTTTATAGTTAGCAAAGTGGCGATCCACAGGGACCAAGAAGATAGTTCAGTTCATCACGACTCAGTAGTCTGTGTTAATTCAAATTTCTGGAGGTATATTTAAACACAACATGATTTAGTAAAATCTGTTCTGGTAATAATTAAAACAATCTTGCATATACAATAAATTTATGCATACATAAATATCTTCGAGGAACAAAGTAAGCTAAACACAGAACAATGTGGTTACATTGAAATTCTTTGTTAAGTCCATAAATAAGGGTTCTAGATCTATAGATTGACTGAGATAAAACAAACTTATGATAAGAGTCTGGGAGAGGACCTGATGCAAGCATTCCTGGCAACAGATGGTGCGAAGGTCACTAGGCTAGTGAGCATGTCTGCTCCTAGCTTTCTGGGCAGATAGTAGATGCTGCATTGCTTCTCTTGAAAGAACAATCACATGCTTAAAGTTCCTGGTCCCCCCTAGTGCTTCACTGTAAGCCCAAAGTCCTCTGTGTCTCCTATACTGTTCAACAGCCCATTACCCTGTCTCATCTCCCACCCTCTTCCCATTCTAACTATATTTAATGAGTCCCCCTTCTTACTTTCATACCTTCTTTTACTGTGTGATCCACTGAGAAACTAAGGTTTCTTGCCTGAGCCTTGGTGGGAGGTAATTTACTAGAAGCTAATTAGTGGCTATGCCAGGGATTAAAATGACGTCCCCTCCCCTAACTACCATTAATCATTAATAGTCTCTCAGGGAGTAGTGTAGAATCATGAGCAGCTCCCCACCCATGATGGAATCATGTAGAGGTCTAAATGCAGTTAGCCAGAGCTGCAGTAATTTCATAAATGCAATGGCTATTTTGGGTCTGGAAGAAATCATTTTGCGGCACATCTGCTCATTCTCAGCATCTTTCTGTCTACTCTTCTTTGATGTTCCTTGAGTCTTGAAAGGCATGATATATCATTCCCTTTAGGGTCAACTATTCCACCATCACTTATTCTTGTCCAGAATTTCTCAACCCGGTCAACTAACCCTTTCATAGGGGTAGCCTAAGGCCATTGGAAAACACTAATATTTGCATTTCAATCCTTAACAGTAGTAATATTACAGTTATGAAGTAGCAATGAAAATAATTTTATGGTTGGAATCACTACAACATAAGGAAGTGAACTAAAGGATCTCAGCACTAGGAAGGTAGAGAATTACTGGTCTAGGAACTCTGGCTGGTTATTGGTTTCTGTTTTAAGCATCACAAAACAGAGTCAAAAACTTCTCTGTAAGCAGAGACTGTTCTTTTGTTTCCTGGCCACCCATACCTGGATAATCACACAGAAGCTATATTAATTACAACACTGTTTGACCTATTAGATCAGACTTCTTATTCACTAACTCATACATCTTAAATTAACATATTTCTATTAATCTTTGTATTGCCACAAGGCTGTGTCTTACCAGGTGAGGTTCTTTTTTGGCATATTTCTCCTTCAGCAGCTACATGGCATCTCTTTGACTCCGCCTACTTTCTCTCTGTATCACTGATTGGAAATCCCACCTGGCTTTGCTCTGCTAAGTCATTGGCCAAAACAGCTTTCATTTATTAACCAATTATAATAAAAACATATTCACAGCATACAGAGCGGAATCACACATCACTTCTCTGATGGATGCTGGGCACAACAATAATCTCGAGTATTTCTAAGGCAGCTGGACAACATCATCATTTTGCAAAACATAAAACATGGATCAACCACAAGATTATGGTGGAGATTTTAGAATCATTATCGTTTTCATAAATTAAGCCTTATTGTTTTCTTTTGTCTTTCTCAAACTTATTACATTTATATAGTTGGTGGGAGACTGGAATGGGGAGCAATCCGCAGAGGGATTTTACACCTGCAGAAAAGAAGGCCAATTAAATAACCTATGAAGACATGTCTATGTTATTTTAAGGTGAAACAAATTCTGCTCATAATCTGTGACAAAGAGAAGGAGGCGATTAGACAAGTTCACTGTGAGACAGATAAGTTTGTGGTGAGCTGAGATTATGGAAATAAACTGTGTGTTTAGATGGCTCAGCAGCACCATCAACATAAGGAAGCTAGCTGATAATGATAGACAGAGTGACCAAAATAATCTTTGCTTCCCTGTTCTTTTTATGATTTTCTTCTCCTGCAAAGGAACAGATTTTGGACAGAGAAGACACATGTATGACTGAGCAAAGACAGAGTAAACGCACAATTTGTCCTGTCTCTGTCCTTCAAAGAGTGTGTACTTTCCTTAACAGCAGTTAGGAGGGACAACTTGAAGCCAAGAAACCTGAATCATATCCTGGTTCTATCAAGGAAAAACTATCAAAAGTGAGACATAGAATACCAAGGCCTCAAGTTCTGATATGTAAAATCAGAATAATTTGAGAAACTTCATCACTGTGTTGCTGTGAGAAACGGACACTTCAATATCAGAAAATACTTGAAATGCCACCTGGCACCTGAATACACTAAATCTTTGTGAGGGGAGCTGTGCCCATTCTTTGTGAACCATCTGCTTTATAAAAGAGACTAACTCTTCCTCCGTCTGCTGCATCTGCAGCCATCATTCCTACATGAGGATGCTGGGGCTAAATCACTTTCATCAGTGTTCTTAATGCTGCCATATATGATAACAAGGAAGATCACAATAGATATTATGTCTCCTTGGTGGAGTAACTTGAATAAGGCCACACCTATCAAGGCATACAGGAAATACAGGATAAAATAAAGTGGTCAGGTTTTGGGGTCAGCTTCTCTCTCTCTCTCTCTCTCTCTCTCTCTCTCTCTCTCTCTCTCTCTCTCTTTCTCTCCAATTTTCTTAACCTCAATTCTCTTAGTCCCTTAACTTACAAATCTGTGATGGAAATACAGAAGAATATGTTGGATATTATAAATGTAGTCACAATCTTAGTAGGTTTTTAATATAGAAAACCAGGCAATGACTGTTTGTGCTGTAGAGTTTGTATTGTGATGGGTAGCCTTCAGAGAGAAGGGTTTTAAGTGAAAAAATTTTAAGATAATGTGCTTAAAATATTTTGGGAACAGGGTAATTTATAGGTGTTATGTCTGTTAACCCTCTTAATATATGTTTCACATTTAAAAATTAAGAACCTTCTAACTACTATGTTGAATAAATAGTTTAATTGAAGGCAGAATATGGGTTTATTGCTTGTCACTTATATCTGATAAAGAACCTGTGTCTTCTGGTTAATTTAATTTAAAATAAATCCCGTCACTTTAAATGTATTAGAAGAGGGAGCCTTCCTCCCTTGAAGGCAACAATGGAGCAATCCACTATTAAGTGCAGAAAATGATGCTAATGCAACGTGATGGCTGAGATTTCACAACAAAAAAATCAGAAAATTCACAGTTCTGTTTCCCAAAGCAACATTAGCTCTTCTCCCCTTGAGCGTGGGTAGCATTTCCTATTACCAAATACACACTTAGCTCTCAGTTATTACATATTCACAATGGGCCCAAATTACAGTCACCAAGGGCACCAGGATTTCAAAATTCTTGAAATTTGTATATTAGAGAATTTAAGTTTCCATGGTGCTCTTTTTCTTCCTTTTAGCTGATATTAGTTTCTAGAATTCTTTTTGAAGCACTGAATATGTTATTCCTGTGTTCAGCCTCATGTTTCTGCATATGAAGAAATAGATGTCACAGAAAGGTTATAGTAATTATTTCCGTTTGGGCTTGGGAATGTGTACTAATAAGACTGGATCCAATACTAGTATAACTGAAGAATTACATCAAGTGCCCAGGTCCTTTAGCTTGATGCCTCCTAATTTGCCCCAATGCTTGAGTTTCAAGACTGTGTTTAGCTAATTTTTAATGATACATAATTTCCTATCATTAATATTCCAGTTCATGAAATTTCATATACTTTAGAGGCCACAGCAGAAGTCTGGAGAGAGAAAATCACGGGGAAAAAAAGAGAGATACATAAAGAAATACAGACGCACACACACACACATACAAAGAGAGAGAGAGAGAGAGAGAGAGAGAGAGAGAGAGAGAGAGAGAGAGAGAGAACCTTAAAACTCAGTTGTAGAGTACTTGTCTACTTTGCTTGAATTCCAGGGCTCAGGTAGCACAAAAATCAAACAAAATAACCTTAACCTATGCCCTATTAAATATATATATATATATATATCCCTACAAAGACAAAAATAGTTTTGTTATTAAATAACACTTTGATATCAAATAATATTAAACATCAGAAAAAGGACCAAGCTACATATGTTCAGAAGCAAGTTTCATTTCATAGTACAGCCTGAAATAAGTGAGTGAGAATGAGAAAAAAACCAAACTGCTAAGTTGCTAATAAACTAAATATTGATGTAACTTCATGCTAAGGAGCATTAAGCAATCATGAGATATACAGAGAGAGAGGGAGAGAGAGAGAGAGAGAGAGAGAGAGAGAGAGAGAGAGAGAGAGAGAGAGAGAGAAAGAGAGAGAGTTATGTATAAAATGCTGCTAAATTAAATTTTTAAATGTCAGCTGAATGTATAACTTGGGGGATTCCTGTGTACCCATATATATGTACATGTGTGAATATGCACGGAGCTTGAAAGTAGGTATGGAAGAATCCACAAAAGGTTGACAATAATTCACTCTTGGTGATAAAATTCCCAAATATGGTTATTTTCCTTTTCAGGAATATTTACATACGTGTGTGTGTGTGTGTGTGTGTGTGTGTGTGTGTGTGTGTGTGTATTTGCAAGTTTTATTTTTTCCTAGTATCACTTTCATGAACATGGAAGTACATTGTAACTTCAAAATAATCATGTATGTTCACATAAATACATAAAAATACATGCTGCAGCCTCTTTACATGTCTGTCTGGCATTGAAGCACATGAGAAGTCACAGACCAAAAAGAACAAAGCTTTTGTGAATAAACTCTTGAGTCTTTCCTTCTCGCAGTCTGGTGATAGCATTGTGGCCTTAAGGAAAATTGATTCTTCTACAAGTTCAGCTTAGGTGGTCATATACTAAAGTCCTGTCTTTTCAGGGTAAGCTGCATTTCTGTAAGAACCTTAAGATACAATGACCCAAAGAGTCTCAGTGTTGACGTACAGCCCAAAATAAAGAAGACTTTGGTGGCCGGTGCTTTTTTCAACAAAGTTGCAAAAGGATGGCTCATAGGTGAATCACAGAGGGTCATGATATCATGATGAACTTAGAGAACTTTAAGAATGTGCTTTGGGATTGATTAATGAGAAGAGCAGCTGTCCAAATTCTGGCTTCAGACTATAATTTGGTCAGAATTTATTGAATGTATATTTACCAAGAATCTAGACAAACACTGAAGAGTACATTTAATAACTGAGAGCAGGGAAATGGATGGCATCCCAATGAGCTGAAGAAATGGAATGGTGTGTCATGCAAGAGCAGGAGACAAAACTCCGTCACCCTGGCAGGAAACCTTCCTTGTGCTGTCTTCTTTTTCCTTCCCAGTGTCATTACCCACGTGTGAGCCTCTATTTTCTTCCTACTTATTAATTTATGGGCACCTGCCATTTGTCAGACACTATGACTGTGGCAATTATCTGGATCAGAGTAGAAACAGTACAAAGTCTCGAAGGATCACTGTAGTAGGGTGATTACAAAAGGAAAACAGGAGGATTTCAAACCTGTTAAGTGCAGTGGTGTGGAAAGAGTCCGTGTGAGCCAGACATTCAGACTGGTGGATAACAATGGTTGGCGACATTTCCTGCCTTGTTTCTAAATTCACTCACTGTGCTCCTGCTTGTTAGGCCTGACTTATCTCTTTCAATAGTATTCTAATCATGGTGCTAGTTTTAAATGCTCAAAAAAATAATTTTATCCTATCCCTTCTTTGTTTATCAACTTATAATGACTCTATATTCATTTTTATATATTCTAAAAGTTAAGGTCTTTTACATAATTGTATTTCATAATTTTAACTGAACTCACAAAAGCCTTTCTCTTTTTTCCATTCTCTTTCCTTCTTTATTTCTTTTTTCCTTCATCTTTCTTTCTTTTCTTTCTTTCTTTCTTTCTTTCTTTCTTTCTTCCCATGCTTCTTTCCTTCCATCCTTCTTTTTTCCCTTCCTTTCCCTCCTCCCTCCCTCCCTTTTCTTTCGTCTCTCTCTCTCTCTCTCTCTCTCTCTCTCTCTCTCTCTCTCTCTCTCTCTTTCTTTCTTTCTTTCTTTCTTGCTGTCATTTTTCCATACTTGTATTTCCCTTTGTGATGGGTCCCAAAGTTGTAAGAATGAACCCCGTAGAACGTCACCTCTATGGGCTCATGCTGTAATAACACTGGATGGATATATGTACACACACACACACACACACACACACACACACACACACACACATATATATATATATATATACAATGAGCATAGTAGATGTGTAGTGAAATGAATGGTATGCAAACAGAATTCAATATAATTGGAGAGAAAGGACATATATCCATGTAGAGGAAATCATACATTCTAGAAAAAGGAAGATAAAGCTAGTCTCTCAATACAGCCTAGAGACTGAAAGTAGATTTTCTGTGTAAATGATGCCTGCTCTTGAGAGCACTGAGAAATACAGCAACCCATGAATGGAAGGAGATCACAACATTGAGACTGGGCTGAAAATGCGTGAAAAATTAGGCCCTGGAAATGTACAGAAGCCATGTCATGGTAGGGATCTCCTCATTGGCATTATTAGTTTGAAAGCAGGGTCTCCACTGAACACTTGCAGGAGAAATGGCGGCATTGCTAGATTTGGAAATGAAGCAATGTGTAATGTGGTCATGGGGAAATTAAGATGATATGGTCTTCATTTGAAAGAGGGTACCTTGGGCAAGGGCAAAAAGACAAGTTATACACAGGAGGAGAGGACACTAAGATGCTGACTAGAAGAATCTGTGACATAACTGGAAGGTCTTTCAGGTGATGCCTTAGTATCTCCTTAGTATGCACCACAGAGACTCCATGAGATTGCAGGAAGGGGGGAGAGTGGCACAAGGGTGCTAGGGAGCAAAATAATTAGTTCCGTCTCCCATATCTAAATTACAGATGCCTTGGTGTGATCCAAACTCAGTTGGACATGCACATTTTAAACTGGAAAAAGAAATCTGGACTATAAAATAAGCTTGCAATTGATATGAAATTCAGTCAGAATTTTAGGAGTGAATGCTTTTATTCAGCAAAATTCTAGTGGAAGCTGAGTGACACCATAATCTCCTAGATCCTAAAGACTTAGAAGTGAACAGAATGCAAGACACCGCTAGTCATTTTTTTCCACAGTAGATAAGAATGTATGGCAAGGTGCCCAGAAATATTAATTTCTGATGGTTCTTCCCTGGGAAGTAGGGACGCAGGGTATAAGATGCGAGGTTTGGAACTTGTAAAATAGAAGTTGAGGAGGGCTCCTTAAGTGGGCAGAACTTAATCAAAGGTGAAGGAGTTATTACTGCAGTCAGGGACATAATGGGTTAGGGTGACAGTATGACAGCTTTTTAAAAAATAATCCTATAAGCTCTCACATCTCTCTTCTTTAAAAAAAAAAAAAAAGAAGTATCCAAGAAAATTTAGGGTAGTTAAATGTTTGGTGGTATTTTGGATTTGAAATACTACTTGCAAAGCATTTCTATGGATTGATTGCTAGAGAAATGAATGTAATTGGAAATAAGTGTATTGACTCAACAATGACAAATCTTTGGAACCGAGATGTTTTAGAACATCATTCTAGCATGTGGATGCTAGCTCTCTGTCTAAATAGGTTATCCTCCCCCATGTGAACTTCAAGTAACTTTGAATAATGGCTTTTGTTTCTTTTGTTGCATTGGCAATTTTACTCAAGCCTCACACATTCTAGACTAGTCTTACACCACTGGGTTAAGCTGTCAGTCCTGAGTAGTGTCTTGAGGTTGATAACACTCATCTCAAAACAACTGTACAGTAACTCTTTGTTGTACCGTGCTTAACTCCACATAATACAGACTGAAATGGAGAGATTTTAAAAGTGATAACTAGAGATTTGAAAATCATCCTTTCCCATTTCTTCTTTAGCTCAGGGTGGCTTATTGAGAATTTCCCTGACTTTACATGTTTATATTTACTAGAAATCTCAAACACAATTTAATATTGTCTTCCAGTGACAAAAAAGAAAACATTTCATTTCTTATAGCTGATTTTCATATTGCTAGAATGAAGTGTCTGTGTCCACTTTCATTTAAAACTGTTTGACAGTTGTAGGCAGTTATAAAATGGATTTTAGTCATTTTTATTTCTTCTCTCTCATCATCCTCTCTCACACTGAATCCCTTATTCCCGATAAGTTCCCAGCTCCTACCTTTTCATCTCCTTTTTGGATGTGATCCAGTATGTTTAGTTAGTTTCTTTCCCATGCACAGCTGGGAGATTACTTACTAGAGCAAGGGTGATTTACTTGTGGCTGCGCCACTCCAAACAAATGATTTCCTTCCCCTAACTACCACTAATTACCATTTATTGCCCAGGGAATGGTAGGGCCTCATCGATCTCTCTTCAGTCTGTGAATAACTGTTGCCAGGACCAGTGTTTTGTAGGTCATGTACAGATGACCACCGCTACAGTGAGTTCATGTGGTCACCAGCATTGTCCAGCAGATGTGTTTTCTGCATACTTCCTTGTCAATCTTTTCCCTTTTCTTCCTTTCCCTCCCTCCCTCCCTCCCTCCCTTCCTCCCTCCCTTCCTTCCTTTCTTCCTTTTTTGTTGTTGTTGGTGCATGAGTCCTACCAAGTACAATGGCATTGTTTTCAGAAGTCCAGATGTGTCCTCCTGTCAAAAGCATATAAACATATATTCTCAGTGTGAGACAAATGTATCCAGATGTTTGCCTTTTTTTGCTGTAATAAATAATAAATTCATTATATATTACTCGTTCTCCTTAACTGTATTTCTTCCGTTCAAATATTAGGATTATTATATCATTGAGGCTCAAGTTCCTGTCAAAGTAGTCAAGGTAAGTTATGCATGAACTATGAGTATGTATCCTTAATTTTCAAAAGTCAATGAAATAGCTTCTCAGTGTTTGCTGAGCCTCAGAACAATGCCAAATATTTCCAAAGTGCTCCCTGCCAACTGTGATACCTGAAGCCCACTTGTGTTATTTATAGTGCTACCATTACTGTAAAAATATAGGATTTCAAAATTTTTATTTGGCATCATATGTAATTTTTGTTTATTTCCACATTTATTTATACTAGCTGAATCTTGGGCTATGCCTCTCAAATACTATTGTTTATTATTTTCAAACAAAACAACTCTGAAGACTCATCTTAAACTGATATCACAGTTAACGTAAGTTAAAATCTGTTGCTCCTCCCCATCTCTCTGCTTCCATCTCTCATGCACACCAAGAATTATTTTTTTAACATCGATTTCAGTGAAATGAACAGTTGAACACAATTAAAACAATAGCTTCCTCAGTTAACAAAATTCATCATTACACTCATAAGATACATGAAAGAATTTAATTCTCATTTATTTATTTCAGTGTGACACATTCCACCTTAGCATCTAAGTGGGGGCAGTCCATCTCTGTTTATTCCATTGAAGGTATTCATGGTATCTTGCTACCGAGCTATATTAGTTATACACTCCCGGGGTCCACAGAATGAGTCTATTGTGGGCCATGATTTGAGTTATAGCACACGGAGTTCTTGAGCAGCGTTATTAGTCACACCAGTGCAGCCCTTCAATGATGTGGAAAAACCAAATGTTAACTGTGTTTGCTTTTGAATATTGTGACCATAAATCTTCCCGCATTCTTGGCCTTTGCAAATGTGATAGAGCGAATCATCTGCCAAGGTAATTGTTACTTTCTCCTTTATTAAAGACAACTTGAGTTTAGACACGAGGAGGCCAAGGGTAGTCGCTAGCCTGCAAGCTAAGGATACATAAACGCTGAGCAAATAGCTCACAAAGATGCAGCAATTACACAACAAACACCTCTTTGCTAAGCAATGAATTATAGAACCCAATATCCTGTAATTACAAACCATTTATATATCTGTTTAAATTACTGTGGATGCCACTTAGTGTAATCACTTTGATGATTAATCAAACATTATGTGAGGTATGGTATGCTTCGGAGTTCACAGGTGTGCATGTTTTTCAAACGCTCGTCCAAAAGTTGCAGACGGCAAACTTGCTAGCATTTCACCCCCATATTCTACAATATAATCCAATCTTCCCTAATTCCACATTCTTCTTGAACTACCACAGCTTTATGCTTTCATTTGTAGATTCCATTCTTATTTTAATGGGGAAAAAAAAACAGTTCCAATAGCTATGATTTCCTGAGTCGTAGCATGCACACCCTCCTGGGGGGTTAAAAGAGAAGTAAACTCATCTTGCCAAGTGTTTGTTTGGAGTGAGGTTTGGATGATACATTGAGCTTCTGTCTTCCTGAATAAAACCTTTAAACAGCTTCATCCTGGAGCAGTCAAGGAATCTGGCCAAATGCCTCCCAAGGTTTTCCTAGGGTAGGGTAGAGACTGTGAATGACAAGGATTAGTCCAAGACTACTGGGCTGAGTTCTTTGCACTTTTTTGGCTGCCAAAGACTTCAGTTTAATCTTCTTGGCAATGATAAATATGGGTCAAATCGGATTATTCTAAACCAATATGAGAATAATTTGAGAACAATAGCTGGCTAGGGAGAGAATGTCATGCAACTGAATTACAATAAATTATACAGAGTCTTGCCTTGGAAGAAATAATTTAATAATAAGACTTGCAAGCACGATAATTACTGACTGTAGCAGGCACCCCTCCATAGCTCAGATGGAAACCACGTTAGGCAGTAAGCTACCTGATCACCTATGTTTGTCCATGATACAAATATGTGGCTCTGAGGGAATTAATATTAATAATTCACAATATTTCCTTAAATTTTACCCACAAAGTAAGCACATTCCTAGATATTTTATAGATACTAATTTCTGACCATTACCCTGTGTTGTACCTACCTATCATCACACCAACTCAAGGCTGAAGGGAATGAGTATAGAACTCAAAAGTAATCTGCTCATGTTTACTAAGTTGCAGAACTGGCTTCTCAAGCAAGGTGGCGCTGTTACATGACAGAAACCTTCCTTTAGTAGCCAAGGAATTACTGATTTTAATCACATGCTATATCTCACGTACATTGATTCTCTGAAGCCATTCTTTCTACTAAAACTTTTGCACAAGCCTCGTATGTAGAACTGAGTAAGAAGGTCAGTGAGCTCCCAGTCTTGCTTCCACAGTAGCTCCAAATGTCCTGCTTTTTCTTTTTCCATCTTTACCTTTGTATTGTTTCTTGAATAAAATAAAAAGCATTAACCTGAGTCAGGTTAACAATGAAGGAATTGAACCCTAGCTATTTCGAATTTCTGTCTCTGGCAATATTAAACTGCAAAGTAGCAAATTAGTTTAAAGGGTTGAAAATACAGTTGGGGTCGAAGTATTGCAGAAATCCTAGAACAGAAAAATAACTAATGGGGAAAATAAAGCCAGATTGTGGGGATGGAGAGACTAGAAGTAAATCCTTTTTGATTTTTAAAAAGTCTTCCATCTCTACTAAGAAAAAAACATTTTTCTTCAAACTTAACTTGTTTTTATAAGTTTGCTCTTAGCAAATGTTCTAACACATCAAACTCAATTTTAGGAATATAATCATATCCTATATCCACTGGGTTATAATCTACTGGTTTTATCCAGAAGTGTAGCTGTAGTCCAGAAATTTGACTGGGGGAGGGGGGAGAAAGACAGAGAGACAGAGAGAAAGAAAGACAGACAGACAGCAATGAGATAGCAAACGACAGAATTATAAAACCAATTAGTCTTGTAAAGGCAGAATAGGAAGGATAAGAAACTCGAAAAATAAACTAATATTTTCTTTTGTGGAGGTAGCAAAAGAGAAAAGTAACTTCCCAAAGCAGGTCAGTTCCAAATGTTTCAAAAAGGGAAAGATACTGAAGGAGCTTGCTTTGGACCAAGCCAAGAATAGAAAAGACCCTTGGTTGATGAATTGAAAGACTTTCTAGGAAAAAAAACTTGGTATCAATTTGAAATCTGAGACATACAGGTAAAACTTTTTAAATCATTCATTCATTCACTCATTCATTCATTTTGGAGCTGATGTCATAAGATACTATAACAAGGCATAACCTCTAGCCTGCAGTGACCATACCTTCTTCAGTGAGATTTGACAGATCTTTGTCTGGGAAGACCCTGAGCTACTCTTAGAATTCACACACAGAGGGGGTTTAAAAAGACTAAGTGGTTTGTGTATATTAGATTAGACCCGTATGTTCTTAATTCTTCAGGGAGAAGGGAGAAATTTGGTGTGACCCATTGAATCCAGTCTGATCCTGTGGATAGATACAGATACACTCTTTCTAGTTCTTCAGCTAAAGTAATGCAGTTATTTAAGATGGTTTGGATGAATGACAGTGAACTAGCCATTGCAAACGATGTTCTAGAGCAGTGGTTCTCAATTTGTGGGTTGTGACCCCTTTGAGGTTTAAATTATCCTATCACAGGGGTCTCCTAAAACTATCTGAATACCAGATATTCACATTAGGTTTGTACTAGTAGTGAAGTTACAGTTATGAAGTAGCAATTAAATAATTTTATATTTGGTGGTCACCACAACATGAGGAACTGTGCCCGAGGGTCACAAAGTTAGAAAAGCTGAGAATCACTGCTCTAGACAAGGATAATAGGAAGGGATGGTATATTTCAAGGGGTTCCAAGCTCAGTTGAATAAAGTATTAAACTGGTAAACATAAATTATAATAGAGGAAGTCAAAGCACTGTGTGAGAACACGTTTTAGCTAGAGGTTGGCATTTGAACAAGGCTAATATTGCTAAACACGTGTTTGACAACTAAAGTTCAACACACCAAGGTAAGATGCTAGAACAACATGAAGAAAGCTGTGGTCTACTTTGTAAGCTGTGATTTGATGCATTCATCCCATAGCTGATGACTATCTTTGGTTTTCTTTAAAGTAAGCTGGTTCCCACCTTCGGGATCTCTGAAGGGAAAATATATGTATTGCTCTTGTCTTCTGTGGAAATCTTTTTTTTTCTCTTGGAACATGGCATCCTGTCCAGTTAGTCTATAACCAGAATCTTCAAAATTGTAAAATTGTATTCTACCTCTTATCTAGTTTAGCTATAACTTCGTATTTAGTACAGTGGTCATCACATGATATGTCCATTGATCTAAATCGTGAACATTGTTTTGATTCTGTCATTGGATCTGTCCATTTTATCTTATTGAGATATGATTCAGGGGGAGAGAACAGAGAAAACTGGGATAGAGAAACTCTGTTTCACTTCAGAGGAAAAAAATCTTTTATTAAGATAAAATATAAATGCGTAAAAACAAGTACAATTGTATACTCACAACTATTCAGCAAAACTTAGTAATTACTTGGGCTTATTAGTACCTCATATTTCTTCCAATAATTTGGAAATAAATCTCAAAATTTGAATCATTTAATTTGAAAATATTCTATTATGTATTTCTAAAAGATAGGACTCTTAAAATATAACCATGGATCTACGTCATTCTGAAAATGACAGTAATCACTTAGTGTCAGATATTCAGTCAGTGTTCACATTCCCATAATTTTTATGCAGATAGATAAGTATGGCTGTAACCTTATTCCAAATCTAAATTATTTCATTAGCCATTACAACTGACTTAATACATTTGATTAGTTTTTTTATTGGTAGCAGACATCAACAAACATCAAGTCCATTGACCCCAACCACATTACAACCTGCTTCTACAAATGTAGTTCCTCATCTTTGTCTTGATGGTAGAAAATGACAGTTTCCTGACTAACACATACTCCTCCAGCGTGACTTCTTACCAGCACTGTAATCTACAACAGCAGTGGTAAAATTTAACATGCGATTTTAAATTTGGAGTGTTTCTAGCACTTCTGTAGCTAGCATGTATTTATTTATTTGATATCCTCACACACTTCATTAGCTCCACTTCCCAGACATGGTAACCAAGGGCTAAAGAAATTAATGGGATGGGAGTCCCAGGCAAAGTAAAAATTTTGTATCAACTCTCTATCACAATGTCTCTCCTGGTAGAAAATTTGCATGGGGATGAATTTATCTTGTCCATAAAGATGAATCCTTAGCATGGAGCAAGAACAAGGCATTGTGGGTAGACTCTATTGATAGTGAAATCTTTTGAAATACAGTAATACAATCAGTTCTCTAGTCTGTAAGACTTAAGTCTAGAAACAGAAGACCCAGGTTTGCCAAGAAACCATTAGCCTGGTTTCTGTTAATCACTCACTGCTGCCATCCCTTCTCCCCTTGGCTACCTTGTGGGTGCTCACAAACCATTCTCCTCTTTCTTGAGGTCAATCATAATAACATGACCACATTTCAATTTCCATTTGCTAGGTCTACATCTGTACGTTTTGTTCAAGTCATCTTGCATAAACTTTTCTAATCTGCTTAGCTACACATTTGTAAAACCTTGGAAACAAAAGATATAGCTCCTATATTCTGCGTTGCTTCTTCCTAGTTACTTCCCATGGAGTAAAGTAATTTCCATGTTCTTAGAGACATTTTCATGACTCATTCCTCTTCTCTAGAAAATGGTGAGAGTACTCTGGTCCCATAATCATGCACACCAGCCTAGTCAGAATTGGTCATTTACAATCCCAGGAAAAAGGGCAAGGACTTTTTTGAATGTCCATAGATACTTTGAATGCTTCGTGTCACTTTTCTAAGACAGAATAAGCAGGCAAAGAGAAACACAGCTTATCATGTAACTACTTCTATGCATCGCTGCAGGAAAGATTTCTGCCTCTTCTTCTAGCTTTATACAGATGTAGCTAACAATGAGAACCAGGGGATGGTGCTGATAGCTCAAGCCCAACCAATGCACAAGAAAAGGTCTACGGACCTTGCCATTTTCTTAACAGATTTGCAGGTCATACTACTTATGAGCAAAAGTTGGGCAGTGAGAAATCTAGTGTGATGACTTTCATCAGAAGCATTTTGAGAATGTTTGTGTTACAAACTGTAACCTGCAACAAAAGCACATCCCTCAGCCCATTTGCTCGTCATGAAGCTAGTGCCTTCTTATTTCATGAAAGTAGTGGTTCACTCATCATAGAGAATACTCTAGTTTTTCATGTTTAGTTTGTGTAGTTACAGAGGGAGATGATGAGTCAAAGGATTCAAGATGAGCAGCAGCCAGAGCCCGCGGGCTGTAGTGATGATGAGTAAGGTCAAGTATAGGAAGAAGTCTATGTGATCACATGAATTTCGATGCATTTCTATTTCTAATTAGAAACTTTTAATTTTCATGATGTGTAACTGGATGAGTTCTGAGATGATCATTTAGATGACAAATTCAGTACTGATTGCGGTTGGATTATACAGGGGAACAAATTTGAAAATTGGGCAGTGGTTTAACAAAAAGAAGCAGAAAATAATTAAAGAAGAGGTCATGAAGTTGAAAGGGAGAAGAGGGAGATAGAGGAATTCATGGGCGAGAATACAGGATAGAAATGTTGTTAAATACCCCATAATGACATTCTCTAAAAATAATAAAATGAATGTTTAAAAAAAGGAAGTGTAGAAGGGAGCAGCGGTCTGCATTCCCGCCCGGCTCCCAGCCACCTGGCTAGCTTATGCCCCAAAATAACAACACACAAACTGTATTCATTTAAACACTTCCTGGTCCATTAGTTTCAGCCTCTTATTACCTAATTCTCACATCTTACTTTAACCCATATTTAGTAATGTGTGTAGCACCACGAGGTGGTGTCTTACCGGGAAAGATTCAGCATGTCTGACCTGGTGGCTGGCTTCATGGTGACTGTCCCAGAGAGGAGAGGCATGGCAATTTGACTAACTTCCCTTCCTCCCAGCATTCTGTTCTGTCTACTCCACACACCTAAGGGCTGGCCTATCAAATGGGCCAAGGCAGTTTCTTTATTAACCAATGAAATCAACACAAACAGAAGACTCTCCCACATCAGGGAGGGCATTACTTTGCTTAAATGAGCTATTCATTTTGGTTCAATATGATCAACTGTGATACTTTCTCCTATGTAGCCTACTCTGTCCTTTGTCATAAGTTCTGCACACTGGGATGTGCTGATTCTGTTTATGATTTTATTTAATATTAAAGAGAAAATTAGTTTAAATAATCCTCCTTTATACTTTACTTAATGCAAATCACATATGACTATTTACTAATGTCATTTTTCTTCTTTAACCATGGTAATGTTACCATTGAATCTGTAAACTTATACATATTTAGAATTAAACAGGTATGCTTTTCTTTGGTATTGTGCATTCCATATTTCTTTTTCATCACACTTGGAATATATTCATTATACATAGTCCTGGGACTATGTACATGCATATAACCATATTCATACAAGTATTTAATGTATTTTGATCTTTACTTCCCTTTTTTTAGCCCACTTAACCCCTTTTGTTTCCTTAATGTTGTTTTGCTTTTATATTTATCTATTTATTTATCTGTTTGTTTTGTTTGGGGCTATACTATAGGAGCCAAAGGACAACCTGGATAAGTTGACTCTCTCTTTCCACCCTTAAGGAATTTGGGTATCAAACTCAGATCATGGATCTTAGCAGCTGAGCCATCTTGCCTGACATGCCAGGTTTTTTGTTCAACTTTCATGTTTGTTTTTTTTTGTGATATGTGTGCATGTGATTTTATGTATCTATATAAGACCTATGATCCAGAAATAAGAAAAAGATGCAATAATTGTCTAAATCAGACTTTGACAATAATTTCCAGCTGTTTGTGTTTCACATTTTATGACTGAATAAAATCCCCTTAAACATATACATGTATATAAATATAATCATATTTTCTTTAAAAGTCCCTCTTTCAATAGACTGCTAGGTTGGTAGCATAATGTAGGTATTATGAATAACTCTGCAATAAGTATCAATGTACAAATGTCTATGTGCTATATTAACTTAGAGTTTTTTGGTTTTATATCCAAGAGTGGTATAGCTAGGTCATATGGTAAGTTCAAGTTTAGCTCTTTTGGAAACCTCCATGCTAATTTCCATAGCAGGAAGATGATTTTACTTTCCAACCCCTGGTGTGGACGTGTTTTACCGTGATGACCTCCTTGGCAGATTTTGTTGTAATTTATTGTTTTCTTAGTGATTAGCATTCTGTCTGCAGTGAGAGGAAACCTCATTGTAGTTTTCATTTTCATTTTTCTGATGGGTAGTAATGTCAGCATCTTTTAATTGCTATTGGTCCTTTATACTTCATCATATTTCCCCTTTCCCAGCTCCTACGGGATCTTACCCAGCTCCCTAGCCATGCAACTTTGTGTTCTCTCTCCCTCTGAAAACTGTCTGTTTACATCATTAGCATCTTTTTTCAGTTCATTAGCATCAACTGGCTTTCTTCATCTCTTGTTTTATTTTGATTTTTGAAGGTCTGTATATTAATCCCTTGACAAATGTACAGTAAACAAAAATTTTACTTTCTCATTGTGTAGGCTGTCTTGTTATTTGATTACCTTTGGTATATGGAAGGGTTTCACTTCAGGCCACCTTTTTTTGAATTTCTTTTTTGATTTAATTTTTGTGTTTCTTATGTTTGTTTTATTTTAGAAGTATGAGTATGCATACACATACATCCAGAAAATCAGAAGAGGGCATCAGAATTGGAGTACACATGGTTGTGGGTCACCACCTGAGGCCTAGGAATCGATCCTGGATCTTCTGCAAGAGAAACCAGTGTTCTTAACCACTGCAATACCACTATAGTGTACCTTCACCCTAGGCCCTTCTAAATTCTTGGCATTATTTTCTAAGCAAAGAGAAATCTTTAAGGAAATACTTGCAAATGCCTGCCCATATCTCAAAGTGTTTTGTCTCTGCTTTTTCTACTAGTTTCAGAGTGTCAGGCATCCATTTAGATCTTTGAATTACTTGGAATTGATTTTTGCACAGGATGAGAGATAACAATCCACTTTCATTTTTTCTACATATGTATATCCAGTTTTCCTTCACCATTTGTTGAGTCTTTTCTACCCAATGTATACCTACATGAAAAATCAGTTAGCTATAGCCATGTTGGCTTATATTTTGTTGCTACTCTGTTCTATTAAGTTGATTAGCTTTTATGTTTTTATTCAAGTAGTATGCTGTGCTCTGTTTTTCTGGCGTTGTTGTATAACTTAAATAAGGTACTATAGCATATTCAGTATTATTCTTCTAGCTCACAATTGTTTGGAATAGCCAGGATCTCTTTGCAATCCCACATGACTTTCATTTGTAGCTTTTGTCCCCTCTTTCTCTTTCTTCAAAGAATATGGTTGGACATTTTAAAGTCAGGATCTTAGATAGCACATGTTGTTCTCAAGTTCAATGCAGAGCGACAAATAGCCTCGGACCTCTGATCTTCCTGAGTGTTAGAATATTGTTTTACAAAACAGTAAGTTTATGTAGTGCTAGAGATCAAACTCAAAGCTTGCTGCAGGTACATTCCAAGCCCTCTCATTGGTATTTTGAAGGGATTGCAATGAACCTGTACATCACTTTTGGTGATATACACACCACTTTTCACAATACTGATTATATTGTTGATGAACATAGGAACAGAGGAGGCCTTTTTTAACTTCTTTGTTTTCTGCAGTTGTTTTCTTTCATCTTTTTAAATTTTCATTGAAATTATCATTTGTTTAGTAAGTTTACCTCAAGTTTACCTTTAAAGCCATCATGAATGGGATTGTTATCCTGTGTTATAAGAATAATCTTAGCGACTGTGTCTTCAGATGTTCAAAGTTCATTTTAAATATATGTATTTTCTGTTTATATTTACAGCCAATTCCTTAATAATCTGCAAAATATTGACATTTTACATTATTTAGTATCTTTAAAAGCCTCACTTTTGTTTGCTTCTCTGTGAAGATTCCTAGCAAAATTTATTCTGACTTTGTATCTGAATTTGCCTTTTCTTACAGCCCCCATAAAGGAAAATGATAAGTAAAGTATCTTGTAAAAGCAATAGCAAGCCAGCCAAATGAAGCACTTCAAACTTAAAAATAAGTGTATCCTCTTCTGATCCATCTTCTCCCAACACAGTAGATATGTGGGTACTAACTATATTCCCTGCGTTAAATCCTTCCTCCATCAATGTTTTGAGGCCTCAACCCTATACAAAGAACTATGGGCAACTGAGAAAAGATAGGAGCAGAAGTTGTCTTCCCCAGAGAAGAACACATCAACTGAATGTCCGTCACCAAATGGTCAGCCCTGAAAACATACATACAAGTAACATATATGGACCCAATGGGTTATATTTAAGAATATGTATATGTATTTATATATATATATATATTTATTCAAAAACAAACAATGAAGAAGAAGCCTTGAACTTGAAGGAGAGAGGTGAGGTTTATAGGGTTGGGTTTGGAAGAAAGAAAAATGAAGGGAAATGTAATTCAATTACAATATCAAAAATAAACAAAATAGAAAAAGTGGTTTATAATTTAATTCTGAAATTTGAGTTTTTATTTTACTGTGACTCCTGGCTATTTAGTGTTTTGAGAACTGCTTTGTATGGGGGATGATAACATCTTTGAGTTATTTTTAAAACGTTCTTACTCCTTTATCCTTTAGCTATAAGATGATATACTAAAATGCTTTTCACGGTTGCAACAAAAATGACCACTTTCTTTGGGGAAACATTTATTTAACCATATATGGTATGTATGTTCTGTGTTTTGTATTAGCAGGTTGGGCCACATGATTTTTATGTAGCCATATGAACATCCTGTACAGATTTTTGGTCCTTCAAGCTCCAATCTCAAGGAAAGCAGGGAGCTCCATGAGATTTCTCTATGGTGCTTCTTGCAGTACAAATCTGAGGGAAAAAGAAGCCCTTGCCTGTTGCCTTAACAACCAGTGTTGCTCATGACCTTCACTGAATGCCTTTGCATTTTTTAGCAACATTGCTGAGTAGGAGGAAGGCATGGATTAAGGAAGAATATTCTTGGAGACTATTGTGCACAGCCTAAATAACCATCATAATGCATAAATGTGAACGAAACACAAAGCCGACTAATTGTAAGATCTGAATTGAAAGAGAAATCTGGTGGCATCAACTGGGGCCTTTGGCTCCAGGGTTGTTGAAAGGGTTTTATGTACAAAGTGCTGATTGTCGTGATTGTGGGTACAGAAACCAAGCTGCCAGCTGTGGCTATGGATGGGCAATGCTTCCGCCATCTTACCTGAGCCCTGAGTGAAGGATCCAAATGGCTAATGAGAGTTGGTGATTACACTCAGCCTTGTCCTCACTGAAGAGGACTAGAAATGATAACAACAGTAGTGATTAATACATAAGAAGAGGTCAAAGTAAGAATACTGAAACCCCATCCTCTGTGTTTGTAGTCTTGACAATGAATCTTTCTGTGTCCCGTAGCAATGATGAGGCTGACGAGCAAGATGGGGTCCTGGAATTAAAAAAATATGGACGTGATCTCACCTTGGCCACATATAATGAGACAGGACCCCTTCCTTTCTCCCTTTCTTCTTCCAGTCACCAGTGTTTCGTCCTCGTTCTTTATGGCATTCCAAAACTGGTTCCCAGACTAAATAGGATATTCCTGTGTCGAGAACTAAGGAAGCAAGTAGCCTAGGTCACTGTCTTTTTACAGCTGTCCCCAGCTATGCAATGAATAGCTAATAAATGTCTTAAAATCCTGAAAACCATTCTCCCAAACATGACCCCACAGCACAGGTGCTCAGGTGTGTTAGGAGTTTACGATGTGCACAAAATGTCTGTGTATTTTCTGCTCTGATGAACCTTCATGGGAAAAGTTGCAGCTTGTGTGTATGTGTGCAAAGAAATTTCCGAGTGTGACATGGCTCCTGGGTAAATGGAAACATTTTCTTGAAACACATGTGAAATAGAGAGGACCAAAATTCACCAGGTATAGGACACGGGAGCCCAACTTCACACATGAAGGGACACGGGAAGGCATTTACCATCGTGGCATGCCCCTGAGCCAGCTGTTCCCATGAGGAGACTGAAGGTCTAAAGCTCTTGGTTAATAGCAGGTGTCAGAAGGTAAAACTGTTCTTATAACAATAACTTAAAGAGTTTATTCTTTTTAGTAAGAACTGACTTTGAAGTTTACAAATTCCCATGGAGTATTGGGGTCATGGAATTCAATGCAGAGTCCTTCCTGCTGGTGTGTATTCTACAAGTAACTATCTGGGGTGAAAAGAGAGTTAGAAGACAGTTTGGAGAATTGACATAAGCCCTACCCTCTTGATGTTTAAGATTACTGGAAGATACAGATGTGTGCAAGTCAACACTTAAATACACAACTATCAACTGTATCTGTAACTGCACAGAGCATGAATTTGCAGCAGCTGCTCATACTGTGAGTTTTAAGGTTCTATAGAAATCTAATATGCACAATATTTTTAGAGCAAAAATTGATGTCTGTGGTACTACCTACTAGTTTCTGCTAGTTTTCCTTCATTTCTAGCCACCTCTTCCTTTTTAATAATAGAGAGCTTTCTACTGCAACGTGGCCGTCCAGATAGAAAGTGAGTTTCCAAACTTCTTTTACAGAAAGCTATGAACCAAAGACAAGGAGCTTACTGGCATGATCAGGAAGTTTGTACTCAAGTAAAAAGCTGCTTGATTCAAGCTGCATTCCCTTTTCCTTACTTTTTTATTCCTTCTGGCTGAAAGTTTTAACAAGCGTAGGAGAGGAAGAACTTTTTTTATTTATTTTTTATTAAATTATATAATTTTACAAATTTTTACCTCCTCCCCTCCTCCCATTTTCCTTCCCCTCTCCCCATCCCCCCTTCTCCTCCCTCTCCAGTCCAAGGAGCAGTCAGGGTTCCCTGCCCTGTTTGAAGACCAAGTTCCTCCCCCATCCATCCAAGTCTAGGAAGGTAAGGATCCAAACAGACTAGGTTCCCACAAAGCTAGTACATACAGTAGAATCAAAACCCAGTGCCACTGTCCTTGGCTTCTCAGTCAGCCCTCCTTGTCAGGCATGTTCAGAGAGTCCGGTTTGATCACATGCTCCATCAGTCCCAGTCCAGTTGGCCTTGGTGAGCTCCCATTAGATCAGTCCCATTGTCTTGGTGAATGAACGCACCCCTCATGGTCCTGACTTCCTTGCTCATGTTCTCCCTCCTTCTGCTCCTCATTTGGACCTTGGGAGCTCAGTCCAGTGCTCCAAAGTGGTCTCTGTCTCTATCGCCATCCAACATCAGATGAAAATTTTATGGCAATATGCAAGATAATCATCAGTGTGGATATAGTAAAGGGCCAGTTCAGGCCCCCTCTCCTCAGCTGCTCAAGGAGCAAGCTGGAGACATCTCCTTGGACACCTGGGAACCCCTCTAGAGTCCTATCTATTGCCTACCTTCAAATGGCTCCCTTAATTAAGATATATACTTCCGTGATTCCGTATCCACTCTTCCTCCATCCCAACTGTCCCATTCCCCCAAGCTCTCCCCATCCTCCCCTTCTCACTTTTCCCTCCCCATCTCTCCTTACCCCCATCCTGCCCCCACCCCAAAGCTTTCAATTTTTGTCTGGCAATCTGGTCTACTTCCAATATCCAGGAGGATAACTACATGTTTTTCTTTGGGTTCACCTTCCTATCTAGTTTCTCTAGGATCATGAAATATAGGCTTAATTCTTTGGCTAGAATCCACTAATGAGTGTGTACATACCATATTCATCTTTTTGGGTCTGGGTTACCTCACTCAGGATGGTGTTTTCTATTTCCATCCATTTGCATGCAAAATTCAAGATGTCATTGTTTTTTACTGCTGAGTAGTACTCTAATGCATATATATTCCATACTTTCTTTATCCATTCTTCCATTGAGGGTCATCTAGGTTGTTTCCAAGATCTGGCTATTACAAATAATGCTGCTATGAACATAGTCGAACAAATGCTTTTGTAGTATGATAGGGCATCTCTTGGGTATATTCCCAGGAGTGGTATTGCTGGATCCTGGGGTAGGTGGATCCCGAATTTCCTGAGAAACCACCACACTGATTTCCAAAGCAGTTGCACAAGTTTGCATTCCCACCAGCAATGGATGAGTGTTCCCCTTACTCCACATCCTCTCCAGCAAAGGCTGTCATTGGTGTTTTTGATTTTAGCCATTCTGACAGGTGTAAGATGGTATCTCAAAGTTGTTTTGCATTTCCCTGATGGCTAAGGAGGTTGAGCATGACCTTAAGTGTCTTTTGGTCATTTGAACTTCTTCAGTTGAGAATTCACTGTTCAGATCAGTACCCCATTTTTTAATTGGGTTAATTAGCATTTTAAAGTCTAGTTTCTTGAGTTCTTTATATATTTTGGAGAGTAGACCTTTGTCTGTTGCGGGGTTGGTGAAGTCTTCTCCCAATCAGTAGGTTGCCTTTTTGAGAAATGAAGGGCAGTACCTCCACTTTATATATGCACGCATTGTCTGTTGCACCCATTCTAGACAATGTCTGTAAATGACTTTAGAAGCATGAAGACTATAATCTTCACAAAATGCTGCTCTAAAATAAATACAAAAATATTTAATTTTAAAATATTAAAGTATATTTCATCACTCAGAAATGTTTAAATGTGTTTTTAAACTGATTATTTAAAGGCAAACAATTTTGGATTAGGAAGGAGTATGTCCAGGAACATTGATGCATACTATTAAATTAACTTGAATAATACTCTGAATAATAAATAATGAATAAAGTGTGAGACACACACTCACACACGATATATATATACATATATATATATATGTATATATATATATATATGCTCCCATGAGTATGAAGTATTTACAGATACTTTAAGATAAACCTTTGAAGGGGAAGCCTAGCCAAAAACCTTGTTTTGTAAGGCGTGTCCCCCTTTTCCTTCAAACCTTGTCAAAAGAAAGACAGGCAAACAGACAGACAGACAGACAGACAGACAGACAGACAGACAGACAGACAGACAGAAAGAAAGAAAGAAAGAAAGAAAGAAAGAAAGAAAGAAAGAAAGAAAGAAGAGAGAGAAAGAAAGAAAGAATGAGTGAATGAAAGAAAGAAAAAGAAAGAAAACTCTGAGACTGGAACACAATAATTTGTTTTCGTTAAATTTTCATTCATTAAATTTTCATTACTTAAAATACAACATGATTTTCTTCTCTTATTGTTTTGAATGAGCTATACATTTTTCTCCACTCTTTATTGCTCACTTTCAAAGCTGATTTATAAAATCACTTGAATTGTCTATACTTACATCAGATGGCAAGGTAATTTTAAAGTTTTGTTTGTAAACTCCAGGAATCTATGACCTCTTGTGTACTTCTCATCTTTAGTCATGGATAGTCATGTCCTTGGGTCTTCCGCTCTCCATTGATCTCATTCCATTCCCACTGAACTAATTCCTCTCACCTAATCTACTGTGCTGTCATGTATGAACAATGATATTTTATCACTCATATATGTCCACTCTTCTCTGCCATTTGGATCGATTGCTTCTGGTTGATATTCTTTGCTCTAGTCCAATATTCTGATTTCCTAAAGAAACAAACCAAGATAAATCCTTTTTCTGAAGGTCACACCACCTATTTCTTTCTCTGCTGTGGCTCTGAAAATCCTGTCTTCATTCCACTATACTTCATATGTCGTGGCCAACCAACCAGTGTGTCATTGTCGTTTGCAAGATACTTTGCCTTCCTTGTCAGAACTTTCAACTCAATTTTCATTTCAACGCTTATATTAATAATGGTTTAAATGTGATGTCTCTTTAGCTTTTCCTTTATGTGTTATCCTTGTGTTAAATTTCAGAACTTCATTTTTGTAACACAACAGTCTTTAGATTTCTTCAACATTTTCATTTCCCCTTTGCTACCACATAGTATTTCCCAGTACATTTTCTTGATGATCCTTAAATTTCTCTACTCTGCTCCATAGCTCTTTTCTGTTTGTGTGGGTCAGTGATGGTGAAGAAATCAAGAATTGGAATAGAAATATATCAATACTGAGAAAGTTCTTGAGAGGAGGGAAATGGATTCAGAACAGGAGCATCTGGATCTATGTGAAAGGCATGGTTTTGAAATATTTAGCAGTGCTATGTCTGAGGAAGAAGAACATGGTTTCCTGAAAGGAATGAGGCTGGACATAGAATGAGATGTGGTAATATGGAATATATTAGTGAAAAGCCACTTTTGTTGGATTTTAAGTTGAAGGCCAAACTAGAAGTAGAGGAAGTTAAGCTATAAAGGAAAGAAGTAGTAAAAGATCCCAGAAAAAAAAATGTTCAACTAATAAATAGTTTTATTTTCTTTCCACTTCTTTCCTCTCCTCCTTAGCCTCCTGCCTCTGTTTTCCCTTCCTTTCATTGACCTACTTTTCCTTTTTAATTTCTTTCATTCATCCCTCCCTCCCTTTCCTCTCCTCTCCTTTCTACATTTATCTTTAAACATGGAAGCTATAGAATATGCTTGAAATTTTTATGGGGTTATAAATGATATAGTGATATCAGAGAGACTGATGAATCATGTATTTGAGAGAGGAAAAGATGAGGCATAAACGTCCTTGAAAAAAGTCCCACTTTAGAATGGATGCCACTCTTCATGGAGAGTACTTTCATTTTTTTTCCTTACACCTTGTTAATAAAATGATCTATTAAAAGGTGTTGTTTCTCAGTAGCATTTTAATAAAAGCAACCCACATCGTTGGCCTTCTTAATTCAGTATAAGAATGTTCTTTCTCTAAGAAATACAATGATGAAAGAAATGAGGAGAGACAGGAGATTGTTGCAAAGTTAAAATATGAAACAATATATTAAAAGAACAGAGAAGGAAAACAGATTGAAGAAAATTAATCTTCTTTTGGAGTGATTGGGGCCCATGAGGTTTTAAGGTCACAAATTAAACTAAAATCAGGCAGGCTGGTCGTGTGTTTCTCTCAGTCCTCTCTCTCTTTGTAGGACACCTTTGGTGTGCTACTCCTGCCCAGCTAGTGAAGGCAGGAGAGGAGGGGATGGAGTAACCATGATGGAGACAAAGAGAAGTGTGGGATTTGCAAGAGAAGGCATTGGTGGGCCATGAAATTCAAGGCAGATTACTAAGGGAGACAAATACAAAGTCCAGCTTAGCCCCTTCTCAATCCAAAAGTCTACATTCAACTTTAGTCTAGCACCATTTTTTTTCTGTCTGAGGGCCATTTTTGTGATCTGGGAACTTATTTCTTCAACACAGTATTGTTTCCTGAGGAAGGTTTTCACGTCTTGTTTCCTTGTTGCTCTGACAATGCAAAACAGTGTTCTCCTCAAAGGCAATAACGGATAGTTTACTTGAGAGCCAAGTATTAGTGAATATAGTTCAGCAAGATATATTTATCATAGCCCAAATACCACATTCCAGGGTGATAACAGTTTCATCTAGGTTGTTTTTTTGTAAACAGAACAAAAATAGGTCATAAATCACAGTGCTTTTCAAATATGCTTTGGAGACATCAAATAAGTGAATGACCAAAAAGCATGAAAAACTCAGCAAAGGATCATGACATGACTTGATGTCATCCTCAGCTCTGCGTTGATAAACGTCAATATATCCCAAAAGGTTTTTGCAATAGTTATAAGAATGTTCAGTCAGATACAGAGGCCAGGACTGAATGGCTGTGGAATGGTCGGGAGCCACATTTTTGGGGTGACTTCTGCTGCAATCCTAGCCATGGTGGCTTTGTACGCTCCAGGGTAGGATTAGAAATTTTAAGTAGAAGGAACAGAGATAAGAAAGAAACACAGAGACAGGGAATAGTAATGGGAGGGCAACTCAGCCAATACTGAATGCTGAATTTTGAGTTCTGAGTTCACCCATGTTTAATTTTCCACACACTCTTATACCCCAATACAAAAGAGGGGAAGAAGTTAAAAGACCACCTTAGCATCACCCAAAGGACAATGAGAAAAGTTACTTGTTTCAATGCTTGAGACACCAAACCATTAATTCCTGAGTAAAGATATTGATGTTTGGCAGTGAACCACCCTAGACCAAATATCCTGAAGGCAG
Organism: Arvicola amphibius; assembly: GCF_903992535.2. Lineage (NCBI taxonomy): Eukaryota > Metazoa > Chordata > Mammalia > Rodentia > Cricetidae > Arvicola > Arvicola amphibius. Next base: position 42,589,756 of record NC_052056.1, read on the forward strand.
CCACTCCCTAAGTCAAACCTCCTATTACAAAAGAAGAAGCAGAAGTGTGGCTGAACTCTCTGACCTTTGGTTAGGGTGGAGCAGATCCATCTCTATGGGTCACCTTACTGTCCAAAACGCCAAGTAACCACACTTTAGGTCAGGGTGTGTAGCCACACTTGTTGTCGACAACTTTGAAATAAGCTCAGACTCACTGACCTTCAGACAAGGTGAAATAGCCTCACATTTGTGTGTCCCTGACGTGGAAAGGGCAAAGGGTAGTTGACATGACAATTAATTTGTTATTTATAACCTAGTAGATAAGCCTCTGGGCATGCCTGTGAGAGACTCTCTGCATTACCTTATTAATGTATCCTCCATAATTGTGTGCAGTACCCCTTCTTGGCATAGGATCCCGGACCAAATAAAGAAAAAAAAAATCTAGCGGAGCATAGGCACAAGCGATTTTTTTCCTTCACTGTTTTTTGACTGTAGACCGGATTAACAGCTGCCCAAGCTCTTGTCATGTGTCCTCTGTGCTCCGAAGGACTGCACCCTCACACTGTAAGACAAAAATAAACACTCTCCATTGGCTTGGTTCTTTCAGGTATTTTATCTCTTCAACGAGAAAGGTAACGATTAATATTACAACCCATGATGATTTGGCTCTGAATCTACAACATTCCAGATCTCCATGATCACAAAATTCACAAATTTGCAGATCAAACTTATAATGTCTTTAACGTAGGTATAGCTATTTTTTTTTTAAAAAAATCAGTTTGCATTTTTATCCTAAGAATAGGCATGCTGAAGGTGATTGATAAGCACCAAAAATCAGTGAGCTGGAGGCAGTGAAGGAGGCTGAGCTCCCTCACAAATTTTGCATTAAAATTACCATTGCACTGCCATAAACTAATCCCAAGAAATATTTGTTTAGGGTGAGTATTTACAGATCCAGTACAGTAATTTTAGTGGGATTTTAAATCGGGCTTCATGGAGTATTCCCAATCCATCTGTTAATTGCACTGATTACATCCTCTGGCTGATTACACAGAAAATTGCTATCCATGCCTCAGGTCAGGCAATGAGAAAGTTGTGGGTTGAGTTGTGTGAGGGGATAAATCGGTGTAAACTGAAGTAACAAGCGACTGGAAATAAAGGCTGCGATGTTTGGAGAGTGCTGATTGCTTACCACGCTGGGCATCTTGCCTTCCACAAAGTCTGGCTCTGTGGGCAGACTGGAAAATTAAACTGCTGAGTTACAGCGAGACAATATTTTCCTTTAAGTTACAAGCTCTCAAACTTTGATTGGATGGGATTTTTCTTTTGGTGAGGACAAGACAAAAAGTCTACCCTGAACAGTGATTTTCCTGCAATAGCTGATCTTGAATTGCTTTTTTTAACGTCCCAGAATGTGAGTCCTTGAGCTCTGTAGTCTGACCTTTGTTTCTAGGAGAAACATCAAGATCCAAAGAAACAGTAGAGTGTGGTCCTTGAGATGCAGGGCTTGAGAGCAAGTCTCACATGGCCTGGGCTGACTCTAGTACAGTCTTGTGTTTAGAATACAATTTTATCTGTGAAGAAGGACAATGCTAGAAGCAAGTGTGAGACACCAGTAGACAGAGGGTGAGGGTTCTTTTAAGTCTGGTGCATTCTCCCAGACACAAGAGACTCACTGTAGCTTCATAAATGGAAGAGTCAGGGGAGGGGAGATTGAGCATTTAAGCAAATCTATATTTAGCTGATGAAACACATGGAAGGCCTTTTTTTAAGTAGCATTTATATTTGCCTTTGGCCGTGTTTATGTTTAGCAGTGACTCAGATAACAGAGTAGGGGGCCTTCTTACCAATTTTTTTTGGGGGGGAGGGAACCTATTTTGTGAAGGATGGCTTCCTAATATTCTGAGTAACAAAATCGAATTTCAAGACTGTCAGCTTACATGGGAGCTAAATATTAAACTGAATACAGTTTAAAAAATACTCAAGTCCTTCACTTGAAACAGCCATTGTGCAAGGCTGGTTAGGAAAATACAAATTAATCGCAGGTCATGGAAAATCAAACTGATTGTAGTTATACTTAATGAAAAATGGAGCAATGCCAGGGTGATTTGATGGACATTTAGCCTCTGTATTGTGGGGGCAAAAGTCCAATACATATTCCTTAGTCCTTAGATTACATCTGGAGTCTCATGTTCAACAATGAAATTGAACGAAACAATGAAATTTATGCACTGGCAATGCTGAAGCATGCATGCATGGGCAGTCCTTATATGGCAGTTCTGTGGAACTTGTCCATATTGGGTTTCTAGTCTAAGTTGATGAGGATGACACACCAGGTATCTTCCTCAAGAGGGCACCAAATCTCATTACAGATGGTTGTAAGGCACCATGTGGTTTCTGGGAATTGAACTCAGGACCTTTGGAAGAACAGGCAGTGCTCTTAAACGCTGAGTCTTCTCTCCAGCCTGTGTTCAGCAATAGCTAAGCTATTTTAAAAGAACCATTGAAAAATAGTTGGTAATCAGATGGCAAAATAGTTGTATCCCGGGAAGATGAGATTAAGATGAAAGAGGGGTAGTTGTGGGAGTTACCAGTACCTCCTTCCACTTTCGCACTTTTTTGCACAGGAGTCAATTTCATCTTGTTCTCCGAAGGTCAAAACCTCTTTCACAAGTTCTACCTCAATACACGGTCAAACGAAAGGACATGTTTTCACCAATTGGAGCAATTCAAGAGGGACTGGAGAGATGACTGAGTGCATGTTGTTCTTAAGAGGACCATTTTAGGGTTAGCAAGAGACTTCTTCACTCTAGAGGGGTTCCCAGGTATCCATGGATATGTCCCCAGCTAGTTCCTTGGGCAGCTGAGGGGAGGGAGCCTGAAATGGCCCTTTCCTATAGCCATACTGATGAATATCTTGCATATCACCATAGAAGCTTCATCTGGCGATGGGTGGAGATAGAGACAGAGACCCACATTGAAGTGCAGGACTGAGCTCCCAAGGCCCAAATGAGGAGCTGAAAGAGGGAGAACATGAGCAAGGAAGTCAGGACCGCCAGGGGTGCGCCCACCCACTGAGACAGTAGGGCTGGTCTAATGGGAGCTCACCAAGGCCAGCTGGACTGGGACTGAAAAAGCATGGGATCAAACCGGACTCTCTGAACTTGGCGGACAATGAGGGCTGACTGAGAAGCCAAGAACAATGGCACTGGGTTTTGATCCTACCGCTTGTACTGGCTTTTGGGGAGCCTAGTCTGTTTAGATGCACACCTTCCTGGACCTGGATGGAGGGGGGAGGACCTTGGACTTCCCGCAGGGCAGGGAACCCTGACTGCTCCTTGGACTGGAAAGGGAGGGGGAGGGAAATGGAAGGTGGGGAGGAGGCAGAAATTTTTATAATAATAATAATAATAATAATATAAATTAAAAAAGAGGACCCAGATAAGAGTTCCCAATACCTACGTGATACACTCATAGCTGTCTGTGACGTCACTTCCAGGAAACTGGACATTTGATCTCTCTCTCTGATGCATCAGGCACCCACATGGAACACATGGCAACATACATACACACACACACACACACACAAACACACACACACACACACACACAAATAAAATCAAATAAATAAACCTTAAAAATAAAAGTCTTAAAAGCTGTCCAAGGATCTATGATGCTTTTGTGCATACACATCCATGAGTCTGCCCTGGAGGACAAACCTCTAGGAAGTCCCAGAGCCTCCTGGTATTCAATGGGTCTGAGCCGGGTGCTCATGACACCACCATCGTTACTTTACAGCCTGTGACTCTACAGGAAAGATGAAACTGGAAAGTTGAATCTTTAGGGAAAACCTGTGTTTCTCAGTGTCAGTGTCCAGGCATACTGTTGTGCCAATGCCCAACTGGTCTCTGTGATTAGCCCCTCCTTGTGTGATGGGCAGGTGTTGTTCCTAGCAAGGCTGGCTCCACTTCCTTTGCTTTGGTTACTTTGAAGCAGAGGGATTAATCCCCTCTGGAGATATTTGCTTGTTTTTGCTGTCAGAGCAGTCACACTTTTCCCTTTGTGTCTCTTAGCTTGTGGTTTTTGAAGTTTAGCTTCAGAGAAACAGGCCTCATGTTTCCTTGGTGATTCTCTGCATCTGGGTAGTCCCTCCTCCACCTCTGCAAACAGTCTCCAAGCTCTCGGCATCCTGTTTGTATTTTGTCCTCTACAAAGGACAAAAGACCACTCTGGGGCCCCAAACTTAAATATTTATTAGAAAATGTACCAGTCTGATCTTAAAACAGCACAGAGCCACCTGCCGCCTTCATTTTTTCCTTCCTTCCTCATTCCTTCTGTTCTTACTTCTTCTCTCCTTCCTTTCCTTCCTCCTTCCTTCCTTTTCTCCCTTCCTTCCTTCATTCCTTTATATTTATATAAATATATTACAAATCAATGATGTCGTTACTTAATTTTATATTAACTTCAGCTTTTAAAATCATTAACGCCTGCATTTACAGCCTTTACCATGTGAGGATTATGACTAATACTCTGTCCACACATCTACAAGGCCCTTACTCAAAATAGGATTGTTATAAAGGCCTAGACTTTGAAACACACTTAAAAAAAATCATGCTTTATTTGAGTAAAAGAAAATGTTATACAATATTATTGTAAATAAAAGTATAAACAGATGTGACTGCTTTATTGCCTAGATGCATTCTACTAATGCAGTCAGTGTACGATGGAGAAATTCAGTGCAACGTAAAATTTTCCTTCAAGGTGTTTGCCTATTCTAAAACAGAGCACAAGGCAAAGAATGGGGGAAAAAAATTGTAAGCTAACACTTACGAAAGGCCAGTATATTCCAAATACAGGAAGGGCACTTAAAATTTAACTCTTAAGAACTAATCTAATGAAGACATAGGCCAAAGCACTTTAACAGACACCTGCCAAAGAACCTATATGGATGGTCCATAAGCCTGTGAGAAGTCTATATCTTATCAGTGACATTTACCCTACAATAGCAATGTCATCCTGAGAGCCCTCTATTAGAATATTGAACTGAGAGACCTCACACAACAAAATATTGAGACTGATATGCAGCAATAGAAAGGTATTTAATATAGCACAATAAATAAATGCCTCTTTGAAAGACAACTGGCACTTCTCAAACCAATTTTTTTTTTTTTTACCATACTATCATACTTCCCAGACTATCCCTATCATGCTTCCTGTTATTGACACAGAAGAACAAAAATCTTACCATCACCTGTACATCGTGATTTTATAGTAGCTTTATTCTTTATTGTAGAACCTTAGTAGCCGACTAATTGTCCTTCAGTTGGGGAATTTGTAAGAAGATTTTAAGATGCACTCAGATAACATTAGTCAGGACTAAAATTAAATGAACTATGAAAAAAGTTCAGAGGAGTCTTCAATGGATGTTGCTAGACAAAAAATGATAACCAGGAGAGCTACATAATACAGAAGCTCACCAGGGTTAAAAATCTTCTATGAATTTGGGTCTAAATCTTCAGGGAAGGAAAACAGGGTTTGTACCTAGTTTATTCTCATGTAGTTATGAATTGGATACATAGCATTGGGTAAGTGCATGAAAAGATTTAGAGGCTGAGAAGCTGGCAAGAACAAATGGTATCCCTGAGTGCACTTATCTCCAGAGTATAACACTTTGATTTAGATTGTACAGTCAATATCCATGCAAATGGCCGAGTATCTTATCAAGTGGATCTAAGCTCCTTGTGCCAGAGAGGAATCTGAGTCCTGCTGTTCACATGGGTTAAGGAGTAAAGATGTGATAGAACCTATCACCAAAAAGAAAGTGTTAGTCAAAGAACTGGAGGAAGGTTTTCTTCAACTCTGGGCCACACTAAAATTCTACTCAGAAAACATTTCATGTCTAAATTGCTCTAGGAAGAAAATGGGCAAAAAGAAAACACATCGCTTAAAACAACTTCTGCATGTTATTTATTGTTATGGTCCACGAAGTTTAAGGTTTATTAAAACTCTGAAGTATGGGTTATTATAAGAATAAAGGGTTATACATCAGAGCTAGGGAATTTTCGTAGATTCTCTGTTTGCCTCGGCTGTTTAGCTTTAGCTTGTTTTAAAACTATTTGGAATGAACCAAGTATCACATAAGGTCACATTAATAATTTGATGACAGGATACATTTGGGGAGGTGAAAATGGCTCAAATACGACATGTACACATACAGAGATAAGTAATCTCTTCTTTCACATACCAGTTCTGAGTGTAGGCCAAGTCTGTGTCTTTAATTGCACAGGGTGCAACTCTTCCTGTGTAACACCACTGTCCTTCCCAGCAGGAACATCCCATTCTCTCCCCTCCGTTCCATCCCATCCTCCTGCAAGGCTCGCTTCCCACAGCATTCTTGAAAGTTTCCCTTTTGTTTCTTGTTTACATTCCTCAGCCGCTTGTAGACAGTTATCATACGCCACCTACACTGTTGCATTGCCAAGCTATTCAGATTTGGCCCTTTTCATCTTTTCTCATAAGTCGCTGCCTCCATCTCTTTAATCATTTTTTTTCTTGCCGTTCTCTGAAATCCATCCAATTTGTTGATATCTTCCTGATGGGGAGGTGCCAAGAACGGAGCGTACAGTGTGATTAAAGAGCCGTGTCCATCACTTCTCAGCCAGATGGGATGGTTGTTACTTCAGAAGACACATGGGATGTGTACTGGGGGCAGAGATAGAGGGGAAAGAAATGGTAAATCTTGAGAAAGGAATTCTACAATTCATTGTCCCCAGGGAAAATAAAATAAGCATTTAATTAAAAGATGAATTTCTAGCTTTCTTCGTAGCAAGCAGATGCTACTTGTGCAAGAAAGGCAGAAAACGGCATTATTTAATAAGACAAGGAAACTGTAGCACAAGGCTGTAGATCAGAGTCTTCTTCCCATTTGGGGAAAGCAATTGTAAACTATGAGCAAAATTATTCTGATAGATGTGCTCTCAGTTATTTTACTCAGTATGAAAACAGAAGGAAAATTTGGATAGAGCAATTTAGAATGTTTAGCTCATTTCTCGTACCCTGATATTGCACATAATACACAATTCATAAAATAGGCTCAGCAAAGGAGCGGCTTTGTATGAATTTATATTTATGTAGGGCTTCCTGTAAAGGTTTTTAGGTTCTAGTTTAAGATTTAGGATTCTGTGTACTTGCAGGATGAATGAGAGATCAAAGTATGGCTATTTGTTATGTAGAGTGCCTGTGGTTAGTACTCAGAAGCCAGCATTTTCTAGTGTCGTAGAGCGAGACTGAATACAGATATTTCACCCGGATGCTTTATTGAAGCTGAGTTTCATTGCAGCCCTAATTTATCTTTAGCGTTTGCTTTATGCTTATGTTTAAGATTTCACTGTACTCATTGAACTGTGCTCGATCATTAATAACAGCAGCTATCTTTAATGAGATAGATGTCACCCTGCAGCAGGTGGTACGGTCTAAGAGTCTGAGCACTGAGTTATGAGTTAGAAAGAAAATATTTCTTACATGAGACTACACCATGGAATGAGAAGAGTGTTAAGTATCTTAGAAATGAAATAACATTTGAAATGAGAGAAGGAAAAACAAACAATCCAGGGTTTCTTGAATAATAATCATATCTCTTAGTCCCTGAAAGGGGAGCTCATAATTCAATGTATTGCTATTATGAAATCCAGCAAAAGCTCAGTCAATAAAATGCTGACATTTTTAGTTGAGATCTCCCATCTGTTACTTTGTGCTGTAAGGAGGAAAAACAGGGAGGTAGTAACTATAATGCATTTATTATCTAGTGTTAAGGCTGCCATAGACAATAAGTTCCTGGGCCCTTATTTCTTAGAACTGTAAGAATGTTTCTTGTTTCCCATTGGGTTGCACCCTCCCGACCCATAATTCCATGGTAAATGCCAGGCATAAGCTTAGTTAGAGTGCTAGGTTTAATAATGCATTCATATCTTCCCTTTGTTGCTTATTTAAAATGTACATTTTCAAGACAGGAAAGTAAAGTCTAGATTTATAGGCACAATCAATAAACCTATGTAATTGAATTCTTGGACTGAAGGTTCATAGCTCATAAGCATGTGAGAGTCTCGAAATAGAGTCATCTGCTCCTTTCTCACTCCCAGGTAGCTGGAAGTCAGTAAGACACTGGGACTATGAGACGTTAGTGGACTGCTACAGAGGGAAGCCTGGCAGCTCCTTTCTCAGATGCCCACTGTGTGTTTAAGGCAGCCACATTCCTCTTCACCATGTGGCCTCTTTCTAACCTGTTTTGTTAGTAAAAACACATCTCTAAAAACATTCCATTTTTGCAAACAAGTTTCAAAAGAAAGAATAAGAATAACTTGTCCATAAAATGTAGTGCTTGTCTTAGAATTTTCTTTCATGTTAAATCTCATATTTGGGGAAGTTCAAGTTTTAGTTGAAAAATAAGAAACTAAAAGTTATTATAGCCTGAGTTGGGGTATTATCTTAAGGTACAATCTAAGTACATGATTATCATCATCTGTCTGATTATTCTCTCACGATATGGCAGTTATGAAGTGGGCTGGCCCACCACCGTTGGCAGGTCTTCTTTTTAATTCTCTTCTACAGAGTGTCTTCTCTTTTTTACTTTCTTGGTGCTATATACTTGTGGCCACCATGTCTGTACACTCTGAGAGACAACTCGTTTCTATAATTCTGAGACTCTTTAAATGAATGTCCCAGAAATAATTCAGGGTAGATCTTCTAATCTGCTTTAGGGCAAGAGTCCACCAAGAAGTTATATGACTGGGGGAGGGGAATTGGCTCAGGAGATAGGGGCATGCCCTACCCTTTCAGGGACCAGAATTTGATTCTAAGCACCCACATACAGGATTATAACCATCAGCATCTCCAGCTGCAAGGAATCTAACAGCCACTGTAGGCTTCCCTGGCCACCTGCCCATGTATACATACAGACACACACATACATAATTTAAATGAAAATTATTTTAAAAGAACAAAGACATATGATCCTGAAACTATCATTTGGAAAACTATGTTAAGTTAGAATTGTAAAATGTTTACTGCTGAAGAGAATTTCCTCCTTAGGCATAATCTTTGGCTACAGAATGATTTTTACCATGTTTCCATCTTCTTTCATGTCCGCATAGATGAAGGCTTTCTCTTTGAAGCAGCGTCAGACTCATCCACATTTCAGGACATGTCATCTGTATATGAGGTGAACATGCCATCTTCCTACCACTAACACAATCTTTTCCCAAGTCTCTAATTTTGAGTCTTTACGAGACTTGTTTTCTGGACAGATCAAAGTAGACATTGGTGTTTTTTGTCTAACTAGACAATCTAGGTATCAGGGCTTCATTTTTTTTTTTATTGCCAGGATGTCACTGTCCATTTGTAAAAAAAAATGTCTACTGCTTTGTTTTCTTTTGTTTGAGCATCTAGTAGTTAATTCCTGCATCACAAGCTTAGAAACATGTTCACAGAGATATGCATTCTATTTGCTCAAAAAAGAAACACTAATTGTTGGAGGTAGACATTCCTGACACACTTTAAATCACACAATCCTCTAGCCAAATGCAGTCCAAGACATATTTTATTTGGCCCATAGGGCCTTTGTTTTGAAGAATTTGAGCCAACATGAAACACTAGTACATTTTTCATGTGAAAAATTCTTATTTTTTTGTTTTTGTCAAAAGCATGACAGATATTCTTTTAAATCTATTATGTTACATTGCAAAATGTGACTAATCTAAATAGAAGACACTCCTTTACAGTAGTAGGACTGGGGTTTTCCTAGGGACACAGTACCCACAAGTCTCTGTTGTTCTAGTCGGTCATCAATGCACTGTTCTCACCCTCCACTCGCTTCTCCATCTTATCTCTCTGTTCTTTGTGGAAGCTCATCAAAATTCACAGCAACAAGGCACAAGAAAATGTGAGGAAATGGCTTCAGTTATTTTGAGGCTCACTCATTAGAAGTAACGACAGTTCGTGTTGTCATTTACCATGTTTTCATTCACAATGAGCCTATAGAGATCATAAATGATGGATAATAAAGTAAACTATGAAAATTTAACCAATCGAAGTGGCCATTATTAACTAGGGACAGGGTAGTAGGAACATATATTTCTGGTTAGATGGTTGGTACTAGTATCATTATTAACTTTTCATGTACCAAGATAAGAACAAAAAATAAGTCTATCCGATTATTAACTTCCAATGTTTTTGAACTACACACAAAAGTAAGTAACCACAAGGAAGCTATGAAAATGGAATGATATTCTTGAAGGGAAATTCATATATTTTTCAAGTTACAAAGTGTTAACTACCTGCTTGTGGTTGAATTGGAAAGAATAAGAACATATGAAAGATAACATGGTCTCTAATACCATATCTACCATAAACATGTAAAGAAAGCAAGGATCACTGGTGCTAAATGACTGGAGAATTACATACTCTTAGACAACTACAGGGCCGAAATCCCAGCATTGGCCAAGCGATGTCCTTGCCTTAATGCCTAGAAACCATCTTAGAAATTGGAATTGGATTTGGTCCTTTATGTTCTCACTCTGCAATATATGCTCATATTATCTTGTAATAAATTCTAAGCTGGTCAATGCACTGTGTATAATCATGTCATGGGCAAAGGATAATCTAATTAACATTATTTTTATTTCTATAGAATGCTTCACCTCCTCACCTCTAAAGCACGGGACTTTATGAATTGTGTTTAATTCATCATTCTTTTCTTGAAACCAGCAGAGTAGAGAAAATAGACCCCCCCCCAGTAGTGAATATAGACACGTCTAACTTATCTAAGCCTCTCTCTGATGGTTGAGTTGAGTACCATGACCAAGAAATTTAATCTTTCGGAACCTCAGCTTTCCTAGCAGAACAATAAAGATAATGTTCTCCAATTGGGGAGGCATTTATTTGTTCTTTGGACACGTTTCAGTGAAACTCCTATTATGTGCTATGCATAGTGCTTGGTGGTAAGCGAGAAAAACAGGGTTTACGTTATCAAAGGAGAGATAGCCGTACAAATTAGGTGAACAAATATCTCCAGAGCTTCCTAATACAGAGAACATGCTCTTTTCTTTCCCACTGTTTGTTTTCAACTTTAATTATTTCCCAAATTGAGCCCTAACTTTAGGAGAGGAGGCCTAGGAGAAGGTGCAGTGGGTAAAGTGCTTGTCACACAAGCATGAGCACTGGTGGATCTATCTCTGGCACCTCTAAAACAGTTGGGCAGTTTTGGTAGCCAGCTTATAATCACAACACCAGGGTGGTAGAAAGTGGGAATAGCTGTGGCAAGCTGGCTTGGCTAGCTACACTAGCCAAAGTGATGAATTAATTCAAGAAAAATCCCTGCCTGAGCACATAGAGAGAAGTCAAAGAACACATAAGTCTTTCTTCACACACATGAACACACTTATGGATGCACACCCATACTCGTGAGTACCCACTCAGTGGAAACATGCGTACTCACAATTACGCATGCAAAAAATCAAGAGAATATTTGCTACCAGTTTCAACATGAGATATCAAATGCTTATGAACTGTGGAGAACAGAGCCTTGTGGAAATTATTGCATATAGGAAATACTATTTTTCATATTCCCCAACCAGAATGCTTTTATTTTTATTTCTTTAAAAAAGGTCAGTATCCAAGTACCTTTTGTTACATACTTTCCAAAGACAAACCCCACCCATTCTTTGTAAAATAGAGCAGCCAGCTCTGAATTATGTGTATACTGGAGGTTTTTTTGTTTTTTTTTTTTGTTTTGTTTTGTTTTGTTTTGTTTTTTAGTTTTTTTTTTTTTCCTCTTGGAACAGAAGCCAAACTTTTTCCTTGTCTTTGCTTTCTCGCTTAAATAGGAGTCACACTAATCTATGTTACTTTCTGGCAGTGGAGGTTTCAGTGGGTGACTAATTAAGACAAGTTTTTGCACCTCCTTTTGATCATCAGTTCTGAAGGGAAGAAGAAATTTGCAGCAGAATTTAGGTTGTTATGAGAAGATGTTGAAGGCATTCATGAAGATTGGCAAGAGAATCACTTATTTTTCTTTTTCCCTCCAAAAGAAAGATCTGTTTGAAGTTGGCAGATGTGATTTGATGAGAACCAACATTGCTCTGTCTCTTAAGTATGTTATTCCCTTTATTTCTTATAGCATAAAACCCAATAGTAGGAAACATAAGCAATGATGGAGTAGCAGAAAGATGACACAGGCAGTTTCTGGTTATGCAGACTTCACCCTTGTCTTTTCAGATAGCCCATGTGTAAAGCCCATGCTTTCTTACTGGATTACAACTGGCATTTCCCTAAAACTATTCTTGAATAGTGCTGAACGTGTGGCCACGTTGTATCATTGCAGCCCAAAGAATAGTTCCTTTGGTATTGTGTAGCGCTATTTGATTTGGAGGCAGTACCTACCCTAAGGTAGCATCATGGTGTTATGAAGAGATTGGTATTGGAGAAAGTCACCATGTGTATTTTTTAGGGCCAGAATTTACAAATCGCTCCATGCTTCACGGCTTTGCTTGTAAAAGCTCTGCAATTCAAAAACTTCGGATTCTCAAGGTGTGTGTGTGTGTATGTGTCTCTGTGTGTGTCTGTGTGTGTGTGTGTGTGTGTGTTTAGTTTTGCTGTACTAACCTATTCCAGACTTTTGTAATACTAGAAATCTTCTGATTGATCGCAGGGGAATGGCTTTCCTGTGACCTTGTCCTGCTAGCATGCTGTCCATTTCCTGGCAAATGTCTTCTCCTCTGTCTTTCCTTTATTTCCTTTTATGACTGCAGTTGTTTACTAACCGGCTATAGGCATTTTTCAGTAATGTTGTATCATTTTTTTATATACTTAGAACACTCAGTAGCATTAAGATTAGAAATGTTAAATTTTATGGGAAGGAGGAGAAGGTAGTTTCAGAGATTTCAAGCTTTTTATGAAGCTTGTCCCCTAAGGATGACAAATAAATAAGGATATTTAATGAACGAAAAGCCACATAAATGTCTGGCACATAGTAGGAGTCTAATAAATTGTGTAACTTATCATACTTAGTGTACAATTACAATTCAGCCTTCTACTCAGATTTCTGGGAAATATGGTCCCTCCCAAAATCCCCTTGAGGTTCTTGAAACCTGGAAGTATGTTTTAGAGTCTCCCCGAACACTTCTGTTCTCCACATGAGTCATGGTTCCTCGTTCTTTCTCTTTATCCTTCTGTGGATCTTGGCTTGCCCTTAGTTTATTCTCGTTTCTCCATTTTCTCACATTCCTTCCTTTGGCTTTGTTCCTTTTCCATTTACAGAACTGGCATCCTTTAATATCCTTATTATCCAGCCCACCTTGCTTGCGGCCATGGGTAAACTCTATTCTCCGGCTCGAGAGCCAGCTTAGCAGTGTGCAGAGCACCCTACCTGAGGCGAGGCAGGGATTTAATGCATTTTCTAAATCTTTCTCCCCAGTGCCCTCCTCTGTTTTCCCTCATATCAAAGGACTAAGTCGGGCAATCTTTCTTTTCATCCTGTTCTTTTTCCTGCCTTGTTTTGTTTTGTTTTGCTCTCTGTCAGCTTGTGGAAGGCTGAGAACCAGCACTGTGTGATGAGAACGCCTGATAATATGAAGGCAGGGCAGTAACAAGGGTGAGTGGCGAGAACAGAAGAGACTCAATGCCTTCCTGTAAATAACTGGTGCTCTTCTGTCTAATTTACTTGGTTCTCCTTCAGAAATGCAGATCACCTGGAGTTTCACTGCCCTTGACTTTCCTTCCCTTCACTTTCTTTCTGGTAATTAGTTCCCATTGTTCATGTGTTCTCTTACACACCCTGTCTTTCCCCTATAGCCATCCTGTTCTCCTGTATTAAGAACTCTGTGGGTCCAACTCTTTTCATAAAATGCTGCCAGTTACCTATCATAAACAAAGAAGTGCATATTTCAAAAGGATAAGGTTTCCTTTTCGTGATCGCAGTTTGCAGTTCTGGGAGCAACCCTGTGACATACATGCTTTAGTCATCCCCATTTCGCAGCTGGAAACACCAAGCCCAGAGAACATGGAATCCCAACAATGTATCCTTTGTGCACAGCTCTTCTCTTTACTTATCAGCCTATGGTACTCTTTGTTCTCACTGGTGGGTTTCCGTTCTTATAACTGAATCTGTAATTTGAGTTTTAGTTATATACCATCTATGATGATTCTAAACTTCATAAACTTTTTTTAATATAGTAGCTTATTCAGGCCAAAATATCTCAGATCATGGAGTGTCTTACACTTGTCTGATTCTCATTGAGTTTCTGAATACTATTGTCATACATATTCAAGCAAGAATTTTGATTGACTTAGTTAAAAAAAAAACAACTGGAATAAATTTCATTACTGTTCCCAGTTTCCATGTGTAAAAAGATAGACAGATGATTGTAGTTTTGTTGGCAGAGGCTGCTTGTTTGTTCGCGGATGTCCAGACCCAAAATAATCACACAGAGACTGTATTATTTGAAATACTGTTGGGCCAATAGCTTAAGCATATTTCTAGCTAGCTTTTATAACCTAAACTAACCCATCTCCATTAATCTGTGCATCACCACAAGGTCATAGCCTTCTGGCAAAAATCTGGCAGGCTTGAGCGGGGTTATCTGTCTCTTGCAGCAGATACATAGTTTCTCTTTGACTTCACCTACTCTTTCCTCCTCTGTCTGCTTGGAATTCCCGTTCTGTCCTGTTCTGCACTGTAATAGGCCCAAAAGCAGCTTCTTTATTAATCAATGGTTTTCACAGCACACAGAAGAAAATGTCACATCATAGATGAAGTTCAGAAATACCGTCATCAGAATTCGTATACAAAGTCCACATACAGGTATGATTGCTGCTAAGAGTCCATTTCACAGATTTTAGTCTTGGTCTTACTGCAAAGAATGAGATGACCTCTAACCCCTGGAGAATATATCTCACCATCTCTAACTTCTGAATGTGAACTAAGCCATATCAACCATCACATTATTTATGCAAGAGAAAATTAAATTTTAGCAAGTGAAGTCAAATACTCATGGCTTTACAACTCTGTGAGGCTCGGTGCTGTCTGCTATGCCTCTCTGACTTCTGTGCAATATGATAGATTTTAACGGTTCCTTTACTCTGGTTTTAATCTCTGCATTTCTCTGGAAAGAAAAGCACTTGCTTGGATGTCCTTCTAGCACAAAGAATAACTCTGAAGGGAGGAGGTAGATGGTAAAAAGTGGATTCTCTCCCCCATCTTTAGCCCTACTTCTGCCTTTCTAGTTGCCAAGAGAGTCTGGCTTTTATGCTAACGATTTACAGGAAATGTTTCTTCCTTGACTGAAGAAATATTTAGACAGCATGAGAGACAGACTTGATTTCCCACCACACCAGCCCTTCTGGTCCAATTCAGTTTTTCACATGGAGACAACTGAAGCATGAAGAGTGTTTTAAAAAGGTTTTCAATTATTTTTAATAATCATAGTACTCTCTTCCTCAGTGACTAGCAGTTTGGAATCTGTCTGTCTATCTCCTCTCTCTCTCTCTCTCTCTCTCTCTCTCTCTCTCTCTCTCTTCCCTACCCCACCCACCCACTCACCCCCCCACAGACACATTTCTCTCTCTCTCCCTCCTTCCTTCCTCCTTCCCTCCCTCCATAATTTAATGTTTCCATAATTTTTGTCATTTTCTGCTGGTCATTTCAGGAGGCATAAGTACAAAGTCTTGTTTTAGGTTACCATGAAAGCTGTCTTTGCTCTCTTGAATATAACCAGTGACGTAAAGATGAAATGTGTGCCCCACATCTGGGAAGGAAATGGTGTCAAAAGAAATGATTCTTTCAAGGAAGAGGCACCACACTTCACTCAAAACCAGATCACTGTGTTCATTAACAGCTGACATAAAGCAGGGCCCTAAACTGGAACAAAGGGAAAGATGTCAGACAGACACAACCCTGGGTTGCAGGAGAGATCAGGAAGAATGTCAGAGCACATGTTGAAGGCTCCGCTAGACCTGAGCATAGCAAACATGGCACTGTGGGCCTTGCCCTTTCCCCCTTCCCTCCTCCTTGTTAAACTGTTAGATTACATTTCTGGAGCTAGCCACCAAGGTCTATTCCCTTATTTGGCCACTTTATAAACTGTCATTTACCTTTGGACCACACCAGTCTTCTTTCTGTCCCGAGGCAGCCCTTTGTTCCTCAGGGACAAATATCCTTCCCCTTCTCCCTTGTCCCCTTTCTCAGCAGTCTGTTATCTCCTGTCTTTGTCTCTTATTCCCTGCCCCTTGTCCCCTCTGGGATAAATAAATCTCCTTCCTGCTGTGCTGAGAACTTGGCCTTGGTGTTGTCTCATGCAGATTCCGGTCCATTTACCTGTCCCCTGCACAGGCCAATTTGGTATGTAGAACTTTCTTTCTAACACAGAGAGGTACTGCAACTGTTTCTCATAGGACTCCTTGGAATCCTTGTTTTCTGGGATGCAAAGTGCCCCCTGGGAGCTTGTTAGAAAGGCAGACTCTTCAGGCCCACCTGGACCTACTGAATCACACTCTGCACTTGACAAGCTCCCAGGTGACTGCCTGGCACTGCCAAAGGCAATCAGTGCTGCCTCTTCCCTCCTGACTGGCCCTGCCTTTTCTGTATCCGCCCCCTTTTGTCTTCCCTGCCCTTTTATTGCAGTGTGCCTTTGCACCGAATTCTGATCTGATTTCTCAGCCGCTGGATCAAGCCAGCCTGCTTGTAATGAATTGCCTAAATCCACAGAGGGGATTTGTATTTAGCTAGCAAAACACAATCCTTGAGTCAGACTAACTATCTCCGGGGGTGGGGGTGGGGCTTCTAGCTATGCATGCTGTTTGGTCCTCTTGGTTAATACACAATTTACTTTTGCAGGTCAGAAACTAAATCAATGTTTCTTCCTTCCCTCAGTTTTAAGACTAATCCATGCCAAGATCAACAACTTCCTTCCTCTCCTTCTTTCTCTTTCCCCTTCTCCTTTTCTGCTTTCTCTCTCCTTTTCCTCCTCTTCTCCTCTCTCACTCATTCTGTCTTCAAGATGTTAAAATTTATTCTACATTGTCAGAAAAGGAAATCATTTTCTCTTTGCATCCATCATGTCCAAGCAGTGGTGAAGCAATTACAGACCCCAGCCATCAGATTAAACCCTGCAAATGGTGTTTGCTGGAAATCTCACCATTTTCTTTGCCAGTTACCATGGGTTAATAATGCAGTCCTGCAATCTTACCCATTCTTTGTTCTGGCTTTATGCTATGAAAGCAACCAGAAAATCACTCCCCAGCTATTTTCAAGTGCCACTACACTTGTTTACTCTCTGTACTCCTATAAAACTAAGACTTAGTCTGTTGGCTGTGAGGGGAAGGTCTATCTGCACACCAGTAGCAGCCTATGGTGGTTACAAGGGTTTGTTCATTGAAGGTTTTATGCTCTCATGATATTACACTAGGAAGGACCCTCATATATTTGCTCTTCTGCAGTCGGCCCCTGCCAGAATCATGCATTTTGACCGGTAATTTAGAAAAGCATATGATGAAAGTCAAAATGAAATGTCTTGGTGGCTGAGTGGATTCCACTTGGGAGTGGTTGTGTGTGATAAAATTTCTTTCGTTTTGCCACGCCTACTATCATGACTGAATTAGTGACTCCTAATTCGGATTTTTTTTTTTTTTTTAACATTTAGTCAGGAACTCTGCAGTAGAGCAATTGGTCAACTTGGTAGAAATTTTCATCTGTTTTATTTATGTTGGCTTTGAGTGCTTAGAATCGGATTAGGGCCCTTGCATATGCTAAACAGGTATTCAACTACTAAGCTACACCCCCAGCCCTGATTTGAAATTAGTAGAACGAAAAACAAAAGACCCTCTCTCTCTCTACCTTTGTGGCAGGGAAACCCCAGGAACATAGTAGGTGATTAAGAATACTCGCTCTGTTTCTTTGATTATCAACAAAGATATCGAAATTCTACCCTGCTTAGCTTTTGTGCCTAAAATCAAAGAAATACAGCACAGGGGGACTTGTTTCTTTTCTCTATTATGGAAGATAATACATCATGCTTGAAGGAAAAAAAAAATCCCAACATCAATGATTCTTTAATCCATTTCTAAGAGATATGCCTTTGCCTCGAGCTCTGTTGATTGACCCTCAGGGTAATTTTAAACCCCAAGCGCCTCTTTGAATTGAAATCAAAATACACATCGTTCTTACTGAGCACAATATTCTTTTCAGCATAACAAGAATTTATCATATGCCAGAATTATTATAGTTACAAGAAATGCTAAAATTGTAGGAAATGCAGTCCTTGCCTTCAGGAAATAGACTAAGACTGTGAAAACTGAGCATGGATGTGAGCATGAAATCTTTGCAGTCAGCAAACCAGACCTCTCCTCCCTATTGCTTCCCTTCTAGGAAGTGACATTCTAGTCTCCCTACCCCAAGGCTAAGCAAACCAGACCTCTCCTCCCTATTGCTTCCCTTCTAGGAAGTGACATTCTAGTCTCCCTACCCCAAGGCTAAACTTAGATTCACTTTACTCTTTGTTTACTACTCTAGCCAGTTAATAGCCATATCAGGGTGGTTCTTTTTCTTTGTACTTCTTGGATTTTTCTATACCTTCTTCTCTCTTGCACTTCCTTCTTTAATTTTTCTTATTCTTGAGAATTTCATACAAATACACAATGAAATATTATACATGCCCCTCATTCCCTCGTCCAGTTACTCTAAAGTTCTCCTATAATATGTCCCACAAATATCATCATGTCCGTCCACTCCAGTAGTGACCCACTGAGTCTACTTAACACTACCCATATGTGCATTGGTAATTGGTATAAGGTCACCCACCTACCAAGCATGGGAATCCCATCAGTAGCTACATCATTGAAGAATGATTATGTGTTGCCTAAAAATATCAGCACCCAATAGCTTCTCAATAAAGGCAGGGGCCTGGATATTGTTTTCTTTCTCTTGACTATGATTTTGACTTGCTTGATGTCATGCAGGTCTTGTGCAAGTAATCACAACTGCTATGTGCTAATGACATCAATTGTCAGGTCCTGTCTAGAATATAGCATTCCACCCTCTCATATCACATACGGCTTATTTTATGTCTGGTTCCTCCTCTGCAATGTTTCCCAAGCCTTGGTAGGGACAACAAGAATTGGGAGGTGTTATATAGGTGCCCTGTTTAGAACTGAGCACTGAGTCAATTTAAGACCTGCTCTACAGGAGCAAACTTCATGTTTGATCAGTAATCCTGGTCAAAAATCCCATGGTTGGAAAAATTATAGGCTCTAGGGTAGAACTGAAAGATTTGTGGCAGTGTGATCCTGGCAGGTCCCCTGGAGGCTGAAGATCATGGGGGGTGAGAGACAGACAGATAAGCCATGCAGAGAGCTTGGGTATAGAGTTTATTTAATGGGTAAGGGGATTATGGAGGAAAGAGGGGGAGAGAGAGAGAGAGAAAGGGGAGGGGGAGAGGCAGTAGTTACCTCACTAGAAGAGGAATGGACAGAGAGAGAGAGAGAGAGAGAGAGAGAGAGAGGCACAAGATCAACTTACCTCAGAGGGAAGGTGGAGAAGGGGAGATGGGAGTAGGCAGAACTTGTCTCTTAAAGGGTCAGGGTACCCAGGTGACACAGAAAAGCAGCAAAATAATAACATTTCCATCTTTCTCATAATAAAAATGCAGGGAGTTAGGTATGACAGGTTAAGGGGATGGGGGTGTCAGTTTGTCAAGACAGCTTTCTGCTTATTTGTGGACATTGAATCAGCCAGGCCTGAGAGAGCTAGGTGCCGGTCCCATCCTAGGGTAGCTGGTTGCTTTACTCCTGTCCAAGGTTTGTGATGTGGAGCTGTCCAGTTTCTCTTGAACCTGGCAAGATGCTGGCAGAGCAGAGGACAAAGTTAAGTTTAGGAAGAAAAAGATTGTTTCTTTAGGTCCTGATAATTGAGGAGGTAGGTGGGTGTCAGGACCAGGGAATTGAGAGAAGGGTATATCTGACCTGTTTAAGCTAAATCCTTTAATTCAGCTCCCTGGAACTCAAAAGAATTCTTAGAGTTTGTAAAGCATACATTTTATAAACAGTAGTATATTTATATCAGAATGACTGTGACAGATGTTTTTGTACAATGTATCTTTCTAAAATATCTTTAGAAAACTACCAAAGAGAATTTAAAATTTTTGATCTGGCAGTATGGTAGTAGTAGCACTCTGCCAGAGTTAGATTAATAGCTTATCAGTATTTTATTGCTAATGTTAAGACTACGAAAGGCAGCGTGAAAGAGAAATTTGATAACTTGCATTTGTTGCCAGACCTTCATAGATTGTGGGTACATACTTTAATAACTTGCCTTTGTATATCTTAAAACACCTTTTTTGTTTAAAACATGATAAGAAATTATACTGAAATTGGGTTACCTCTCAGCTGTCAAACTGCATTAAAGATCTTTGAAAATGATAACATTTTACTTGAGTTATTGATTTAAAAAAATGACAGAGAACTTACTTGATTGGCTACCTAGAGCCACTCCTCGGGGTCTTCCGTGGTTGTTGAGGGCAGGGACCTTTAGGGCAGTATTTGCCTTCTGTTGTTAGAAGCATGGTCTGCCAAGCTTTAGAAGATCCTGTAGGTTAGGAAATCTGTAGGAAGACAAGCCTACCTTAGTCTGAGCAACTAGGCAGTCAATAGCAGTGATTCTGTACATTGTCTGGAGATCTTCAGTTTAGATGAAAGGCAGTTCTTCCCCGTGGTTAGTTCTTTTACTTGAGGAAGCAAATTGTGGATCAGCATTGTTTTTGTGCCCATTTTGTGCCCATTTGTCTTCTGTCTTCTTTGGAGGAGAAAGAGGGCTGGTGCTAGGAGTCAACCTGTTTCTCTGTTACGAAAGCCTTTTAATAATTAAACATTTAAACACTATATTCCCAAGATCTCTGAGCACTTGAGGGCTAATTGTTGGGTATAGAAAAGTTATGAGCACAGTATAGAATCTGCCTGGAGAATGAGTCCAAGCTTGACTGTACTGGTTTTTAACTTAACAGGTAGGATTTATACTTGTGAAAGACAAAGAAGAAAAAACTGTTGGCAATAGAAGCTTACAATAGTGAAAAATAGTTTAATATATTTTGAAGCAGGATAGGATCACATATACAGTATGCTGTAAAAGACTTAAAAGTATATATCAATTTAAAATATTTGAGATTTATTGCCTTCTTAGTCTGGAATGAGATACAATGAACATACTACTTAGAAAGTTTAACAGTAGGTATACATACTTTTACACACAGTTGAATTTAAGTTCTGCATAAAGTGAAATGAAAAGTGAGTCAAAGAAAGCTTGCTTTTCTTTTTTCTAGGAAAGTACAGTCATTGCAGAGAGGAGATGTACTGCAGGTGGGTCTCTGCATGTGAGGAACACCTCAACGGGCCTTGCTGAGGTGAACCATCACGCAAATACACCAAATGCAATAGAGCATAAAAGTAATGTTTAAAAGCGTCGCCAGTGGCTTAAAGGTAGCTGGTGACAGGTCATGTAGCTGGAAACAGGTAGCCAAGCCACTGCTGGAGTGTGGTTGCCAGTTAGCAGGCTGTGGCCGGACATCTTTGGCTAGCAGTGGGACCTCAGGTAGAGAACCCGCTGCTGTCGGTGCTGCCCTTTGGCTAGGGGTGGAACCTCACGAGTCTGTGGCTCCTAGCTTTCTTAGGCTCAAACAAAATGGTAGCAGTCATGGTGGCCCACGTGATGTAACTCTATACATTTAACCATCAGCTGGTAGAAGTTAGAAATGTATTTGTTTTTTTTGTTTTTTTTTTCAGCCTGTTTTCCACGGTAAGGCAGGAAAATAAACAACTGGCTCAGGCCGTTATCCTTTCATCCACAAGATAAACAGGAGCCAAGGAAGTACAGTCGCCGAAGAGGCACTAGGCTGACAGGGAACAGTATCCCAAAAAGATCCGTAGATCGATCCAAGGAACGAATGCACCCACCATTCATGTGGTGCTAGGGGGCCCTAAGCCCGAAAAACAAATGCACTGCTCAGTGAGTGCAGAGCTAGGACAGAGTCTGAGAGAACCCTGCTCGAGGTTAAGTGTCAGAGGTGATCTTACCAACGTACAGAAAGTTGAGAAGAGGGCTGGCAGCAGGTCCAGGTCCAGGATTTGGAGTGCCTTCAACCATGTGCCCGCAGCACAGCAGGGAAGCAAAAGACAGATAGACCTAGAGAAAGGAGGCTGTATCTCCAACTAATGATCACTGGCAGAATGTAAGCTGAAGAAAGGTACCTGTGGCTGAGGACGTCAGGCGCAGTCTCCATGAGAAAGGCAAGAAGTAGGTCCAGAGGCCTAACTCCAGCGTCCCATAGGTTCAGGATGGACCGGGCTCAAGCTGCTTTGGATCATCACTCACAATGTCCAGGGGCCATGAGAATGGGTGGGCACAAACCGAACCCCTATGTCATCCCATGGAGTTGGGCCAAGGGAGGGGCTTTTAGCCTGATAGGCAAGTGGCTGACCAGTACTGGCTCATTTTTACACGCGGGGGGGGGGGGGGGGGGGTGGACCACCACTGCCAAGGGATTGCACATTCATGGAGGCATGGCCAGATGTGTGGGAGGAACCTACTGTTTGATGATGGGTGCAGAATTCCAGCAATTTTAAGTTGGGAAAGCGACCGTACTGAAGGGTAGAAGTTTACAGGATCCCTAGCAGTCCTCAGCTACAAGGGATAGCCTGCCGAGCTCACAGCACCAATGAAAGATTCATGGTGGCATGACCCTGGCAGATCCCCTGGGGGGTGAGAGACAGACAGATACACCATGCAGAGAGAGCTTGGGTCTAGAGTTTATTAATAGGTGAGGGGATTGTTGAGGGAAGACATATATATATATATATATATATATATATATATATATATATAGAGAGAGAGAGAGAGAGAGAGAGAGAGAGAGACAGAGACAGAGAGACAGAGACAGACAGAGAGAGGAAAGAGAAGGAGGAGGTAGTAATTATCTCTTTGGACAAAGAGAGAGGCATGAGATCATCTTCTCTTTGTGGGAAGTGGGGGGAGATTGGGTTGAGCGGGGCAGGGTACCCAGGTGACAGGGAAGGTCAGCAAAATGATAAAAAGAACTAGTTGTTATTTGGCTAAATGATCATGCTGTCAAATTGCCTTCTAAAGATGTGTACATATACCCACAGACTTGGGCTACTCTCATTCTTGGTCAGGGAAGCTTCTTTCTACAGTGGGCAGCAGTCAATGCAGAGATGCAGAATTGGTCAAAGCACAGAGGGTGAGTGATTGGGTGCTCCTGGGCTTCCTCCAATTGCCCTCTTTGGAAGGGTCAGACACTTTACTATCCTTCTGGCTTTTTGTCTCTCTGACACCGAAGTTTTATTAACTAGCTTTTAAAAGCATAGTTATTAATTTTCCCACATACAACAAAGACCTGTCTACTAGGACTAGGTCTCTGGTTTTGTTTCTGTCCACACAGATGCATATTTTCTATTGCCACGCTAGAGCACATCCACTTCTTTAAGTCTGGAGCATTTTACGACTCGATCTCTCTTGCCCTCTTTTCTTTGCTTGACTACAAGCAAAAAAAACCTTTCAGTTCCCACTTAAATTCATTTCTGACAATCATCCTTTTAAATTTCATTGGCTTCTACTTCTTTGGGTATCACTGTATAAGCTGGGTACTTGTCCATTCGGATGATTATGGTATTTTATCTACTCGGATTCAGTTGTCATCTTGTCAAAGGCAAGATCCAAGAGGTCACATACTCAAGCTTCCCATAGCAGGAGTAGAAAATACCCGATGCTAACTACTGCGAGACAAAGGAGGAAATGAATGGAGTTAATGAATATGAAGACCACAAATGAACGAACTACGACCCCCTCTAAAGCAGTATCTAATGAAGGACGACTGGTGTGTTAATTTTCCATTGTTCCTTAACAAGTTGTCATAAACTTTGTAGCTTTCAATAACACAAATGTTAAAATATTGCA
Source organism: Arvicola amphibius (assembly GCF_903992535.2). Lineage (NCBI taxonomy): Eukaryota > Metazoa > Chordata > Mammalia > Rodentia > Cricetidae > Arvicola > Arvicola amphibius. The sequence goes on from NC_052056.1 coordinate 42,613,742, forward strand.
GGACGGATGTCTTAACTAGTTAGCAAATGTGTGTTGCTTCTGAAGGCTTTCCTGTAAATCTATTTCTTTGTTTACCAACTTCTAGTTCGAAGAGTGGCCTCTATCTTGTTTGTCATAACACCCGTTCTAGCTCAGCTACCATTCTCTTTCGGTATTTAGGCCCCTTGGGAAAAGCTGGGCTAATTAAAGTAGTTCAGGAAATACTATCAAAACTCTCTTTTTTCTGCACCCTTACTTAATCTAAAATGTCTCTGTTGTCGTGTATAGAAACATATTAACAGGTTCCATAGGTTACTTCGTGATTGTCCCTAGAATGCTGTTCTCTGTTACCATGCTTAGGAACGTACTCACACGTTCCAGGATTACTGTGTGGGTATCTCTGAAATGCTGTCTTCTGCTTTCTGGCCTAGGATCAAGTTTTTGCCATCCTGACCAAGACCCTTACATTTAAGGGAAGATGGAAAATTACTTAGCAGAGAGCTTATGACTCATAATAAGTCATTTTTTTTTTAAAAAAAAAAAAGGTTACAAACCAAAACAATTACCTTGGGGTTATATCCAAGTTCATAAACTGGTGCACTTACCCACAGAATGAATGTGCACACTCCTGCATATAGACATGGTCTTTCTTGCTGTATCTCCAGGTCATGGCATTCGGCCACAGTTTCTGGGCTCCACATTGGCTTTGTATTTTAGAAACAAACTTTCCATCCGAAAAGAAGCCTTATTTGGATTTTATACATTACCGTGCCTAAAGAAAGCATAGTGCTTTGAGTCAGCAACCTAGTGCCTGACCACACCCTGGTCAGAAGAGGTTCTGTTTCATGGTGAGTGATGCTAACATTTCCACCATGGAACGACACCTTCTGAAATTAGTTGCAGCACTTGAGAAGTGAATGAGAGTGCCCTCCGCTAAGTCGTGCTTTCCTAAATGTTTTCCACATTGTTATTCCTCTGAGAAGCTTCAGGAAAACTGCAAGATTGATTCCAAGCACCCTCCTGGCCTGAAATTCAATCTTCCCATGGATATTACCTCCTTTTCAGAGTTTCCATCTCCCTTCTAATGTCACATGCTGTTTGCCATTGTTTTAAATACAGGGTGGTTTGTGTGATAGAAATCTCCTTCAAGACTGAAGCCGACCTTCACCACCTTGAATGGTAGACAGCTGTGAATCAGGACAACCAATGTTTAATTGGTTTTGTTTGTTTGTTTGTTTGTTTGCTTGTTTGTTTGTTTGTTTTCTGTTTTCTTGGGACCTTATATCTTGTTCTGTACCTGTTAATCAACTGTTCTTGGTACCCAAACTGGAATTTCTCCAAGGGTGTGTACAGAGAGTGTATGTATACATGGAGAAGCGGGGTGGGGTGGGGCTGTTTCTCTCACCTGATAGCTGCACTCAGAAGGTAGCAGTGTTCTGAAGGATCAGCACTGATCCTCTTGTCCTTAAGGGAATGATGTTAGGAATCCCAAGTGTCCTACAGGAGTCTGAATCGTGAATCCTAGCTCACTTTATCTCTCAAACAAGAATCCTCCCGTGTCTCAGAAGTATTTGTCATGTAAATGCCTCCGAGTGACAAGACAAAACGTTATCACTCATAAATTTTCCAACTTATGCAGATATCTCCTATTCTTTTTGTGTCGGCATTCATGGACAGTGGTAAAGAGAATTTCTAGCAGAAAAGGGAAAGAGTAATGGGGTCACTTCTCCCATGTTAGTAAGCATTGGATGTTTTAGGCCATCAGTTGAGACATTTGGAAAATTCCTGTTAATAGGAATTAGATACTTAGTACATTATGGGTCACAGGGTGAGGGGAAGACAGTGGCATGAGTTAACTTTCTGGAAAACTCAAATTCTGAAGTGGTGACTGAATTTGATTTTTGTGGACTGGCTAACAACCCAAGGGCGTTATTGGGAGCTGGCAGTTATAAATCAGGGAGTTCTCTGAATTTGGCTGAGCTTATTAAGGGCAGCATTATCATTTATAAGAAAATTCCAAGAAGCTTTTTTAAGTACATGAAGTCCTCGAGCAATATGAAAAACACACACACACACACAGTGAGCTGCGAGATAGGCAGTCCTCTGTCTCCTGAGAATGGCAGGTTGTCTTGACCCATGCTGGATTTGAAGCTGCGGTTCAAGACACTGCAGAGAGAAGTTGCAGATCACTAAGTAATCCCCTCTGGCTCATCTTCTCTCTTTAGTCCATGTCAATTTTTTTTAAAGTACCTGAATTACATTTTTATGTTGCTCTATAAATAAAGCAATTGTGACACTTTTAATACATTTATAGTTCCTGTAAGTCATTGCTCCTTTCATTTAATTGAAAGGAGGGTTAGATAGTTTGAATCTAGTAGAGGATAAAATTCAACTCAGAAATACTCAAACTTTTATTAAAAATTTATGTACAAATTAAGCATGGGGTGTTTAAAATCATCTTAATTCAGAGAGCTCACATGATTTTATAAACAAACCAACAGAAAATTCACAGCCAAGTATAATGAACTGTTAACTCTTTGAAGAGAGCAGGTAGTCTTAGTCTTCTTTAGCCAGTCTATAGTCTTCTGGTCATGAATTTGTTTTTTTTTTTATTCGGCCAATATAAACTCATGCTTGTTATATTCCTGAACGTCTTCTGAGACTTAAAAAAAAATAAGTTCCCAACAAAAAAATATCCAAGCTGCCTCTCTGAAGAAGAGATTTGTAATAAGTGATGTTAATCAATAAAGACGAACGTTGTTAATTAATAAAGGACACAGTTACTAATCAAGTGAGAAAGAGACCTGGTCAGTCGCTCTCATCAACTTAGACCATGAAACCCAATTTGGACAAGTTCAACAGAGCCACCATACAGGGGCTGCCCAAGCATGAATCAGCATTGCCAGGGCATAAATTTTATTTTTTTCATTTACTTTATCAAGTACACAGTATGAATGACAGAAGACCCTCTAGAAGAAAGCTCTTGGATTGAGCTTCGAAAGGGGAATGTCCCTGGACTGAGATGACTATTCTGAGAAGTGGGAAGTTTAGCAATGGACTGCTCATTTCACTGTAGGAAGTAGGGATAATGAAAGCTAGATTTTAAAGAAGAGTTCAAGAGCAATGAAGGAAACCATGTCATCCCACATTGTGATTCTGGTAACTGTTCTCAAACAGATTTTACACATCAGCAGAGCCTTATGTAATCTGGGTTCAGGACAATGACTCTGACTTTAGAGAAACTGACTCTGGGGAATGATGCAAAATTAAAAAAAAAGAATGGGGAATGAGTAACAGATGTTTGTAAATCTAAGAGATGGGATAAAGCAAGCAGGGTTTGTGAAAATGTGGGGCATGCCAGGGAAGGAAGAAGTTGACCTTATGTTAGTTTTGGTTTCCTGTTTGGACAGCAGAGCAGATGAAATGGTGCTTAGGAAGAGTGGGAAATAGTGGAAGAGCAGTACTTGGAGAGGAGATGAGAGGAAGAGCTAGCGGAAGGAAGATGGAACATGGTAGTAGCATGATGAAGTGCTTGAACATTACACTGCTTCCTTTCTTTGAGCAAGCTTTCTAAGTGGATTCTGCTTTCTTGGTTCAACTCCATTTCTGCCAAAGCCTTGCCTTTTCCACTACGTACACTGTTATGCCCAGATCATGGAGTTCCCCCAAATACCAACTAGGAGACCGAGTCCTGTATGTAAAAGCAAAGAGCTTTTATTCTTACACAAGTTTGTAAACTTGGACTCTCCATGTGTTTAGCATATTGATTTGATATGAGAGCCCCAGGCTCATTTGGGGTTGGGTTTTTATAGTAGCAAAGGTAGGGATGAGGGATTTCTAAGTTTCAGGAAACCCTGATTGGCTGTCATTTGTGTAGGAGTGTCCTAATGAAAAGTGATGGTGATCCTATCTACAATAGTTGGAATGTTAGGAATTTCCTTTGGATGGTCTGTTCCTGAGTGGTGCCTAGGTGATCTCAATGTGTGGTCTTTATTGGATCCAGGTATTGCCTCAGGGTAAACTACTGAGACTGGGGTCCCTATTGAGCTTCTCATGGCTGGGTCCTACAAAATATTTGTCACTCTAAGTGGATTCTGCTTTCTTGGTTCAACTCCATATCTTACCTTTTCTACTACAAACCACCCCTTAAACATTTTTGTTGTATTTACTTCTTCTTTGTTATGTGCCTGCCACCTACTGCTAACATCTGATTACCTCTTCCTGTGCTGCAAGGTTACGTTTACCATTAAAGATCACCTACCGTAAAGGTCTGCTCTGTTCCTTTAAGAGACAAGCCATGCCCACTCCTCTTCCCTTGTCTGTGGAGGCAAGCTGATCTTCAGCTTCCAGCCTGAGTCCCTCCTTTTTCATCTCCCTCTCTAAAAGGCAGCTTTTGTCTTTCCCTTCTCTCCACTTCTCCCCTTCCCTCATTCTCTCTCTCTCTCTCTCTCTCTCTCTCTCTCTCTCTCTCTCTCTCTCTCTGCCTTTTCCTCTGTTTTTCTCCCCTTCCCCCTCTGTTTCTCTCTCTCTCTCTGCCTCTCTCTCTGCTCTTCTCCCCTTTTCCCTCCATAACCCACTAAGTAAATACCCAACCTCATTCTGCATGGTGTGCCTATCCATGTCTCTGTCTCTTGCCCACCATGTGGCTCCCTGCCTAGGACCAGCCACTTTCAGAGACCTGCAATATGGTCTTGTGGCATGCCCATCTGTCTGTCTCTCCTTGAGGGACTGGCTACCCCATCTAGGTTCCTCACCCACCATGTGACTCCCTGCCTGGGACTTTTGGCCCATTGCCACTGCTCAGGGACCTTCAGTGTTTGTTCACCCCTCCAGGAATCGGCAACATTTTTACTTAAACCATAGCATCTATGGGCTCTGACCCCCAACGCTGACAGTCTTCTCTGTCTTGAGGGACAGATGCTGCTGATTAACAATATATGATCTTCTCTTCAAATAATTATATGTGCTTTGCACCCTTTCAAGTTGATTTCTTGAAGGGGCTCACATGGGGCCACTTAAACCAGCCAGTTGCTCTTAACTAGTTCTGAATATGGCCAATGTAGCCTCCCCCTCCCTCCCCGGAATCCAGGGAGCTTCTCCGTGGGTGGTGGAAACAGGCTTAGTATATTTTTCTGGGTTCTGAGCAATTGGAGTACTTCCAAATATGCTGATACTGACGGTTTTCTAAAATTTATGCAAAATATGCCTTGATCATTACACAGGGAAAACAACCTTAGCGTAGAACCTTCCAAAGACATTAATTTTCCCATTTTTATAAAAATAGGAGTCATAGAGATAAAATATAGAAAATGAATTGCCTAGAAACAAATGGAGGGAAAGGACAATGATGAAAAGAGAGATATAACTTGGGGTGTGGTAATAAATAATTTCATAATTCCAGAAAAATGTTCTTCCATGAAGATCACATTTGTCTAACAGTTTGATGTTAGAAACATAAGGAGTACTCCATCTTAAAGGGAGAAAGTAAGTCTTTCCTTGTTATATAAAACAGTATTCACAGGCATCCTCAATGATGAGATTTGTACTCAGAAATGGAAAGATATCCCAGTCTCTTGACCATATATCTTTTTTGTTCATCTGAATTACATAATATTTTAATAAATTTCTGTTGTCAGATTATTCAAAACAGTTCTATTTATAACTGAACACTCCCAGTATTCATCCATTACTTAGTTTATTTAACTTGATAGCATTACAGAGTATGACTATTTCCCTTAGGTTACTCTCCGAAGTTTGAAGGTAAGTTCCTATTAAGAGAGACACCATGAATTTCAGGCACAGGACGTAAAGGCCCCAGAGTTGGAACTAACCGGAGTGCCTCCTCTGAAAGAATTACATTTCATGTTAACAGAAGATGCCATGCATTATTCCAAAGGAAAGAAGCAAACAGCTGTCTTACCCAGATGTGGCACCTATGAGCCACAACAATTACCAACCTGGCACATAACTTAGCAGCCACCAACAGCTCTCTAATTGGCCTTAAAATCTGCTCAACCAGACGGAAAATATGTCTTGTATTGGAAATCTAGGCAAATATTCAGGGCTAGCTAAGGAATGAATCTTGGAGGAAAACCTATCATGACCACCTTGCTAAATCAGCGTAATGTTTACAACACTCTAAATATTTGTTCTTAGATCCACAGATAAGTGTAGTCCTCATCTATCATCATGACAGAAAACACCACATCAAATTTCAAAGCTGTGTAGCCCATTCCCAATAGGCATATTTGTAAAACAATTCCATGTAGGCCCAGGAAACACTGCAAAAGAAGGGACAGAAAGAGCCAAAGGATAAGAGTGTTTGCTATGAGATCCTTTCTTATAATATCAGAGCATCGGGTGAACCAAGGTAACAAAAATAGCATGCCAAAGTGAGTGGGGGAAAACCAGTAAGACCTCATACAAAAAACTATAGGCAACTAAGGAATGCTGAATGTGGGAGAAGTTATCTTTTCCAAAAAGGACATTCCAATTTGCTGTTTAGCACCAAATGTTTAGCCTCAAAAACCTTCCTACTAGTAACATTATACCGACTGAGCAGGTCATATTTATGTATTTAAGACTATATGTATACACATACATACATATTCACATGTGTATATGCATGTTATAGTTAATTTCAAAAAGAGACAATAAATTTGAGAGAGGGTAAGAAGGAACACATGGTAAAGTATGGAATGAAGAATGGGAAGGGGGAAATGGTGTAATTATATCATGTTCTCAAAAATAAAAGAAATATTTTTAAAATGCCCACGTAAGAATACAATATGATTAAAAACATGCTAAACTATATAAAGATGAATATGTTAATATTGTTATTATTAAAGCATTTTAGATTCAACAAAAAAGGCAGATAATTTATTGATATCTATTTGAATACTTTTGCCGTCCCAACATAGAAACTCTGCTAATTAAGCTATCATGAGGTACATTTTGCAACTAATTTATCAGAAAATCAGCTTATGGTGGTGCATACCCACCACCCAGGAAGCTGAGGCAGGAGGATTGTGATTCAAGGCTAGTTCAAAGAAAACAAGAAACAAAACAAATTTTCGAAACAACAGGATTCACCATGAAGTTGCATTCCCATTACATGTTTTATGAATGTATTATGCACATTAGAAGCTAACTAGGGTATGTTGTTAATAATCCCAATAGGATGCTTTCTAATTGCAGAGCGTGTTGTCTGTGCTCTGTGGTGGGAGCTGGCAAGGAACGGAACACATGTGACTTACACAGTGGACATTTTTAATTGCTTATTTCATGCAGGTATTGTGTCCCACCTGGGTAACAGAGGGCTTGATCCACTATTGAAAAAGATATGAACTATTTGCCTACCAGTTCTAGGGCCCATTCCAAGCTTTTATGATGAAGATATGAAGCGTCAGAATCCTCGATAGTATTCTATGGAAGGGAGAATGACGACATACAATTAAAATAAAACCAAAACAGGCACACTGGCACCTATATTCAGAAACGTCTGAGTGCTATGATGGAAAATAAGCATGAGTAGAAATGAACGAAGCAATGAGGATGTGGGGATGATTCTGAGAGGATGGCATTATTTTGAGAGGTTTTAAGCTTGAAAAGCAGAGCTAAAAGGATGGAAGTAAAACCTATACTATAGGCTAGATTTCATTGAAGTTACATGTGGAGGCTGCGTTGTGATGGCAATTACAGGCTAAGGTGACAGACTAGGACAGGAGAGTACAAGTGTGCAGACACTTACATATACATACACAAACCTACATGTGCTTAGGTCTTCTGTGGGAGAACATGAATACAGAAAACGCACATCTATGTATATATTATATAGAATGTATGTTCTGTACATGCTCTATTCTACCCAGCATGTTCATCCATCTATGATCCAAGAATTGGAGAAATACATGAAGGAGTAAAAGGGAGAGAGGGAGAGAAAAGCAGGAGGAAGATAGAGAGGAAGAGCACTATAAAGAAGAGGAATGGAGAAAGAAGAAGGGAGAAAGAAGCAAAAACAGAAAAGAGAAAGAAAGAGAACTGGAAACCAAAGAGGAAATGAGACGAGATGTGGGTCACACCTTTCGAAAGTATAGTGGAGGTCAGACTCATTCATTTAAATGTCTATTGAGAGGTTGATGATGATGGCAATAAGCTGGATACTCCGACACAGTGGCTGTGTGTAAGAGCACAGTACCCCTCACAGCAAGGTTTGCTGTGTATGAAGCAGCATGGCCTGGCTCTGCTCCAAAGACTTGCAAATTCCTGAATTGTGCCTGCCACATTTTATATTTCTTTTCAGGAAAGATAATTATCTTTTAGAGGGTGTAGCAAAAGAAAATGGGTTCTCATTTTAGAGTCATGTTTGTATTACATAAGTTAGATTTCTTTTCCCCACAGGCCACAAAGTCTGGCCAGGCCTACTTTGACTGAAGGCATTAATAAAGCCATCAGAACCTCCAGTAAAGAAACAATTGCCTTGAGGATGAGAAATGTGAGCTTATATATAATTCAAACATTTACTTGTTGTTTCCTACCTGCACTAGTTCTTAAAGAATTTAGCCAGAAATTGAATATATATGTGCATACCCATGCACACAAATACATGAACTAATTTTTTAGAGATATTCTTCAGAACTGATGAGTGTCATTTCAAAATGCTTTCTCTTTTAGATTAGATTACTGAGCCAGAGAGAGTAGAGTCTGTCCCTTTCAGACCAAGACATTGATGAGCCTCCTGAATTAAAATTTATGTCTCCCCTAGTTACTGATGTACCACCTGGCTCCTTTGAATTATTGCAGACACCAAATGAATTTTATAGTCGATCGGGGGCTGTCCATGCTTGTTAAAGTGATATTTCCATCACTGGTGTAGCATGCAATCTCATCTCCTTGGTGAATAATCACGGTGCTGAATCCGCCATCAGCTATCTTCTTCTTCCTGAGATGGTCTCTAAGTCGTGTATTCTCATCTTCCAGTCTCAGTCAGAATATGGTACTGTGGGCCAATTCTAGCAGACCTGTTGAAGGCTACATTGTGCCTCATCTTGCCAAAAGAACTGTCTCTGCTTTATGGCATCTATTCTCCAAGTGAGCTCATCATTTTTTCTGACAGGATTTTCCTCTATTTCTATTCTTCTCTTGCTAGTTTCTATTATCTCCTACTTCTCTTTCTTCTTGAATTCTATTAAAGTCACAGAGGTTCACTGTAGAGGAGGGTTACTTGTGCCATCTTGTTTAATTCTTTCAACTCTGTACTCTACTCTTATCCACATAGGAAGGATGCCCAAGGCCAGGCAAGTACTAAGAAAGAAAGCCCAGATTCAACATGGAATTTCAGACTCCCAAGAGCCATGCTTTGTTATAGCTGCTATTGTTTTTCAGTAAAGCCAGAAATTTCTTCACAGTCTTCTAAATCTTATGCTAACATTCCCAGTATAAAAATAAAATTCTTTCTGTAAGTAAAGAGAATTCTAGAACAATATTATCTTCAGTGCCTTACCATCAAGTTTCATATAAACAATAAGTAGTGGCAAAGACATGAAACAGGACTCTGCCAAGACTCAATTTTTACTATAATTCTGACACCAATTAGCAAGTAGTTTTGGGTAAATGCCTTTGTAGCCTTGGAGGGATGTGGAAGGATCAGAGTCTCTGCTAACACGTATAGTCTTCTGGGGCCCATGGGAAATCTGATTGACCTAGAGGTAAAAGAAAGAAAAGGAGAAAAATAGTTGAAGGCCAATAACTTGGGTAGAAGACTTCTAAGGACAGAACCTGAAAGTGTCTTCAATTCAGATTGTAGCAACTGCCTCTGTTTCTATGTTTCCTGAACTATATCTGCAACCCACTCAAGGATTTGCACCGAAGTCAGTCTCCCTAAGTACAGCAATGCAATTTCTTTCTTTTTATAATCCAGACAATCTGATTAATGCAAAACCTCTTTCTAACTCCCCAGGATTCTCTTTTCTGTGGGATCGTAGTGAGAAAAAAATTTAAAATAGTTTTCTCTGATGTCAAAGCAGCGAAATTGAACAAATGAAGGCAAGGGCTCACTTGCAAGACCGAATGCAGTCTCATCAATAAAAGTCCTAGAGACCCAACAACTGCATTCTGGCCTCAAGAAGCCTGCCATTCTAAATCAGACACCCTCACTAGATGGAGAGCTGGGGTCAAAGGTATCCACAGCTGGAATCAATTCTTGGAGACAGTTTTAGTCTAAATGATATCCCCGAGCTCTCCTTCTCACTGGTAGTTGGCTAACATTACATTACCAGTTATGAATTCACTCCTGTTTAGAGACAGCAGATAGTGAGGTGGTACGGACTATAATGCTCCCCTGCCCCACATCGGTTCATATATTTGAGTATTTTGTTCGCTGGCAGACTGTTTAGAAAGGATTACGGGGTGTGGCCTTATTGGAGGAGGTGTGCCACTAGGGGCCGACTTTGAGGTTTCCAAGCCCATATCAATGCCAGTCTCACTCTTTGAGTCTTCTGTTTGTGATGTAAGCTCTGCTGTACCATTAGAGGTATCTTTGCAAGGCTTATATTTGCTGTGGTTCATAGACTTTAGAGATGGGTGGGACTGTTGATAGCTATTTTCCGTTGGTAGCTTGCATAACACCATCTAATAGTATGAGTGCTAGTCCTTAGGAGAGGTTCTTCCAGGCTAGTTCCAGCTTACTTACTACAAGTCCCATACCTAACATACATAGTGTTTAGCAACAAAGTCTTATCTACAAATTCTATAAGGCATCCACGGGCAGTGATATTGCCAATATTCTTGTTGAGTCTCTTGACCCTCCTGACAGTTCATAATAGATTCAAGGGGTAATTTAGCACATGATAGGAATCAGTATCCTCTTAAAAGCTCTATTTTAAGTAACTCAATAAATATGGCTTTGTAATTTCCATGATACAGCATTAGCCTTAGAAAAGACACAGACACTACAATATTTTAAATTGGACATAAGGTAAACCTAACCTAACCTTCATAACTATGTCTTCTAGGGAGTCTTGCCATTAATCTGCAGATAATAATTATTTGTCATAGGTTTTGCCCCTGTGCTACATTTCCTTTCTTCTTTAACCACTACCTTAAAGTTCAAACATCCTTTCGAAGCTGATTTAGCAGCTTACTTCTCTCGGATCACTTCGTGCCATTTGGAAAGAAAGCAGCAACAAAACTGACAAGGAAATCAAATCAAATATCTCTTATGTCAGGATCTTCTGGAGGCTTTGAAAAAGCCTGGTGGATACAGGACATCCAGTTCTGCATGCTTGAGTAGCATTTTTTTTGTAGTCCCCTACACTTGACCAAGTAAAGTAACTGCATTAAAGCTTCACCATAACGCTGTAGCTAGAAAGGGGATGATTGCTCTATTCATTTAGAGATGAGGAAACTGAATCTCAAAGTTAATAAATATTTGAGTTTGCTTCTGGGTGATAAAACACTAAACAGAACCAACTAGGGGAGGAAAGGGCTTATTGGCTCAAAGATTATAGATTGTCATGGAGGGAACCATAAACCAACCTCAAGTCAACAAGTGGAGGAGGAACCAAAGCAAGCCATGGAGGAATGAGGCTTCATGGCTGGCAAAGCTTGCATTTTGTATAACCTAGACCACCTGCCCAAAATGGCAACACTCATAGTGGCCTGGATCCTTCCACATCCTTTTATTTTCTTTTGTTGCATTTCTGTGTGTGTAAATGTGTATGGTGGTGGTGGTGATATTTGTATATGCTTATGTGTGTGTGTGTGTGTGTGTGTGTGTGTGTGTGCTTGTTCACTCTGTGGATCCAACCCAGGGCATTGTGCATGGTAATCAAATACTCTATCACTGAACTAAATTCCTAGATCCAGCTAATGTCATTTCAAGTAAACTCTCATTTGTACTGTGCCTGGAATGTCTATGTTCATGCTGACATCTGATTGCATGTAGAACAGCTATTGTTTATTTACATGCTAATTTCCACTCAGACTCTGTTTCACTTCTCTTATAAGCCCTAATGGTTTTCTCTGTTTTGTTTCAGGTTTTTCAGGCATGCAAACATGCCATCTCTAAATAATGAAAATGTTGCTTCTATTTTGCTATTGCTATTTGTGATACCTATTACATTCAGCGCAACACTAAATAATATTTGTGGTTGAGATACTGTATAGTATTTTCTCAATATTAACTTTAATGTATATTCTTCTACACATTTCTTTATGTTAGCTTGAGCAAGGAAGTTGCGGGGTTTATGTTCTTATGCATGTGTTTGTAAGATGCATGCATCTATAAGATGCATCCATTATCCTACTTTTTCAGCTTAACAACTAAAAGAAAAACAACCTAATTTAAAGTGGCCGAAGTTCTGCAGTAAACATTCTGCCAAAGATAATACACGAATGTCCAATAGACATAAAACATTCTCAACATTAGGTGTCATTAAAGAAGTCCTAGTGAAAACTATAATCAGATACCATTTCACACTGACAAGATGGCTCAAATTAAAGAAAAATAGAAACCAAACACTGATACCTATCAGGGAGGATGTGGGGAAACGGCAATCTTCACCTACCGCTGCTAAAAAATGGAAAATGGAAACACTGTCAAAAACAGTTTTGCTTTTCCAGAACAAGTTAAGCCTACCATTAGCCTTTCCCCATCAGTTTCATGCCCATGTAGGAACCCCCAGAATTAGAACAAATGTTGTTGCAGACTGAATTCTCTCCCTTTAATTTGAATGCCTAATCCCTTAATTCCTAATATTACTGTATTCAAAGATTAAACCATTTAAGGTTACCATTAAGAATATATTAGGTTGGAACTGGAGATATGACTCAGTGGCGCAGGGTAGTTCCTGATCTTCTCCATGACCTGAGTTTGGTTCCCAGCACCCATTTTGGGCAGGTGGCCACCACCAGTAATTTCAGCTTTAGGTTATCCCATGCCTTCTTCTGGCTTCTGTGGGCACATGTGTTCATGTATGCATAGCTGTCACACACACACACAATTAAAAATAAAGTGAGATATTTTATAAGGTTACAGTTGTATTGGTATACTTTAGTTCAATATTACTTGTGTCTCTACAAGAAGAAAAAATACCAGGAATGTCAACATATGTAGCAGAGATCATGGGACCAGTAGAAAGGGAGGTTTCTGCTAATCAAAGTGGGAGAGCCCAGAAAAAAACAACCTGATTGATTATGTTTATTGTATCTGTATATGCATTGGTCGTTTGTTGAGCTTTTTATATTAAGTTCTGTTTCAATACTTGTTCTTTGACTTGTGTACACAGGACATTCAGCACTAATGCAGCACACACACACACACACACACACACACACACACACACACACACAACACACAAACCAAGACAAGAAAATATAAAGGTGCTTCTTTGAAGTAGGAAGGAGAAGGAAGAATAGATAATAGAGGGTAACTATTAGTGAAGTGTGTTGTATAAATGTGTGTAAATGTCACAATGAAATATTATTTTTCACAAATATATGTATGTTAAATAAAGGAAAAAACCCCAAGAAATCACCTTAAACATTAGATTAGTTTTGTACTGAACTGCATGTTTATATGTTAGTTAATCATGACTTCTGAAAGTTCATTATACTTTTTAGAATCTCCCAGTAACTGGGTTGTGGTTTTTAAGATGTATTTCTTATGTGTGTGTATGTGTGTGTATGAGAGAGAGAGAGATAGAATGTGTGTGTGTGTGCTCACATATGTGCACAGAGAAATGTGTACGATGATGCCTGTTGATACTAGAAGAGGGCTTCGTATCCCCTGTATGTGGAGATCCAGGCCGTTGTGAGCATCCCATTCTGGGGACTAGTAACCACACTTGAATCCCAGGAACAGAACTTGAATCCCCTGCATGAACAGTCAGTTCTCTTAACCACTGAGCCTTCTATCTCTCCAGACCCATGTAGTTGCTATTTTATCTTTTTTTTCTTTTCTTAATAGTATCACATATTGGATTTTTTGTGCTTTTTGCAATTATTCCTATTCTGCCTGCTTCATTTTGCATTGCATCTAAGTTTTGAAGAAACATAAATTTAAACGAAAAACATTCTTTACTTACATATTTTTGAGTCTTTCATATATGTGAATATATGTTCATTCTTATTCCTAACTTCTGTTTTGTTTTTTTATATTTAATTTTACTAACTGACTGAGCATTGTATAACACTGCATCAGCAATCCATCCCACTCCCACTCCACCCCGACCCCATGAGCACAGGCAGGTTCAGTTACCTGTGGAGGACTGTTGTCTGCTTACAAGGTGGCAGCTCAAATGTTGGTTCCATAAGAGGAAATTTCTCTCTCAAATGCCATAAAATGAAATGGCAAAAAGGACGAACTCTATCTTTGTAAGCTCCTTTCTAAGAATACCATTCATAAGATGAGATTAGAAAAGTGATCAAGGTAAAAGGTGTGTGTGTGTGTGTGTGTGTGTGTGTGTGTGTGTCTAGGTATGTACATGTGTGTGTATGTGCCTGTGTGTATGTGTGTGCATACATGTGTGTGTCTGCATGTGTATGTGTATGTGCCTATAAGCATGTGCATGTGTGTGTCTGCACCCCTATGTGTTTGTGTGTGTATGTGTGTGCATGCATATATGCCTGTGTGTATGCGCATGTGTGTTTGTGCTTGTGGGTCTGTGAGTTCTTATGCACATACAAATCTCTGTGTGTAAGTAAGTGAAGTCAAATATATTGGAGAACCTTTGAAATAAAATAAATGCTATTGAAGATTTACAAAAGATTATGCCACATGTACTTGTGCAATTTTAAAACATTTCTCTGCTGCATAGTAGAAAATGCTTTTGAGGAGAGTAACATGAAAGGGGAAACAATTAGCAAGGTATTTTAATGCTTGAGGAATAAATTATCATGTTTTGAATGACAGAGGTGACCCTAACATGGAAAAAAAAAAAGAACTGAAAGGACATTCTGTTGGATTTAGTGGTGGACTGGCCTTCAGGAGATGGGGAGTGAACAGAGTCAAGGACAAGGGCTAAATACCAGGGGAGCAACTATTCTCATGAAAAATAAGAGAGTCTTACCTCTGGTCATGCTCATGTATAGAACTGTCCATGTGCTGTGTGCGTGCATCTACTTAGGCAATTGTATAGTCATCCCTGAAGCTCAAGAACCATCTGGACTGTGTGTTTGTGCGTGTGTTAGAGACATGCATATATTTGATTATTTGATGTGTAAAGCTACAAAGAACTTCCCTGTGGAATTTCTTAGAGTAAGAAAAACCAGAACCGCAGCCATGTGTCAAGAAAGAACATTTAAGAGGAAAGCACAGGAAGCAGAGAACTCGGGGGCATTAAGTAAGGGAGAGAAAATGAAAGGTAAGGGCAGGGACACATGATGGAGGGTCATTCTTAGATACAGTACCGCATAAGAGGGCAGAGTAGCCCTATTGAGATTACTGAGAGAACCTTAAAGTTGAAAACCTTCCTTTCTCTTTCTGTTGATTAGAAGGTCATTTACAACCTATACGTGGCTCTCTGTTTCTTGTTCAAGCTTCTTGTTTTCCTTAGTCATTGGTTTCCTTCGTCATAAGGTGCTGGTTCATCCAGGGAGTAAATCCCAAGGTCTTGGAGATGGAGAGATCTTTCTGAAGGGAGTGGGAGTGGCAATTCTTCATTTTACTTTGGTGATAGATGTTTCTGCAAAATATAATCTTCAGAGCAGTACCTATACAAATGAAAACACATCTTTCTATTGTTAATATTGGCCAACCCATATAGCATTGCCCTGAGTTAAGCAAATCAACATAAAAACCAACTAAACAAACTATTGTTTGGCTTTTTCCTTTACCTTGCAAGAGACACCTTTCCCACCAGGAGTAAAGCAAGAAGAATAAAAACAGAAATGAAGAGAAGATGAAGAACTTTTTATTCATTCTATGTACATAAAGACTGAAGAGCAAATGGACATTTTTGTGGTTTGGTGTCCCTTTGTATTTGTTTATTTTTTAATCATTTTTATTTTCATTTTATGTGTATGGATGTTTCACGTACATGTGCGTCTGTGTACCACATGTGTGCCTGGTGTTGTGAAGTCCAGGAGAGATTTCGTGATCTTCTGGTTCTGGTGCTACAAACAATTGTGCACCACCATGTAAGTTCTAGATACTGAACCTGGATACCCCATCAGAGCAATAAGCCTGCATAGTGGTTGAGCCTTCCCTCCATCCCTAAGAGAGCTTCTATTATACACATGCCAGTGACAGAGCTCACCAGTATTTTCACACTCTACCCAACTTCACTTAATTTCCAAGTACCTGCTTCAACTTCTATTTCAAAAGAATATTAAACCCATATTATATTTTTCATGAAAGGAAATATGTTATTATGTTTGTTTTGGAAAATTTTGCTGCTAAGAGTCAGATTGTTCTGACTTCCCATGTAATTTTTTTTTCCAGCGCTCTACTTTGCAAGCCTTTTGCACAATGATGGTTTGAACTGCAGCAATGGGCTAGGGATAGTCTATTTTCCTAGATCCATGCCGCCCTTTTTATGAATTGCTTCTTCTCACCTTATGTGCCTTAACCATTCAGAAAGTTTGTGTGCCCGCAGGGGGAGGGGGTGGCGAATATTACTACTTTTTCTTTCCATGGGCCCTGATTACTTCTCGTTTTATTTTTCCAGTTCATTTCTATGTTTTTCCTCCTCCTACTCAGTGTCAAAGAAAAAAAGACCCCAGAGAGCTTTTAATATGTTAAAAAAAATCCTTTGAAATGATACATCTCTGTCACTTTGCTCTCACTTTTTAAATTATAAACTAAAATAAAAATTGGCATATTGATAAAAGCTTCCAAGGCTGCTGCCTGCTGCTTCCTGGTGATTAGGTGTGAGAGGGTGGCCTTTCTCAGTTCAGATAAAAAATATGCAAATGATGATATTTAAATCGACAGTGTAGTAGAAGAGGGAGCCACATATTTATTCTCTTTTCCTCCCACCCTTTTTCTTTCTCCTAGCTATCTAGGGAATATTTTATAACTGGTGGAAGAACTGAAGATAAGAAAAATCCACACTTACCTGGCCTCCATTTCTCCTCCATGGAAGGAAACCTTGTCTGCCTTGGGTTCAAGCACTCTCAATTGCTTTTCTTTGTTCATATGATGCTGTAAACATTGTGACTCCTCTCCACAAATGTTTCTGATACTTGCTGTAGCCCAACCTTCATATGGAGCTTCTAAATATGTTTAATCCATCGATTTATCTTCCAAACGGCTAGCCTCATTTAATACAATCTGAAGCTTAAGCATGCTGCTATGTGGTTTCTGATGCCCTATGCAAGATCCCTGCTAGAACATCGGGTGGTGGGGCTAGATCTGTTTGACTCTGAATTATGTATGACAGTTTCCAACAAGAGCCAGATGTGCCCAGGGTCGACTCTAAAGAGTGACCGTCATCTGTATGTGAGCTGGTGTCTGAGCACAGCTGAAGTTGTCAGGTCTGTTTTAGTGACTGTCAATATCCACGCAGATGCTGCTCAAAAGGTGCACAGACATACTGCAGACAACAAAGGGAATAGGAAGCCGACTTCTGCCCGGCATGCACAGAGACTCCTTCACCACACTGTGAAATTTTTGTCTTAATGTTACATTTCCATCTTGTCCTCTGCTATACTGAGAGATAGAGTCAATCTAACTTGTCACCCAATAAACTGAAGCAGCCAGAAGTTTATATCACATATATACAATATGTATGTATGTATGTATGTATGTATGTATGTATGTATGTAGATAAGGGAATATGAATTGGAGTCTTCTGATATCTACCTATCTATCTATCTATTTATCTATCTATCTATATATGATCTAAGAACTGTGACTTCATGAATGCTGTGAATGCTTTGAAACTTAATAAGTAAAACTGACAAGCTGACTACAGACCATGGCTGGATGTGATATGTGAATTTTTCTCCATGTATCTCTAACTATGTTTCTTTCCACAAAAAAATGGTTGAAAGAAGCACTGGAAAATTAGAATGTATAAAATTTTCCAAATAATAGCCATATGTGTCGAGTGATAGGCATCTGGATTATTGAGATTCTAAGTTTCTGTTAAAGTGTGAATTTAAGTAGTCCTGATCGAGATTGCAAGAGAAAGTCCACCTTAGAGAGCCAGCAACTGGACTCCTGTGGAGCCACATGTAACCTGGGCAGATGAAGAGGTAGAAGAGTGTAAGATCCCATTTTTCTCTATTAACCTGCACTTAGATTGTGCTTCTTCACCTATAGATGCTCTAAAACCCCAAACGTTTAGACACGGCAAGGCATTACCAGTAGAAAAATCAGTTCTACATCAAACCTAATGTTAAGGGTCACATGCAGAAACACAGGTGAACCAAACATAGCTTATAAAGTTACCCACTGTGGGAGAAAAATAGAAACACAAGCAAATTTGTGATACCAGATACCACAAATACCAGATACCAGAGGGAGATTTTTTACCAATAAATCTTGTTGTATGCAAATATTGCAAAATATATACGCAATATTCCCACATTTAAAAAAAAAGTATTGAAAACACTGTCTCAGGTATTTCACATAAGGAACGTTCAGTTGTAGGATTTGTTTTCTGAAGTGCCTACTATCAGTTTTAGATTAAATATTTAATGAAAAGACTAGAGAAGGCAATAGGAAAAAGACTATGGAGTAGCCTAAGGACATAGTATATGCTCTGGGGACAAATGGCTGGAAAAGTAGAACCCTGCTACCTCTGATGGTGCCAGGAGACACATTGCCGTTTATACTGCATGAGTTCATTATGCAACAGAGTCAGACGACACGGTCTTTTTTGTGATCTCCTCTCTTGCTGTGCTCAGTTCTCCAACTGGAGAAACATAGCAGTCGATCTCTCTAATTTAAAAGGAAATATTTGAGTAGCATTGCCCATCCGTGACTTTCATTTTAGCACGTGGAAGAGACAAAACAAGGAGGAGACAGGAGACAGTATGTATGGAGAGCTGGCACCGTGCCTATTATGAAGGCCATGGCAACCCCAGTTGCTTCCTCTAGAGACAACATGTCTCTTTATTCTTTTATCAAAGAGAATTCATCATGTTGAAAGTCTAAACTCCTTTAGTAAGAGAAAGACCTGGTGGCATTTTTTTTTTTTTGTCTCTCATCATTCATTATTGTTTGATCTGTGAGTCTTTTGAGGGAAGACAGACCAGGAACATAACATTGTGTCCACCACAGCACCCTCCCTTGCCCCCCTCTCCACCACCATAATCAGTGAGAAGACTGAGAATCAAGCCATGTGATTTGGGAGTGTAATTCAGCACGTTTTATGTGAGAGAAGACAAAAAGTCATAGGACTTAGATTCTCTGTGAGATGCCAATGTGACATCATATAGAATATCCTTTGATCAAGAATCTGCTCAGCTTAATTCTTTTCAGGGTCCTAATGTTGGGTAACCACCTAAGGATTTTAGTAGTGACAGGGTCCCAGGGGTGCTAAGGTGTTTTGTTCCCTTAATTTTCATGTGAGTTCAGCGCTCCCACTACAGTTAGAGGAAGACTCTCCTGCACCGAAACTTTTTAAGAATTACTAGCCTCATGCTAACCATGCCTCCCTTCAAACATATGTGCTGAAAGATAAAGGGATGGTTCTCCCTAGTCCCTGCTTGGCCGTAATTAGTTCACACTTCGCCCAGCAAATAATGTTTATTCTGACAACTGTTATGCTGCAATTTAATTCCGGCCCTAAACACTCAGAGCTGTTAGCAGACTGTGGAAGTTGAAGGACATGTTTGACAACAGGGCTGACTTCCTTTCAGATGCTGGACGTCCACTGAGAGTCTCAAGGCCACCGGTACTTCTGCCTAACTACACATATCAGGCTGCCTGGGACCACTTGGGTTTGACAATGGTCTATAATAAAACAGAGAACTTGAAAAAGGGTTATGTTTATAATTAGAGTTTTATTGTAAAGGATGCAAATCAAGACTGGCCAGATGAAGAGGCTTGTGGAGAAGACTGTGGGTGGGCTCTCTGACTTTTTCTTCTGGAGTCCTGGAGCAGCGCCCTCCGTGCCCATCAGAGAGCTCAACCTTGTCCCTGCATCTGGATCCCTGCATCCCCATACTGTGGATTTGTTATGTGGATTTGGTGAATTGGGTCGAATCATCAGTCCTTTTCTCTCTCCAGAACTCAGGCTGGCCAAAGTCCCATTTTTTTCCTGGTTTATCTGAATCTTTGTAGGTACCCACGAAGACTCTCATTAGTATACGCTCAAGCAAAGGACTCACAAATAACTACATTTCTACCACTTGAGTGATGGAAGGGTTGTGGAAAGTCTATGCCAGGAACCCAGTGCAGACACTAAACAAAGGCTTTATTACAGTGTGGCTTCCAGAGAATCAGGGCCTGACCTTGAGGGGCTCAATCCTGTTAATAAAAGAATTTAAGAATGGACCTGAACAAATGCTCAAGGAGAATTTTCTTTGAGTTTAAAGGAAAAATCCCCAGGGAAAGCAATCTTTAAATCTTGGAAGGTGCTCACAAGTGAAAGACAGAAAAGAAAAAGAGACAATTTATATTGTTTGAGTTAAGCCTTGCATGGAGGTCAGCCACAGGGCAGGTAGGCAGCTACATGGCAGGGGGTGGGGGTGGGTGGAGGGAGTTGGGGGGAGCTTTAGGGAATATTTAGTGAGGCTCAAGGTGTTAAGAAAATCATCAGCATTTGAAAGAAAAAGACAGAAAAGAAGAAAAGAGAAAATCTATGCCTTTATAAACCAGGCTGATCCAATAAGACTTCACAGCAGCCTTAGAATTAAGAGGCAGGAATTCTGGGAAGGAAAAGTGAGTTGTCTTATAAAGGAATACTCCTTGCTCCTTTCTCTTTGGCATGCATGACTTAAGGTGACTAAGGGGGTGATTGACCAGCTCTACTGAATTCACTCTTTCATGTTTTGGGTAGTTTATTATGTTAGGTCTCCACCTAGGCTTTCATTAATGAGTCTTCTCAGAGCCCTGAAGGAGGCTCCTGTCACAGCACTGAAATAGGGCTAGAAAACCCAGAGAAGAACAGAGGGGTTGACAAGAAAATGAACCCCTCATCATGCAGTTTGGTTGAATCTTTCTGCCCATTGGGAAAGCAAGACTTCCAGAACAATTAGCATTTGCTCTGAAGGTCATAGACATAGAGATGTAATTGTTTTTATTTTAGATAGTTTGTGTTAAAATAGCAATAAGCCATACTTAAGACCTGGATGCATGTGATCATGGGAACACCTCTTTCTTTTCAAAGACAAGGATACGCTACCTTCTGACTTCCTTGAGATCTAACTTTCCACCTTATGGATTTTAATCGACTGCCCCTTGGGGAAAATTCTGAAGTCTCATTTAGGTTCCTTAGCAACCCTTTGAAGAGAGTGACTTCAAATTCTGCCCAAATCCCGTGTTTACCTGTCATGAGATGTGAAGTGTGCTTTTCTTCCTGATGTCTACAACCTACACTCTTGTTTTACATTCTTTCCCCCAAATGAGCCTTTTTCCATCTCTTAATTATGGCATTTAAAAAAAAAATCCATGTTTCAAAAAGGCTTTTAACAAGCCCCAAACTTTCTTTATAGTTGAAGAAATTTCATCTGGAAATTTTTTTTGTGCCAAAGATAAGTGTCGTCCAGTTTTATCTGAGTCAAGATCAACATAGTATAAAAAACTCCGGAATGTGATACAGCAGTGTGGAGCTGCATCTCCATCCCGTTGTGTTTGGCATACCATGATAGGTCTATGGGGATCTTAGATGTTCTGTAGCTACCGTAATGTTATTGTTAGAAATGAGAACTGGAAAGGCTGATAGTCCTATCTCCCTAGCTGTATTCTTCTTGCTCTGTTCCTACTCTCTTGTTTCTCACTATAATTGCTTATAATATTTTTCCTTCCTGCTACTGACTCCATTTTGTGTAGTTTTAGAGGGTTACTGTGAAATTAAACACAAAATAATTAACTCTGGGCAGGTCTTCTCTTTCTTCCTTTTCAGCAGACTTAAGCTCCATTAAGTTATCTAAATGGCTGAATTAGTTGTTCAATATTAACATCTTCATAGGAGTAGGGATTCTGAAATAATATATTCTGCATGGATTGATCAAAGGGCTACCCCCATGGTTTATTGAGAAAAGTTGACATTGGTTTTGTGTATGTGTGGGCATGTGTTTATTGACTGGAATGTGAGTGCATGTTGCATGCATGTGTGGGAGTATGTGTGGGGGCATATGCAGGCATGAGTGTGGAGTACAGAGGACAGACTCAAGGTGTCATTCTTCAGCAGTGTTGATCCACCTTGATTTGGGAGACAGAGTCTGTCATTGACCTAAAGTGCACTGATGTGGCCGGCTGGTTGGCTAGTCAGGAATACCCAGGTATTGAACTGTCTCCACCTCCTCAGCACTGGGATTAGAAGAATGTGCCATCATGCCTGGCCTTTTCACATGGGTGTTGGCAGTAAAACTCAGTTCCTCACGCCTGCATGAGCACTCTATCAACTGAGCCATCTTTCCAGCCTGAAAAGCAACGATTTTAATGATCATCAGCCGCTGTTGCCTTTCCCGGTTACGTGCTGCACTTATTCAACACACAACTCTTATGAACAACCCTTCATAATGGTTTGATTTTCAAGGGAAACTATAGAAAAAGTCTGCTGTGCTTTCAGAGCCATTTCTTCCTTCCTCTCATTCTTCAAGGGCGAAAGACCAATGGTTTCTATTTTCTGAGAATTCATCCTTCCGCAGTCAAATGGGTAGCTGGAGATGGCACTCAGCTTTCCTATCTGGACTTAGCACTCTTGTTCTAAATAAATAAGAAAAAAATTGTCTTGCTCTCTCTGCTGTTTCATCTGCAGGAGATGCTTATGAGGCTGCCAGCTTTCCCAAACACATGAGGCCATCACCACACGCTGGCAGGATTATGAAGTTCTTGTGGTCTTTGTGCTTAAGGATAATTGTGGCTTGTATTCAAGGTCTATTTTGGCTTGATTTCAATTGTTTCTACCAGCTTGCCCAACTCTGACAGTACGCCTTCTTGCTTCTCTTCATTTTCCCCTTTTCTTTCTCTTCCACCAATCCTGATATTTAAAGAACAGTGAAAGAATTCTCTTACTCATCTTCATAATATTTATATTTTTCATAAGCACCACATGCCATGCAATGTGTTATTAAAATTCTTTTATGCTCTTCCATTGTCCTTCATTAAATCTAAGGAATGCATATTATCTTGGCACTTAAGGTCCTTCACAAAAGTGTTTCGTTCAGGTATATGTTATACTACTCTGTTCAGATGTTGTATCTACTTTAAAACAGACCTATAAAGCAGTGACTTTCAATCTTCCTAATGCTAAGACTCTTGAATACAGTTCCTTGTGTGGTGGTGACCACCATACATAAAATGATTCCTATTCCTATAAAATTGCTATTTCATAACTGTAACATTCCTACTGTTATTAATAATAATGTAGGTCTCGGACATATAGGATATACAACCGCCAAAGGGGTCACAGCCCACAAGTTAAGAACTGCTGCTATGAAGTATTTCCAACAATTTTTCAATGTCTTAACAAATGATTTCAATATTTCTACTTCCTAAAATAATATCTCCTCAATGACAAAATTTTGTTATCTTCTAGATCTAGCTCAAATCTGCCAGAAACCACCCACTCTGTCCTTCTGACCTTCCTTTCTCCTTTCCATAGACAACAGACTTCTGCCAATGATACATTAGGCAAAGCATTACGTTTTGGAAATATAGTTGTGGATCTGTAGCAATATGATCTTCTATACTTGAAGAATTGTAAAGTGTAGGGAGAGATATGGGAGTATAACTAAGCATAAAGATGCTGTGATAGAGGAAGTACAAGATTCTTGAGGGACACATAAAAGAGAAGGTGACCTAGTCACAAACAATGAAAGATTCTTAGAAGCAGTGACAAGAGTGGATTAAGCATTTAAACTCTAATATGAGGAATTAGGTAGATTCAGTGCTAAGGCTGAAAGGTGAGAAAAGACCCACAGCATACCTGAGCAATCAAAAATTTTCTATATATTCTGAACATAGCAAAAACCAAAGAAGTCCTAAACCCTGACAGGCAGAGGAAGGTAAGGGCTTATTTCAGGTTATACTAAACAAAGGAAGTATATCCAATAGAACATCAGACTTAGCTGATCCAAAAAGGGACTGGGGACACGTATCAGTGATAAAGCGTTTGCCTTGCATGCATAAGACTATAGGCTCAAATCCCAGCGGGGAAATCGCAGGAAACCTCAGCCTGGTGCTTGGTTGTGGATCTATTCATCTAGTTCCATCAGTTACTCAGTGAAGAAATGTACAGAGACAGCTGAACCAAGCTCCTGGAACCTCATGAGCTCTAGACCGACAGCTGTAATAAAACAACAGCACGAAGACAATTTGTAGGAAGGAGAATTTATTTTGGCTTACAGTTCCAGAAGGATAGGGGTTCATCATGGTGGGGAGCAGTGATGGTGCTGGAGCAGAAAGCCGAGAGCGCACCTCTTCAGTGACTAACAGGAAACAGAGGTAGCCTATTAGAGTTGAGTTGGACTTTTAATCTCAAAGCCTGCAACCATTGACAAGACCACACCACTCAAACCTCCAAAGCACTGCCATACCTGGGGACCAAATGTGCCAGTGCTGGGCTACAGGGAACATTTTGTTGTTGTTGTTCAAACCACAACACTAGATTAGGTTAGTGCTGTGCAGTAAAAACAAAATGTCAGGTCCGGGTGTGAATTCTGTAATGTATTTAAAAATGCTTAGGGGCAGAAAGATGGCTCAGGAGGTTAAAGTATTTGCTATACCTAATGATTTGAGTTTGGCACTCATATCACACAAAAGAAACCTACTTCTGAAAGCTTCCCTTTAACCCCTACTGGTGCACTTTGTCAAAGCATGCCTGACTTGCACACTTGTTACACAAATATACACACACACGCACACACACACACGCACACACCAGTAATAAATTAAGTGTATTGAAGGTAAATAAAATGATATGGTATAGTGACTACATTATTAAAGACATAAAAGGGGAAAATAAAATTTAACAGTACACCAAATAGTATCAATCCAATACAAAAATTGCAAATACATTTTATGTTTATACTGAATATTTGAAAGTTGGTATGTATTTACCACTAGTAAACAACCCAATGTAGACTAGTCCCATTTCAAGTGCTTGCTAGCCACATTTGGCTGCTGACTGCTGTATTGTACAGCAAAAGAAAGAGCCGACATTACACTTTCCTTCACTGTTAATCCCTCTTGGTCATTCAGCAGTTATTGATTTGAAATTGCACAAAATGAGAGAATCTCCAAAGGCAGTCCTAGGACATTCAGTAATTTCTTAAAGTGCATAAAATTGATTCACAAAATTAAAATCAGCAATAGTTGCATTTTTTCCAACTTTGGTGCTGGAAAAGTGGTAACCTTTCTCCTAATTAAGACCTTTGGGGAACAACTCATTTTCACCTATGAAGCTGACACTCAGCTCAAGGAATCCAGACAGAAAAAGGTCCATCCTCACTAAAAGATCATCAGTTACTCTTATTCTGCCTTTCCAAACAAGCACATGACACAATGAGAAGGAATTAATACAGAGTTCATCTGGCTGGTGTGAGGTAACTTCATCTTCATTTCTGTAAACTTCATCATTTCTCTGGGATATTAATTAACTAGTTTAGACTCTTATCAGCTAGTGTATACTAGTTGATAGGAATCCAATATTGATTGTAAATGGCTTGAGAAATGCCCAGGAAATTAACATGCCACACCTCTGGATGTGTCTGCAAGGGTATTTCCAGAGAGGGTTAGCTAACTGCTACAGATCCACTGGGTGTGTGGGCAGCACCATGCCACAGACTGAGGGCTGGGTGGAATGAGTAGGAGATAGTCAGCTTTGTAAGTATTCCCTCACTTCTCATTAGCCACAGGAAGTCAGTACTATCTGCCATGTGTTTCATCACCATGATGTTCTGCAGATTGAGCATCAGCAAAAGCAATGACTGGAAACCTCTGAAACCATGAGCAAAAGTAAATGCCTTCATTTAAGTTGTTTCTATGGGGTGTTTTGTCATAGCAATGCATAGTTTGTCTAGCCCAGTGGACAGCTAGGGAATTGTAGAGAATTCACCATTGGCTAACCCCTTTCAGGGAACCTCAAACACCAGATAACTCTCTGACTAGGTTTGGGTAAATAACAGTTTTTTCTTCAAGATCTGTCCCTTAGTAGTATCAATATGCTCCATTTGAGTAAGTTATAGAATCAAAGGATATTAAAGATGGGAGGGACATTGAAGATTCTTCATTGTGTTTCTATTAGCTTCTGTCTCCACATTCTTATTTTAAAACTGAGGCAGAGTCACGGCATTTCATGTTTCTAAGATTAAGAGCAGAATTGAGACCTGGCATTTGACATTTGACATTTTCTTTAACATTAATGGGAAGAGCAGGTTTAAGAAGTGTTTTTCATGTATAATACTTGGAGCACACGTAGTGTATATATTTGATGGAAAATCATAATGCAAAAAAGACTCTCTCCCTCCAAATAGTTAAGTTTTATGTATTCTCAAAGCATTGGCTATGCTCCTTTAAATGGATTCTCCCACTTATTTTAAATCTCCTAAAATAAGAAGATCCCTGCTATGTATGGTCGTCTTTGTCAATTTCTGCCGCTGTGCTCCCAGCTGTGGCTACTGAAGAGCTCCCAACAGATTGCTCTGCTCTGCCTAATTCCTGAATCATTAAGATTCAGGCCTGGTGGTTTATTAGAAACTAATTCTCCCCCAGCAGGAATAAGAAAATGAGTCTGTTGCCCTATGCCAGGTGTCCCTTTTCTCCCAAGGACTGCATCAGCAGCAAGATGAGCTTCCTTTTTCTAATTGCCCTTCCCATTCTTCTACGTTTTCTTTATGCTACAGATCTGCCTGCTATCTTGGGCTTCTTGTTTTCAGACCTTAACTCAAGCCTAGTTGTCTCAGGCTCTGACCCTTCTTCTGGTTTCTTCCTCTGGGATCCACAACTTTTCTTCCTAAGGTGAGCTGCTAGTTGTAGCCACTATGTGGCTCAGTTTCTTATGCAGTTTGGGTACCACAGTAATGCCTGCATTTCCTCTCTTGTTTCTCATCTTTTAAATCAAGCATCTTGAAAACCTGGCCTAATCTAAGGGGATTTCCTATGTTCTCCAAGAGAGCTGAACTCAGAGCCTTGTTCCTCATGCTATTACATCTGCTCTTGTATTTTTCCTTACAACTTTGATGTCTTCATTTTCCAATTAGCTTCCTCCTCTGTACTCTTCTGCAGGACACAACATGCCCAGGATAAAGGAGTGACAAGTACCAGATACGGGCAGGTTTCAGAAGCAGATTAAATTGTATTTGTTTGTGTTCTAATAATAGTATCTCTTTCAAGGGTCCCAAAGAGTCATTACACACAATTATTAGACAGCTACTATCACTGATGGCTATTACAAAGAATAATTAAATAGGTATCTAATTTTAAACATCCCGTTTGAAAGGCATTATGAGAAATTTGGTTGTATTAGGGAATGAGCAAAGAGGTTTTAGTTTTGTTGATTTTTTTTATCAAGCAGAAAAGCCTAGATCCCTAGGTGCTTGAGAAAGAA
This sequence comes from Arvicola amphibius, assembly GCF_903992535.2. Classification (NCBI taxonomy): domain Eukaryota; kingdom Metazoa; phylum Chordata; class Mammalia; order Rodentia; family Cricetidae; genus Arvicola; species Arvicola amphibius. Next base: position 42,641,386 of record NC_052056.1, read on the forward strand.
TGCTAAGGAATAGTATAGTAGACTATTGCTCTATTTTTCTGAACATATTTTTACTTCTCCAATGCCAAGAAGAAATCCAGTGTACAAAGCTAAGACGGATTTTTTTTTTAGATATAGAAATCTCTATTATCAAGACTGTGCATACTAGAACATGCCCTGGCTTCATATATTAGCCTGCAGAGATGTGCCATCATATATTAAACTGCAGTAGAAATGTGTTTATATAGCCATCTTGCAAATTGTCAGACAATATATCACTCGAAGACTGTCATATAAAGTAAAACATTAAGAAGAATATTTATGGGTTGTTTTGTGCCATCCTAGCATAACAATTCTAATAAATCATCCAGCAGCATGCACCCCCCTTTCCTCTATGCTTTGTAAAAGTTTGCAGCCTTATAGATGCCTAGAACTCAGGAAGTCATAAGCCTGATAAAAATCTTGACTTGGAGGCTGATGGTGAAAATGTAATTCTGGGAGAATGCTCCTCCAGCCCTGCCTGCCAGCACCAAACTGCATATTTCCCCTGTGTAGATTGCACACACTCTTTGCATGTAATTAGAAACCATTTGTTATATGGGAAATGGCTGCATAATTTTAAAAAGCATTTCAATTCCCAAATAACAGTAGAAAACTGCAAATTAAAAAGATATCAAGCAGTAGCCGTCGTCCTGACAGTGCATTGACACCGAGCAGTCAGAGACATCACACTAATGTTTAAGTTTTGGAAATACTGCTAATAAGTGAAGATTTTATCTATGGCTTCTGGGAAGTTCTTCTACTCTTTCTGGTCTTTTCTGCATCCATTGCTGGTTTCTGTACATGTTCCGCATATCACAAGATGCATGGTAAAGATGAATCATCACTTTTCATTCTAGTACACATTACAGTTAAGAAGGGTATGAAATACTGAATTATATTTCTAGATGTGGTTTCTAAAAGTCCACATATTGGACTATATTGTTGACTGGCTCATCCAAGACGCCATTTTAATTTTAATTTTTAACTTTCCTAGATCGTGCAGTTGCCGATGGGTACCAAGTCCACCCAAGGTGATACTGAGTTCACAATTAAGAAGGAAAAGGAAAGAAGATGGATTTGGGTTTTGTGTCATTAATATTCACTCCAGATCGTTCATAGTAGGGACCTCTGGCTAACATGACAGACAAGCATGCAGGGCTCTGTGAATTCAGGGGCTGGGATGTCATGCAGGTCCCTACCTTCATTCATATTTCATCTCTGTACATTCGCCCTTGCACGAGAGAATTGTGAGGAGCTCTAGGCTGTTGTTTCCTTAGTCATCTCCATTTATACAGATATGGGAAAGATGTTCTTATGCAGTCTGGAGATCTGGTGTCTTCTGTTTATAGGCTCTCCGATAGTAGACACTAAAAAAACAATGAAACCAATGAAAGAAATGCATTAGTCCCCAAGATGAAAGGCTGCTAGATGTGACCCTCGTGTCTAATCCTTCATCTTACTCTATGTTTCAGGATGGCACACTTGACTATAGCATATTTTTTATGGCATGTTGTGAAATGCAAGCAGTATGATTACAAAAGAAGGCACATTCTGGTTAACCTGAAATTCACTGTAGTGAGAACAATCCTACCATACTGAGTGAAAATCATGTATATATTTTAATCACCATGTAATGTGCTTACTTCTTTATTTAAAATACATTCCTTGTATTTTTTTTTCCAAACTGAACCCCCTTTCCTAGAGTGACTTACATTTCAAATCAGCTTCCTTAAAGTTCTATGTATACAGGAATGCATGGCAAATTATACCAACATCTACCTTCAATACCAGTTTGGGGGATGTTATGGAATAGTATTTTAAGATGTAATTTTTTTAAAATTTGGAACATTTGTTTAATGATGCAAAGATGTGTTGCATTCTTTTATGTTCCATTTGTTTAACTCTGTGAAGCTGTCACTTAGCCGGTCTAAAACACTTGATTGGTCTAATAGCTGAATAGCCAGTAACAATGTAGGAGAAAGGAGAGGCAGGGTTGATAGGCAGAAAGAATAAATAGGGGGAAAATATGGGAAAAAAAGATCAAGAAACGAGATGGACCACCACTTCAGCCATGGAGTAAAAGTAGAATTAAGATACACAGAAGTAAAAAAATGAGAAAAGCCAAGAGACAAAAACAAATATATAAATAAAAATAAAAATAAAAACCAACTATAGAGGTCTGGCAAGATGGCTCAACAGGGAAAAAGCTTGTCCAAAACAGAACCTTACAGGATTAGTTCAATCCATAAAACCCACCTAAACATGGAAGGAGAGAACCAGCTTCTAAAAGCTGTCCTCTCCACAGGCACATCATGGCACATGTGCACGAACATTCCCACAATATGAATAAACAAAATAAGATGTTAAGAAAAACAATCGCCATGACATAATTTGAATATGTAATATTAAACTGTTTAGATAGCATGGGTTTCATATATTTATAAATTTGCATAACGTAATTTGAATACTTAATTTAAAATAGGTTAGATAGCATGGGTTTCATATACTTATTAATTTGCATATTATTCACAAATGACAAAGAAATAGAATGTAACCCAGGAAGGTTACTGAATATAAAAACAACTATAATTCAGATCTTTCCATCTCAGAACCATGTCTCTGATCTCACAGACACACTCAATTTCCCGACTGTGAGTAGAAATTAATGGCAAAAGAATTAATACATGATGACATAGACTGGCCTAAGTAGGTTAATATATTTGAATGCTTGGTCCCCAGTTGGTAGAACTGCTTGAGAAGGATTAGGAAGTGTGGACTTGTTAGAGGAGGGGCATCACTACTGACAGACTTGAGGTTTCAAAAGTCCATGCCAATCCCAGTTAGCTCTCTCTGCCTCCTATTTATGGATAAGGATCTAAACTGTCAACTACTGCTCCAGTGCCATGCCTATCTGATGCCATTTCCTTACCGTAATGGTCATGGACTCTGTTCCCTGAAATAGCAAGCCATAACAAACTCTTTGTTCTATATACTACCTTTGTCATTGTATCTTTGGACAGCAATAGAAAGGCGACTAAGAGATTGATGCTATTGTACCTGAATTATTCAAAATTTATATACAGAAACCGATAAAATTGCTACTCCAAATATTTTTTGTACTCTCATCAGTCCTCCACTTGGTCATGGTCACTTTCACAGTCCCTATACCTAGCATGGTGACTGGCAGATAGCAGAACTATAGATGACAAGAGTTATTGAATCAATGAAACAAAGGGCTCTGGTTTCATCATCGTACGGTCCAGTGATCAGACACTAAGATAGGCCTTATGTGATTCAGATAACCTTGAATTATTTATTCAACCTCATTGAGTGTTGACCTCAAAACAAAAGAGAAAACAAAAATAAAGCAAGGAAAAGAAAAAGCAGACAGAAGAAAGTAGAAGAATTAATGGAACAGAAGAGGAAAGCATAAGCTATGTTTAAAAGAAATTGTGGATTTTAAGGAGATGTAATTTGCATTGGAGGGGGTGGCATATTCTCCTGGCTCAAGGCATGTGGTTTCTTTACATACACCCTACCCTGTCCACTATCACAATGTGCAAAGAATCTCAAGTTCTGGGGGGAGATTTCCTACTCTATTTTTCTGCAGAAGATAAATCTACCAAGAGGCAATCTTTTCTTTGATGTAAAATATAACGAAAGCTGAACACGGAGGCTCGTAACTGTAAACACAGCACTTTAGAGGCTGAGGCAGGAAACCTGTTCTAAGTGTGGCTACCCGGGCTACAGAGTGACACCATGTCAAGAGACAGGGAGAGAGAGGGGAAAGAAACAGACAGACAGACAGACAGACAGACAGACAGACAGACGCGCGAGCACACACACACACACACACACACACACACACACACACACGGTAAGGAGAGACAGAAACAGAAAGAGACAGAGAGAGGAAGAGAGAGATTTTCTTGAGAATAGGAAACTGAGTAATGAGAGAAAAAAAGAAGGAATGTATCTCTTTAACCTGCATGTCCGGCTCTCCCGTTCATCAGCTTGTATTGATCCGGTTTGAGGACCCAGGTCTTAACTTTCCAAGGGGACTGCAGGTTATTTTCAGCATATGCTGCTGGGATGTTTGCTCAGCCCTTCCTTGCTCGTGTTTACTTTGAAAACTCTGCTGTAAGCTCTCCAGTGCTTCAGGCCTCTTCTCTTCCTTTGGCAAGCAGATGAATTCATTCTGCTAGGTTGTTTGTAGGCAGACAACAGTTATATTGAATTAAGTTTCTATCGCAGGGTATTGGTAGAAAACAGCAAATTTGGGGAGTTTATTTACTGTTTCTAGTCATTTAAGCAACACACACACACCTTATACCAATACAGACTAAGTAAAAGAAAAAAGTTAAAAAAAGAATAACTGTAATCAAGCTTATCCACTCTCAGGAATATGGAGTATATAATTTTCAGTATTTTATTTTATTTTATTTTTGGTTTTTCGAGACAGGGTTTCCCTGTAGTTTCTAGAGTCTGTCCTGGAACTAGCTCTTGTAGACCAGGCTGGCCTCGAACTCAGAGATCCACCTGCCTCTGCCTCCGAGTGCTGTGATTAAAGGCGTGCACCATCACCGCCCAGCCCAGTATTTTATTTTTAATATAAAAGAAAATAGGATCATTTGCAATTTTATTCCTTTTTTTCCCCCAGGAACAGTGTATTATATACCAATAGGCCTAGATAATTATGCTTAGTGACTACACAGCATTCTATTGCATGTTGCCTTACTGTGCCTGAGTGATTTACAAAAGCATCATAAACTTGGTGCTTTATAAACAGCAGAAGTTTATGTCTCAACAATCAAGAAGCTTTCAAGTACCAGATAAAATAACTGGTAAACTCACTGTTGAGGGCTGCTTCCTCTTTCCACACAGCAATCTCTAGTAGGTCCTCACGTGGTAAGAGGAGGTCAGAATTTACTTCCAGTCTTTTATATAATATTGCCATTTATAAAGTCAATATTCCCATTAATAAGGAAATCAGGAAATCTCATAGGATCACATTGAGCTTTGAAAATACGACTTTCAAGGGACTTAACTGTTTAAGCAATAGTACCCGAGAATGTTACAGTTTCTCCAATCACTTCCTCACCCTTTCTTCTGTCCTTAGCATTGTTTGCTTATAGCTTTCCTACGGACTTGTGAAGTTTCTTTTTCATTCCTTAAAACAAGATCACACAATATAGCATTGGCAGAGCTAGAACTGGTTATATAGACCAGGGTGACCTCTGACTCACAGAGATCCTCCTGCCTCTGCCTCCAAAGTACCAACATGCCCAACAGGAAGAGTTTCTTAAAATGAAATCTGCTATCAGTCTGGTTTATTGGGCCTCAGGAAGTAATTATCTACAGGAATAATACCTTGTTAGCAGATTGACCTCTCAGAAATTTGTGTCATATTTTATTTGAAATTTGAGGAACCTTGCTCGAATGTTGTGGGTGGGGAGGTAGGGTTTGTATCTGCGCTTATGTGTGCATGCGTTGAGAAATAACTCTCATAGTTTGTGTCAGGACGATTTTTTAGTTTCATATATTGAATGGTTGGTCCCCAGGTCTAGCAGTGTGGAAATGTGTTACAAACTTTAGAAGTTGGGTAGTTAGAAGATACTGAGAGGGGAGATGGGTGTGTCCTTAAATGGTAGATTGGGATACTGGCCCTTTCTTCTCATTCCATTTATTCCTCGCCCATAAATAATAACCAACTTTGTTTCACTGTGCACTCCCTACCATGAGATTCTGTTTCAAGGAAGATCCAGGGACAAAGGGTCTATAAAACTGTAGACTGAAATTTCTGACTTTTAGATATTAGATAAATTGTTCCTCTGTCAACTTGATTTTATCATGTATTAATAGTTGCAAAAAATTAAAAATGAATATATTCTTTACTTTTTGAGTGGCTGCGATAAAATTCTAAAAAACAGAATCAAATTATAGAAGAAAGAGATCATTTTGGTTAATGGTTCCAGAGGAAACAACTATCATAGCAGAGAAGATAGGCAACAAGCTACAAGGATGGCACCTCGACCAGGAAGCTGTTAGTTCACATCCTCAACCATAATCATGGCTCAGAGTGAGTGACCTGAAAGTAGGTTGAAGCCATATGATCTCAAAAGCCATCTATCCCTAAGTGACATGCTTCCTCCATCAAGACTGTAATACCTAAACTTCCCCAAACAGTAGTGACTCTAGTAAAATATTTGAGAATCAATGGTTATAAGCATTGAGTATTTCTCTCTCTCTCTCTCTCTCTCTCTCTCTCTCTCTCTCTCTCTCTCTCTCTCTCTCTCTCTCTCTCTCTCTCTCTGTGTGTGTGTGTGTGTGTGTGTGTGTGTGTGTGTGAGAGAGAGAGAGAGAGAGAGAGAGAGAGAGAGAGAGAGAGAGAGAGAGAGATCCCTGGAGAGTTTAGGTGACAAGGTCCTTCCGTCCCTACTCTAGTTGCCTTGGTCCTCCTTCAGTATTTGAAATTGTTTCCCTTTATTTTGGTTGATCAAAGAAAGACTGTAAAGTTCTAGATTATTTTGTGTTCTAAGGATTCTATAACACGAGAAACGCCTTCTCTCTGTGTGCGAGGAGACACTGGCTAAGCAAGCATAAATCAATAAGCTGTGACCTTGTGTTCCTAGAGGTAGAGAGCATAGTTTGTTTTTTTTTTTTGGAGTAGAGAGTATAGGAAAGAGAGTAGATCAGACTACTCTGATGCAAGGTCTGCTAGTTCTTAGAGAAGAACAAGAGAATGGAAATAAACCACAGTAATTTCTGAGAAAATAATGTCTGAAATGATATTGAAAATTGGGCATGGATGTTGAATCAAAATGAGGTTGATATCAAAAGAAAAAATGGCTTTCTGTAAAACCAGGTAAAAAATTTATAAGTGAGATTAATGAGGATTTTGGTTCAGGGCATTTTACTGTGATGCTTTGCAATCCATAAAAGACAGATGCTTCTGTATCACTTAGTAATTCATTACACTGTTTCCCCCAACTTCCTCATTTTTTTTTTTTTTTTTTTTGGTTTTTCGAGACAGGGTTTCTCTGCAGCTTTTTTGGAGCCTGTCCTGGAACTAGCTCTTGTAGACCAGGCTTGCCTCGAACTCAAAGAGATCCGCCTGCCTCTGCCTCCCGAGTGCTGGGATTAAAGGCGTGCGCCACCACCGCCCGGCCAACTTCCTCATTTTTAAATCCAATAAATGTTTGTCTTCCTAACCCTACTAAATAAATAATCCAGGCACTCACTGGGGCTCAGAATATATGTTCCTCTTTTCTTGATACATAATTCTAGGGCTAAGTTAAAAAAAAAAAAAACCTCACGCTCACCTTCTTTGTGTGATTGAAGAATCAATAAAAGGAATATATGCCTCATTTATTTTTTTCTTCATTCTTTCTGTGGCTCAATTTCTTGAATTACAGATTTGTTTCCTTCACTTTTGAAAGACTGTGGCATGTTAAGTATAGGGCATCAGGACAGAATATAGGAAGGGAGGGAGGAAGGATGGAGGAGGGGAAGGAGGAATGTAAGAAAGGAAGGGAGGGAGGGAGAAAGGGAAGAAGGAAAGAAGGAAGGAAGGAACTTGGTAAGGGAAATTGCTTTGTCTTATAAAAATTTTAGTTAAAATTATTGGCTGTGATAGGAACAGGAATTTGGGTAGGGTGGTTGGTTGGGAAAAATCTGTGAATTTGAGATGAAGAAGTGTTTCTTACTTCAGCAAATATGTCACATGCTGGTCGTGTTTTCCCTCTAAGAATCTTAGGACTTCACAAGTCAAAACAGAAAATTAAAATATCCTATTTGGAATGCAATCTGTTCTGTTCTCATTTTGCTTCTCGTGTAGAATTTTTGCTCTTCTGTGTTCATGGGGACATCCATTTGGATGATTCCCGGTTACTGGTTCTATATTTTTTTTAATCATTTAGGCTCTTAAATAAATTTCTTTCCCACATCATAGAGCACACTACAGACACACACAAACACTGACAATCAACATATTTTGGGGGTCACCTAAATTCATTGGGTGGTAGCTTTGTCTCTCCCACAGTCAGTGTTAGTTTAGAAAAACTTGCCTGGCTGAGTGTCTGCTCATGATCCCAATACCCAAGCTTCCCTTCAGCCTCCAGCTCCTTCTATTTTTGCGTTTTGCAGAACCAGATATCAGATTAGGGCTGTGAGTCACAGAAAAAAAAGCGATGTTATCACTTCTCATGTCTGTGACTTCTTCCTTCAATCTGTACAAGAAGAGTCACTCATTTCTATCAAGCACTTGTTTTCTCAGAATCTTTTGTGCAAGGGACCCTGTGACTCTAGATTATTCTGTATCCTTGATTTAATCTGTTCTAGTCTGGATTTCTCTCTGAGCTTTGTTCTAGGCCATTTTCATGATGTGGTCTCTGTGCTGACTTGAAATCATTCTCCTTCCCAGAGAGTGATATAGGCTCTATGTCCCAGCTTTTCAGAGACTGGGTTTTTCTCAGTACTGTTGCCTGTCTTCTCATGATGATCAGGGCTGTGTTTCTACCTCCTCATCCTGTTTATTTTTTATATTTTTTTATTTTTTGGTTTTTCGAGACAGGGTTTCCCTGTAGTTTCTAGAGCCTGTCCTGGAACTAGCTTTTGTAGACCAGGCTGACCTCGAACTCAGAGATCTGCCTGCCTCTGCCTCCCGAGTGCTGGGATGAAAGGCGTGCGCCACCACCGCCCGGCTCCTCATCCTGTTTAGTAGGTACTGTTAAAAACATTTTTCCTTTCTATCCATAAAAAATGTTTTGGCTTGACTTCTAGCCTTGATTCTTGGGTGCTGCACCATGCTTTTCTGTAGGTTGATCAGGATCCTGATCCCTGAATGACCGTCTTTCTAATAATCTACCTGACCTCACAAGATGCTCGACTGAGCATGCTTAATGATTCTGAAACATTCTAAGGCTCCAGGTTTTGCAGAATTCTGATTATTTGTGTGATGAAAAGGGGGTATGTACTTATTGTATAGCCACAGGTAAATACAGCATGCTTGAGTTGATTTACTTTTGCCACTCATCAAGGAGAAATGTTAAACAGAAATTCCTCCCTATTCTAGTTAAGAACAAACCAAAGGGGAACCAAATGTCATATTTCTGTTGTCTCCTTATCCCCTATCTATGTTTTTTTTCATTTCCGATTCTGTGTCAAATACCAGTCTGTGTATTGCCCTTGTGCTTTCCGAGCCCTAGCTGCCTTTGGAGCTTTGGCTTTGGAAACATGCACACATATATATGCAATTAAATGCAGGCTTTGACTTTTCGCTTGGGAAACTGGAAGGATAAGGTGCGCTAAGCTTTTAATTACAAGTACCCATTCTGGGAGGCAGGGAGCTTGAGCCTCTGACAGCTACTGCTGCTCAGCCTAATCCCATCTTTCAGTGAAGAAAAGAAAAAGCCGACATGTATCTATCTCTGAAAATGTTGACTTAATGTGTTTGACATTTTATATATATGTATCTGCTAAAGCAAACTTTGCTTTGAACCTGAAAAGAAACATACTGTTGTGTTGAGGTGAAAGGTGTATGTTTCCAATTCTGTTTATGTTATTCACTCTTTGTTGTGTGCATCAGGTTGATTCTTGATACAGAAATGAACTAGTATTTTGCACATTATTAACTGTGCTCATTCGGAATCATAAATCTCTGGACAAATACTAATTAATGTGGTTTAATGTCACTGAATATTGTTTAATGCACCCAAAAGAGGTTAAACACTTTAAATCCCAACTTAGAATTGAAAAACCAGAATGTGGAGAAACTAAAGCTACATTTGGACATTCAAATTGGGTTTCAGTTGAAACAACTGGAAATGACAGCTGTCAGCTCAGTCCCAAAGTCCTTGAACTCAGATGATATCCTGTACTTCTTGAATTATTATACATGTATAAAGACAAGATTCCACTGTGAATTCAGACACTGAAGATCTCTTTTCCTCCAAATAATATATAACACCTAAAAATATCACTGTGGAATGGTGACATCTTTTCAGGTCAAATTTTAAGACATTCTTTTCTTATGAAAGCCATTCTTTAAAACCAGGAATTGCAATCACAGAATAATTCTTCCCTTCTTCAGACATTTCTAGCTCTCCACCAGATTCTGTTTTATGAATTATAAAAGAGACCCTCACATTTGTCTTATTAATATGTACACATGTGCACATATCACATATATCAACAAATGTTATCATATACCTTTGTAAATATACATGATAGCAAATGAAGTTATTCCATTTGTGGTCTCGATGTGAGAGGCAAGTTAATGAGATTATCCATGCAATCTGCAAATTTATAGTCATATATTTCTGGTATATCCTTATTTATAAAAGTTTGCCTGTATTTATAACTTGACATGCAGCAGAAAATGACATTTATTCACATTGACTCATATCCAAATTTCATTTCAATATTATCTTATTATATCTTCTGTTCAAAATCTATCAAGTTGCAGGTATTCCTGGAATCAATCTGGAGATAAGCATGTATAGTGTACATAGTGAATCAAAAGACCGGGGTTGTTCTTAAACTGATAATAGATGGTAAGGATTTTATCTAGATATTTGCAGGCATGATGTAAACATCTGACTCTCAGAGATGTCGGAGTGGATTTAGAAGGTGAAAAGAAAATATGTAACACATTCTGTTGTGTGTGGGAGATGAAAGACTGCTGTTGGCATGAATGAATTCGAATTGAGGTTGCAAAGGGACCTTGCCAATACAGCACACAAGCATTGTTTTATTTCCTCCTGAGCTAAGCATGAACACTGGAACCTTTTGTCTGAATGCAAGGGACATGTTTTTCTCACTGAATGTAAATTGAACAATATTTTTAGACATTTCCTTTGGAAGTGGGGAGTGCAGGTGAAGGAGATACTGGCTGGTGAATGAGTGAAAAACCAATAAAATATTCCATTTAGCTGCCAGAACACTCTTCATGCTTGTCAAATTGCTTGTAGCAATTTACTTCCTATTCACAAACTGATTTATTACAATTTTTCTTAATTTTTATATCCTTCTAAGTATCCTCCCAGCATAATGTGATGAATTTAAGCCTAATATCTCTCTGCTAATAATAAATTCCATTAAGATTTATTTTTCGTTAAGAGGCAACTTTGAATTTTATGATCTCAAACTTTATGTTTGAATGCCAGCCTCTAAATTGTATCTGATTTTGTATATCTGTACCTCTATATCATTATATCTATTATATGTGTTAATTGATGTAAAACATACACCGAAGTCCCCTCTTATGAAATTTTACAATTACTGTCTTAGCTTGCTATGATCAACTGTGGTGAAAAAATGTTAAGGGAAACTCCAGAAATAAGCAATTAATGAATTTTAAATTGCATGCTCTTCTGATTAGCAATCTCATGCTGCCCTATTCTGGTCTGTTCGGCAAGCAAATTCTACTTTTGTTGAGCAGACCATGATGCACGAGGTCAGTAGCTACTTCGGTTATCAAGTTATCACAATGACACCTTGTTGTTTGTGTTCCCACAATTCTTCCTGAAAAGTAGGCACAAGCTGAACATAGTGTGTATGCCTTTAATCCCAGCCCCAACAGACTGAATCAGAGGCAGGTCTTAGTGAGTTCAAGACCATACTGATGTACATTACGAGTTACCAGCCAACCAGTATACACTGAGTCCCTGAACCTGTGCCTCAGCCCCCACAAAATAGCCTCAGAGTAGTGGTGGTGTCAACTTGTATGCACCATGAAGGGACGTTGAATGCTCCTTTTAAATAAAAAGGCAAATGTTCTTGACTTATTAAGAAAAGAAAACATCATATGCTCTTGTTGTTTAACTTATAGTCATATAAAATAAAATAAAATACCTTTATTCATGAAATTGTGAAGCAAAAGAAAAAAATAATAGCTTTGTTGTCATACCTGTAACTGTGGGAGTCACAGTCACAATGCTCAGTAAGTGTTTAGTTAAGATGAAGAAAATGTTAAGTTGTGGGTGGAAGACATGAACAGAAAACTTTTGTGCTGACACAATGTGATGCATTGTCCTAGAAAGGATACAGACAATCCAAGGCTTCAGCCAATGATCACCTAACATAAGTGAAGCCAAGCCATTGACTGCAGGGCATGGACAATAACAGACACTGGAAAAGTTTTGGTCTATGAAATGAAGAGATTTTTGGAGAGGCTGTACCTGCCATTTTCCAGAAACTCTTAATATTTTTTTCTGTCATAAAGCAATTGATTGAAAAGAAAGAATATTATATAGAATAAGCCTTCACTTGCGACATACATACTCTATGGAAGAAAGTGCCTGGAAGTATTTACAAACTTAAAAATATAAATTAGTCACCAGAACATGAACTATATTAAGCGTGTATTCCACCACTGAGCTACATCCCAGCCTTGTGGCCAAAACATGGAAGGAAAGACTAAATCTGATGCCGTGTGATTATTCAGACACATATAAAGACACACATGCTGTATGCAGAAACAAACACACACAGTGTGAAGAACAAGAAGAATGCAAGTGATCTCCCTGTGTTCTGTCAGCAAAACCACAAAGTGTGACCAACAGTTATCTTGTTTTATGGAACGGTTTTCTATATTGCCTTCATTCATAATTGACAAAGAACTTATCTTGAGTATGTTTTCTATGAAAATTTAAATTCTGATCTCTATTTTCACCTCCAAATCCAAAGTTAGTGTTTCTTTCCTTTGATGGGGGCATTGGCTGTCTAACATTTCTCTCAGCAGTTAAGGAAGACCTTAATCAGGACAGAGTGTGGTACTATTGCTGGTCACTATTGCTCAGGCAGGAGCATTCCAGTCTTCAGTGGATGAATTAAAACCTTAAACCCGAACTCCTGCTAGATGGAAGAATGGATGGAGTAAGTGATGAATAAGATGTTCTGCATATTGAATGACAACATAGGAAATTCATGGACATGATTGGACAATCAAGTGGAGAACAATCTCTGATATGTTTGTTAAGGAAATGAGAAAACACATTAAATGCTGCAAAATATCTATTCACAAACATGTAATTGGAAATATTTGTGAATTATCTACTGGGGAAGAACACAAAGAAGAAACTGAAATGAGATTACTGGAATTCATTGACATGTCCCAAATTGCATGTTTTAAGTCAAGATTAGGAAATACAATTTTCAAATAGACCACAGTTTTGAAGTCCCCAAACAGTCTTCGAAGGAGTGTAGCTTCTAGAGCTTCACTTTGATAAATTAAAATGAAAGAGGCAGCAATTCATTTACATTGTCTTTCTAAAAGTTCTTGAGAAAACAAGGCTTTGCTTCAATCACTCAATCATCTAGATTATTCACTTGCAAAATAAAATACATTACAGTTGTCCCACAAGTCAGTATCACCTGAAGCAGGTCAATACTCCTGATGCACTAATAGGTCAGTAGTAGTCTAAGGCTGTGTCATAGTGCCTACAACATGCATCTTATTTAATCTCATCACAGACATTATTATCATTCTGTTCATCACATTCCAGTAAGACACTTTGGGAAAAAGAGAAACTAAAGTCATAATATTCATCAGAGTATATTCTTGTATTGTCATTATAGTTGTGAATCTTTTATGTACCCAATTTATAAATTAGGCCGTTTTATCGGCATATAGTGTAGAGATATATAGCATATATGAGATTGGCCATCCTCTAGTGACCTTAGAATATGTACTAAGGACACTAGAGTCTACTGTGAGAGTTCCTGCCCTATAGTAATCACTCAGCAAGTTTTAGCTACCAATGCTGATGTTGCTGTTGCTTCATTCATTGTTTTGTTTTACTGGCTATGTGACATAGTTGCCTTTCCAACAAAATAGGATTTAAGCAATATTGGAGTTATGAATAGAAACACATAGATTAGGTCATTGTACTCCAAAAGAAATCCTCATTGACTCCTTACCAGATTGGAATGCTAAAGTACTAGTCCCTCACTTCGGGGACTAGCATCTTGCATCATAAGGGGCTCATCTTGATAGCTCCACTTCTGATACTATCTCCTCAGAAGGACTTAAAGGCCTTCTTAAAGGACATAAGTGAACTTTGTATATAATCTGCTAATGAATGTGGAAGAGGAGATGTTTGTGGAAGATGGGATTTGGGACAGGGTGAGCACTATCAGGATTCGTAGAGAAAGCTGCAAAGAGCAGCCTCTCAATTCTCCAGAATTTTCCTGAGACCCAAACCAAACTCTAAACTAGCCCCTAAACTCCTGATACAAGTGACAAAAGTCTAAGTCTAGATTTACCCAGTGTTCTGATTTGTTTATAGAGGATGTAGAATTATATGTGGTTTGGAAACAAGCCTTTTCCCAGAATGAACTCATTCATATCGCTTAAGCCAAATCTTATTATCTGTTCTCACACATATGGCTAGCCCCTCCTTTGTATCTTGTCTCTGGCTCAGCAGCTCCTTTTCTGATATTTTTCATCACCACAGTTCACCTCCATAGTTTTCTGACGAGTCAGTTTGTCCTACATAGTATTGTCACCATCTAGCCTATGAGGGTGGACATGTACTCCTAGTACTCAATTTACATCTGCCAAATTTGTCAGCTCGCCATCTAATTGTCCACTCACCTGTTTTTCTTTTTTCTTCCTTCTTTCTTCTTTTTTATTCCTTCCTTCCTTCCTTCCTTCCTTCCTTCCTTCCTTCTTATTCTCTCTTGTTCTTTTCATTGTATTTAGTTTCACTGTTCTTTTTAGTACTCAGGGCTGAACCCATGACCTGTACTATCTAACAGTGAGTTATAAAATAATTCTGTCTAAGCTGACCTTGAGCTTGACTGTAGTGCAAGCAGACTTTGAACTTGTGATAATTCTACCTCAGTCTCCCGAGTTTCTGGGATTACAGACACAAGTCTCCAGGCCTACCTTACATGACTTTTTAGGTGATAGGTTTCAGGTCAGTCCATTTTCTACATTACTTATTGAACAACCTTGGGTAGATGAATGGTCTTTTAAGTCTTCCTTTTATGGATCATAAAATAGTGATAATATGAACTAAATGTACAGAGTTGCTATGAGGCTTAAAAGCAATGGCATTTATCAGACACTATTGCTGCATAGCTCACAACTGACTAGATAAAATGCAAAATATTTATTATGTTAAGAACGAATGATCTAAAATCTCATGCATTGCAACTATTAGCTTTATCCTATTCTTTTTTCTCATTTTTTATTAAAAATTTCCATCTCCTCCCCTCCTCCTCCCCTTTCCCTCCCCTCCCTTCCACCCATACCCCCACTGTACCTCTCTCCAAGACAAAGAGCCATCAGGGTTCCCTTCACTATGTTAAGTTCAAGGAACAGGGGACCAAACCGGACTCTCTGAATGTGGCTGACGGTGGAGGAGGACTGACAAACCAAGGACAACGGCAATGAGCATGAACTCTATAGCATGGACGGGCTCACTGTGAGCCTTGTCAGTTTGGTTGCTCACCTTTCTGGACTTAGGGGGAGCTGGGAGGACCTTGGACTTTATCTTATTCTTATTCCCCACTCTCTCCGTGAACCTCTTCTTTCCTTCTCTAGACCTTTGGGGATGACGTTGTACAACAGTGGCTGGTCTGTGACTTGCTGTTGAGACCAGGAGGGAAACAGAAAGAAAGAATAAGTAGAAATAAAAGAACCATTGGCCAAGTTTTATGGGAATTCCTTTTTTTAAGGATAAAAGCAAGAGTTAATTAGTTTTACATTTGTTTACCCATTTATTGTATGTGTTTGCATTTGCGTGTGTTGTCCACAACACATGTCTAGAGAGGTCAGAAGCATATGAATGGTTCTCTCTTTTTACCGTTGGGTTCTAGAGATGAACTGTGGGTCTTTAGGCTTGATGGCAAATGGTTTGTTCTCTGAGTTGCCATAATGCCCCTATTCAAATTGTTAGTATAGAGAAATGGCCTCTCTAGAGAAGGAGGTGTCAAGGACTGCTTCACTATCAGGTAGCATTTGAGCTCACTCTTGGATGACTAAAATCAATTGCTTAATTAAAAGAACAAAGGAGCAAGAGAAAGGCAGAGGTGTGATTGCACTGAAGTATTTGACTTGAAGTAAATTGCCAGGTGTTAAGAGTAAGGTGAACAAAATATCAATTGTGTCTGGGGACTCTGCCTTTAAGGGAAGCATTTTATTTCTGAATAATTTATTGAATATTTATTTGCTATATTTTTTCTGAATCTGAAAGCACTACAAAAGGGGTTTAAAAAAGGGAGGGGGGCCGTCAAATCCATGTTTTGTTG
This sequence comes from Arvicola amphibius, assembly GCF_903992535.2. NCBI lineage: Eukaryota > Metazoa > Chordata > Mammalia > Rodentia > Cricetidae > Arvicola > Arvicola amphibius. Next base: position 42,657,664 of record NC_052056.1, read on the forward strand.
CTGCTGTGTGGTATTTGTAAGCTCTGTTATGACGCAAGTATTTCTTTCAAGACAAATAGTTTTCTGAATCAGCAGTGGGTTGGTTGCAGGCCCGTTTCAGATGTCCCCATCTCTCAGCAGCCCCAGACATAAGCAGATCTAGCTACATTCAGAGATCTATTTTATAAGAAATAAAAATTACAATCATAATTTACCAAAAATTGTTGTGATGTTTCAGTAACAAAACCCAGATCTTCCTTGACAATGTGTTAGCTTGTGTACACACACATACAACACTGAAGTAGAAAGGAAAGATCGTGAGGCCTCAAATTTGTACAAAGAACTACAGATGACTAAGGAATGCTGAGAGCTAGAAAAATAGTCTTCCCCACAGAAGGTCACACTGATTGGCTATTCAATACCAAATGGTCAGCTCTGAAAAACATACATACAAGTAGCAATATATCAAAACAACTAACCATATTTAGGAGTATATATCTATATACAAATGCATATATATATATATAAAACAATATGTGTGTGTGCATGCGTGCACATGTATGTAAAACATATATATATATATATACATATATAACAGCTAATAAAAGAAGAGACCATGAATTTGCAGGAAATCAAGGAGGGGTACATGGGAGGGATTGGAGAAAGGAAAAGGAAGAGATAAATGATTTAATTATGATCTCAAAAATAAAAACATTAAAAAGAACAATCAAAACAAAACAAGAGCAAAATGATGTAGTCTGACAAGGAGTACCACCAGAGTCAGCAGAGTAGAACCTGAAATGAGATGAGCAGGGTGCTATTCCAGTAAAGACTTAGGGTCATCTCTTGTCACTTGTCCATTGATGCAAGTTCCCTTAGTCATCTTGCTTCAGTCAGCTTTGAATTCTCTTGCACCTTAGAAATCATTTTTTTTCCTTTCTTCATGCACTCCCTGGCCCATCTGTTGATTTACCCCAACTATTCTGTCACATACCTCCATGCTCTTTGCTTGACTTTTCCTGAGCAGGGATGATTAAATATCACTTCTCTCTTTCCAGAGCAGCCAGAGATTAGATAATGCATTGCATTCAAGTCCAGCGTGGTGAACCGGTGTGTTTCATGGGATTACTCCCAGGAGCATAGACGAAGACTTAGCTACAGGAGATGCTTCCCTGAGCTTCCCATCCTTGTGTAGCGGATGACTATGAAAGCTGCTCTTTAGGAATGTTTTCTTGCCCTATACTACTTATATATTTCATCCATTCTGAGGCTAGTGCTGTCTTCTAAATATCTCATTGTGACAATCGTTTAATAAACCTTCTCTCGTGTGACAATGTGACTGCCCACATGCACCTTTCACCCTTTAATGAGATACTTTTCTTTGATTTAGCTTCAGTAGGGGAAATTAATTCAAATCTCATTCCCAAACTTTATGCTAGACATAATGATATCTCCGTGGTCACTGAAAGAGGAATAAATTAATAAGTGAAAAATGAGTAAGAAAATCATAAACTGGGATGGCCAAGAGATTATAGTGTATGACTGTAGCCATCTCTCTGCTCTTCTGATAGGCTTTTTAAAACCTATGTAGTGGTGCTATCCCATGATCTCCAAGCTTCATACTGCCAAGGAGGTTTAGGATTATAACCGCAAATGGTAAACTTACTTAATATATTATGAGATATTTTTAGCTTTTTTTGCAACTTGATTACATCGATGTCAACTTTTCAATGAATGGCATCATGTCCCAATGTCAGAATACTGGACATATCTCATGAAAAACCTTGTATGTTGTCTATCGAGAGATTGAAATGTATATGGCAAGTTATCTAGTATAGAGTATTGTTGTGTGGATGTCCTTCAGTATGAAAATGGTTTAGCTGCTAAAAATTATTAATTTGTCACACATGATGGACATCAAATACAGTTTTTCAGTCAAACAAAATTTTGACTAGTGCCTCAGCACACTTTAAAAAATTTTATATTCCCCATACTTATTACTGGTCTCTCATACATACAGATCCCTAGATTTCCTGTCTATGAAAGGCAGCATTCTTTCAAAGATTCTGTAAGAAAAACCTTTCTGCAAAAGTTTGACACAGCTGTAATTTCTCCTATGGGTGGAATCTGAATCTATTGGTCACCCCCTGGGGTTTCCTTCCTACTATAGGGGAAGAGAGACATTACTTTAACAACTTGGGATATGAAAATATAAACTAAAAGCCAAGCATGTTGGCCAAATGGGCCAAGACTTTGGCTGTGGATGCAAGGTTGGCTGTGGAAAAGCAAGTTTGGACGACTGAAATGGGGGAAGGATAGGCTTAGAGACCTGCCAAATAGAGAGCAAGGAAACAGTGGCTTAAACAGAAAGGGAGTGATGAGCATACATATTTGTGGATGACAGGACATACATACTTCAGCAAGGTGAATTACATTTGTACTGTACATATTAATAAGATAAATATGTTCTCACCTGCAATTGATAGCTTGTTGAAAATGAATAATATCTTCTTGGAGGTAGTAATTTCTACTGATTTACTATTAAGGCAGCATTCCTGAGTAAGCATGATTTGTATTCTACATGACAGATAATCTTTCCTTTCTGTCTCTGAGAATATGCATAGAACTCTGCGATGACAGATTCAAATAGAACAGGATCGACTTCTGAGATCCTTGGATTCACTGCTAGTAGTCAATGCTTCCTTAATTGGCATAAAATTAACCTTAATTTTCTTCTGTTTCTATGCAGATGATTCTCCTTAATGTATCCTTGCAGAATTGTTTTAATTGTTATTGTCAAAACAGTTTTGCTCTATCATGAACCTTCTCTCTATAACTCAGATGTGAAATGGCAAGCGTTTACTGAATATCACATGTATGTACACACATTGGTTAAAGGAAGGCTTTGTGTTCTATGCCTTGATGCTGGCAAACCCTGAAGACTAAAGGATAATCTGTCTGGTCTGGAGACAGTAGAAAGGGGCTCTGTGAAGCACTTCCTCTTTGTTGTTGTTTGATTGTGGTTTTTGCTGTAGTGGTGGGGATCAAACCAAGGATTACACAAGCTAAGCAAATACTCTACCTAAGCTAAATCGCTGGCCCAGCAGTTATCTAAATATTAATGTCACTGGTTTCTCATGGGGTTGCAGTCTTGACATGGATGCTCTGAATGCACTGAACAGATTTTTTAAATTCCAGGGCCATTGCACAAAGTAGCTTACGCTCTGGGCTCTCCAATCGCAACCATTTGTCTGTCCTTAGACATTCCTTCACCCATTTTAGTATACCGAAGAGCTTTGTGCTTTTGGGACATCCTAAGCTGCACCGCCCAACTCCAAGACATCACCCCTCTCCTTCAGTCTCTACCTCACGCTCAGTATCATTTTATTGATCTCACATCAAACTTGTCATCTCCTTGTACTTATTTGCAGCTTTCCTTGTTAGTTCCCCCACATCTCTATCCTTTTGATAATGACCCCTGACCTCAAGACTTAGAAGCCAATGAAGTCAAAGTTCATGTTCCACATCTCTTCCTATTCTCTTTTCTTCAGACTGGCATCCCTACTTTCATTTATTTACAATAAAAGTTCTCCCCAGGCATGGACTATACCAAGGATCCAGTCTTCCGACAATCCTAAGTTAACTCTGTCTCTGAGCTTCATAAGCTAAGAGGCACTTGTCAGTTCTGTGATTCTGACAAAGCAAACGCTACTCACCAGAATAGTTAGCGACTATTCTCTTGGTAAGTGAAGAAAGAAATATGTTGAATAAAGAATTTCAGTAAAACATTTCCTAAGGACAAAGGCTTATACATAATGTGATTGTCTTAGAAGAACTGTGCCACACTAGAAGATGAGCTGATCTTTTTAAGATTTATGTATATATATATATATATATACATGTATATATATATGCATATGTCTGTGTAAAGGATACATGAATTTGAATACAGGTGTCCACAGGCCAGCAGAGGGCATCAGATCTCTTGCAGCTAGAGATACAGACAACTTTGAGCTGCCTGGCATAGATTCTGGGATTCAAATTTGCATTTTCCATAGGAACAGTATGTGCTTTGACCATCTTTATAGGCCCATAGCATGACATGCTTAACATGATTTCAATAACTAGAATTTTTCCTATCTAACTTCACAGTGAAAGTAATTTTGTGTGACTCAATTCAGAATTAATCTATGTCTCTAGACAGAATAGATTAATTGTAAATGTATCATAAGCAACTCAGGAAAAATTTACTGCATTTTTAGGAGTCTCCATAGCCAAACTCCAGTTAGCTATAGGCTTATCTTTATATTCATCGACTAAGATAATAGACATACAGGTCAGAACAGTGTCAGGAATGAAAAAAATACTTAGGAAATATCATTTTTCTCTTTCTTTTATTTCCGATATTTATTTTCTTTGCATATATTTAAAGCCTTCTTGGATATTTGTATATATGGTATGATAATTATTTCCTTTTAATATCTGGGAAAATTTAATGCTTTATATTTGATATTGAATATTAAGGATCTATCGGGACATTTTGATCCATATGGTATGAGAAAAATTGGTGGATCAGTGAGTCCTACCTGTTCAAGTCCTATAGGGAAGAATAGTTTATAGTAATGATGTTTGCCCCAGCTGCCATAGCTTTAGGCCTTAACTCTGCATCCCTCTGGCTTTAGAGTCAAAAGCAACCACAGCATCATTATGTTGCACACATGTGGCAGCATGCCTATTCCTACTTTTGGTAAGTGTTCTTCAGCTTTAAACTCTTTGACATAGCATTTCCATGATGACCCCTACTTCCTACACTGTCTACAATGTTTCGTGTTTACATTTAAAGTTTCTGGGCAAGCTTTTCTTTTCAATGGTTGAATGATCTAGAAGGGTCTGGAAGAGCTATGTTGTAGGAGTATTTTTATAACATGTCTACAAAATACTATAAAAGAGTCATTCACCTGCTTTCTCAAAGACTACTTCTGTGTCTAGCATGAGTACCATTGCTTTGAGAGCCTTACCTGCTCTGTATTTGTACAGCTTTCTACTTTGCCATCATAAATTACATCTAAATATTATATCCTAAATATAAAGAAAACAGGATTCACTGTGTCTAATAGTTATAACTGAATTTGAATTATTGAAATATTACTCAGTTTATTTGTGAGGCAAAACTAGCATAGACCTACCTCTATTTCCAGTTTGGTTCCAAAAGACTTTATTTTATGAACATGAACATTATTGTGGTATCATTTTATGTACATAAGGAAATCCTGAATTAAAACACAAAATAGCTTCTTTCAAAAGTCCTTATTTTGATATTTCTCCATTTATTCAGACAACATCAACAGTCTTATAATACAGATACATGGATATATACAACAGATATATGAATACAGTGAAGTAGTGTGCTTTTTCAACTAGAATAATTGGAAAACTGCATGACCTAGTTTATTTAAGCTTATGTTTGTGACCACTACCTCATCACAAATTTTGCAGAACTATCATACTATTAACTGTTTTTTTGCACATTATTATTGTTATTGTTGTCCTGGAACTTGCTTTGTAGATTAGACTGGCCTTGAATTCAGAGAAATTCACCTGCCTCTGCCTCTCAAATCCTGGGATTAAAGGCATGTGCCACACCCCTAGCAACATTATAATTTTTATAATTACCTAAAAAATAAAAGAACAACCTATATTAATATGATTTTCATTCAAATCTAGATCAAGAATTCAGTATATCCATAACTTGGGTCAGACTGTTACAACAAAAGTTATTTACTAAGTGACTTATAATCAACACAAACCATAATGTAAGTTTCTAGAGGTAGGAAAATTTAAGATCACAGTTTCTGGAAGCCTGGTAGTTGGCTAAATTCTGCTTTGATATATATAAAAGTGGGTTTTTTGTTGTTGTTTTTTGTTTTGTTTTGTTTTTATTTTTTTTCACTGTGTTAAGTTGTGGTAGAAGTAGAAGCCAACTCCTATGTCTTTTTTTTAAGGATACCTGAGGTCTACCCTCCCTTCTTGGTAAAGTTGTCTTCCTTAAAAGTTAGGAGTTAGTTCCTTAAAAATTAGGATTTCAATTTAAGTATTTGAGAAGGGCACAACTATTCTATGGCGTTACATGACTGATATAGACATCGAAAACTAAGAGTAGGTTTGGCCCCAATAAACATTCACTATATTTGGAGTCAACATTTGTCTTTTAAAAGAAAAAAAATGTAACAGGAGCAGTTTAGAATTTAAAACGGATATCCAAAGAGACAGACAAAACAATTCAGAGGAATGTAGGGCTCCATGGTGGTAAGACAGGTCTAGGGAAGCATGTTGATGCATTTGTAGGGGTGTTAGTCTGTGTCTGTATGGGTGCATATGTCTAAGGAAATAAATCCATGTATTCATCTGTGCATGCATACATGTAGAGAAAAAGGATAGCTTTTCTTATGGTTAGTTCCTCGGGTATTTTCAGGTTTGTTGATTTGTTTGTTTGTTTGTTTTGAGACACGCTTACATGAGGGTGTAAGTGCATATGTTCTTGTATGTACATCCAGATGGATGCCCAATACCATACTGGATGTTTTTCACCAGGAATGCCATCCACATTCTCTTTGAGACAGCATCTCTCAGTGACCTGAATCTTGGTGAAAACACGAGACTGGCAGGCCAGCAAGCCCCAAGGATCTGCCTGTGTCCTTTTCCCTAGAATTGGGATTGTAGCAACCCCAGCTCCTTATGTGGGTGTTTTGTATCTGAACTTAGACCATTAGGTTTATTTGGCAAGCACTTTACTAAGCTATCTCTCCATGCCTAGCTTTTCAACTTGAAATAATAATTTTATATTAATATAGATTACTAATTTTATTCTTCACAGATAGTCACAGGTAAGAAACAATTGACTTTCCTATTGCATTGACTTAGTGTTTGGTTAACAGCTACTGACCCCATGCACACTAGCTATCAGGAAAATGAGTACTTACAGTAATGACAACATAAGACAGGAAGAATACCAATGCAAGAAAGCAGAAATAACCATTAAATGGTTATTTAAATGATTCAAATGGCAGTCTCAGGGAAGAGTTGGGATAATCTAGTTTGGGGGACTTGAATAGAATTCAAGAAGGTGTCCTTATTGATTAGCTATGGCTTCTGAAAAGAGGAGCCATCAATGTAGCATGATTAATAAAAACCCAGAGACAGATATTGGGGTTCAACCTGAAGACCAGTAAAGCAAAGCAGCCAGCCACTGGCTCTTAACCTCCACCAAAGTCCGAAAGTGGCGATCCTGCCTCCAGGATTCTCAGAATGAGACTGTGAGTGAGAGCTGTCTCCTCCTCTTTTATAATCCTCTCTAGGGCTGGGATTAAAGGTGTTCACCACTACCACTTGGTTTCTATGGCAGTCCACTGTGGCTATTGGGATTAAAGATGTGTGTCACCACTACCTGACCTGTAAGGATGACGAGTGGGGCTGTTTTACTCTCTGAACTTCAGGCAAACTTTATTTATTAAACTAGAAATGAAATATCACTACACAGCAAGGATGGAGATCAAGGGTATTTGAGGTGTGTTGCCTATAGTGGAAAACGAGTGATGATGGTGATGTTTTGTAACATGTTGAAAACTCTGCAAATAGAACTAAGTAAGAAAATACGGAAGTTGTGCCAAATAAGAAAATGCAGTAATATATAATATACATAGCTGTTTAAAGCATATGAAATATATCATGTATAATATAGAATTATGTTTACTTTTAGAAACAAAAATTATAGAACAATGTGCATAATTTAAATTACAAAAATTTCATGACTAGCTTGTTTACAGTTTTGGCTTTTGTTTACTAATTTAGTATTCAAATTTTCATGAACAAGATCACAAATAAAGCAAGCCCTTTATCTTTCTCATGTATTTTTTGTTAAAAATGATCTATTCGTTTTTTAAAAAGATGTATTAATTTATGTAATTTGTGTGTGTTGCTAACTTGTTTGCGTTTATGTCTGGACACCAGAAGAGGGCATGAGATCTCATTATAGACTGTTTGTGAGCCACCATGTGGTTGCTGGGAATTAAACTCAAAGAACTCTGGAAGAGCAGCCAGTGCCCTTAACCTCTGAGCCATCTCTCCAGCCCTCCATATTTTCCTTCTTAATGTTCAAAATTCCTTAGTTTGGGACTTTATGAAATTAAAGTTCATACACTGAAGATAAGATAGTAAGTAGAGATAATTATATGCAAATATTTACTCTGAACAGTAGATTTATGGCAAATGTAGACACTGTGTTGTTGTTGGTTTTTTAAAAATATTTTATCCTCAAAGAACCTCAGAATCTCTTTGGATTGGAATATAACACCCCTCCAATCTAGGAAGCAGAATTTGTGTTGGGGCACCAGCTCTGCAGCAGGAAAGAAAACACCCCATCTTCAGTGAAGCCTGACAGTGAAGCTCATTCTCATTCCAAATTGAGTTGTTTTGCCTTTCTTGGCTGTCCTTTGAATCCTTTTCAGAATCTGTAATCTGTAGACAACTGTTCACCCACGTACCTATGGTTAGGGCATTGTGAGGCAGCTTTGCCTTTATTCTGCATTAAATGCAAAAATTACTTTAATGTAGCAGTGAAGTATGAAGTGCTATAGGCACTCTGAAAAATAAGAGCTGGGAATTTCTAAATTAATGATCCTGCAGAAGAAAACGCTCAGCTTCATTGTGTACCTTATGCATATCAGGGTGTGTGTTTGACATAACGCTGAAAGATAAATAAGATGAACCTCTTTCATCCTGCTACTTATTACAAAAGATTAGAAAAACATATCCATCGTAAGTTAGATTCTTATTCTTTCTCCAGCTTTCTTTTGTATATCTCGCTGGGAAGGGAGTTTTGAAGAAGAGGAAAGGGGGAAAAATGTATCCTCAGATTTACCGCAAATTTCAGCATGTGTCTTTTCCGTAAGAGAAGTCATGAACATTGCTTTGCATTTGAAAAGTTTAATTATGAAAAGGTCTTTTCTTCAATAAAAAATATTTCCTGCTAAACCTCCTTTGTCTATATAGTTCTGATGCATTCTGACAAGACCCACATTCTAAAGAGTTACATCTGATATTTTGCTTCTTCGGATACAATAGACAAGGAAGACAATAATAAGCAATGTGATATTAAGTGTTTGGTATTTGGTTTAGATGCACAGTGACAAATGATATCAAAGTATTTTTTATTAAATTGGTAAAAGTTCCTATAATTACTAGAATCAACAGAATACCATAAGACGCCAGCAAAAGACAGATGAACAACATGGAAGAGCTATCAATTTTTAAAAGGTTCAAAGGACATGCCAATTAAACCTTAGATATCAACTAATGTTTTCTATATATCAAACCACACAGAAACTGGTAGTTTTCAGCAATTCCCTAATTTCCATCACTGTTGGTGGACGTTTCAGTGGCTTCCTGATCTGTAGAGTCACACCCATGGTTGCCCAGGTGATATGTCTTTCTGCACCAGAAATTCAGAATGGTTTCCAATTCCTAGACCCTGATGCTTTCCACTCTCAGCTAGAACACTGCTGCAAATTCTAACTTTGGCTCTTCAAATGCTAAGGGGCAAGGGGCGCTGGCAAGATGAAAAGATCATTAAAGTTCTTGCTACAGGTGTGAGGACCTGAGGTTGATCCTCAGAATCCATGTAAAAATGCCAAGTTCAGTGGTGCACTTGTAATACCAGCAGGAGGGAGACAGAAACATTCAGATCCCTGGAACCTGCTCACTGTTCGTCCGTGAGTTCCAGGCAAGTGATAAGAATTGTCTTCAAAAAAATAATAAAATGAAATAAAATAAAAACAAGGTGAATAGTTCCCGAGGAACAACATTCAAGGATGTCCTCTGGTGTTTGCATTCACTGGGACACACATGAATAAGCATGCACACCACACACATATACAAGACAAGGAAAAAGAAATTCCAGTGTAGTAAGTATGGACAATCCTATTGTGAAGCTCATGTACATGTTCCCAGCCATGGCATGTTTGCTGTTATCCTGTTAACATGTGGAAACGTGGATGACACAGTTCAGCTGGAGGAAAGAGAGGTTCACTTTGCAAAGTGGCATTCACATGAGGATAGAAAGGGTATTAGTCCTTTTAAGTATATACTGGAGTGAACAAGACCCAGCTTCCATGGAAAAGGGTTAATGTGGAAAGGAAAGGGAGCATATTGCTGGGTGCCCTGGAATGAGCCACTGGGGAGTTTTACTTAGAAGTTAGAAGCAATGACTAAATTATCATGTTATGTTAATTATCTAAAGACTGAATTGCAGACCATTTGGAAGAGGAGGAACTTAGAGAAGCATTTAATATTTTAGAAAGCAGCTGCCCCTGTGTGGCACCCAGCATCTGCTCACCACTGCTTCCTGTGCCTTTATCTTACTCTGAATCCAGATGCAGGGTAATAAGCGTACATGTATAAATGTACAGAATAATGTCAAATATGAAAAGTAATTTACAATTAATCAGCAGCATGTGTCTGATTGCAGATGGATTTGGGGGTTAACCGTGGTAAGTAAAAGGAAATGAAGTAGACTCAATGTTTCTGCCCTTGGTAAGAGAAGACTATTTAGTTATATATAAAAAGACATAGGAAGAAGGAAGAAATCACTCTGGGGTTAAGGTAGTGTTTCAGCATATTACATCTGAATAGATGGCAGCATATCTCATTAATGATGTTTACTGTGGGATTGGAAGTGTGAGGCAGCGTGCGTGTGTGTGAATGTGTCTGTATGTATGTATGACATTCTCATCCATATATCAAATCTATATCAGTTATCCTCATATATGTTCTACATACAAATGATTGAAAATACAAATAGTGAATTCTCTGGGAGATTAGTACAGAACAGACATCTGAGCCTTGAAGATCACTGGAGGAACCAAAGATGAAACTCACCAATAAGGATAAACACAGAGCAAGAGAATCCTGATACAGGATTCAGGGGATGGCAGGGAGGCAGCTTTATATCATGTCAGAAAGAAAGAGCTGGTCAGGATTTCAATGCACTTTCTTGAGTTTTATTAAAATCAGGAGCATTTGAAATGAAAAAATAAATTGTAAGAAACCCTGTCTCGAAAAACCAAAAAAATAAAAAAAATTAAAAGAAAAAATAAATTGTAATATTTCATAGGGAAGACACAAATGAGGCAGACATAAGATTGTCAGCCATGTTAAAAAGCAACCTGGAAAGATGAGAAAATATTAATGACAATTGCAGTAGAAAAAAAAATGACTTTGAAAAACTCCAGTTGCAAGATGCCTCGAATCAACTATGCAATGGTCCCCATCTCAGCTACACAATGGCTCTCCCCACTATGTCACTTGAAGAGAATTAATTAAACATTTGAACACAAAGATGAAAGATAATTCCTTGAATTTCACAACTATAGAAGCAAACGTAGTAAGCATTTGCTGCGTTCATTTTGGCCACACTTTCTGCTTATGTGATTTGTCATGTTTCTGAATGGCAGATGTATCTCCTGTGTTTACTGAAGTCACCATTTGTTGATCATGAGCTATGGATCAGTGAAGCACAATGGATTGCCGAGACTCACTCTATCTTTCTGATCATTGGGAATGGGCTCTCTAGAGCTCCAGAGCACAAAACGTGTTGGATCTTTCACGGCAGCAGACAGACATCCTGTCTAGTTCCTCTAGGATATGTGAAGAGTGGGTGAAATTAAAGGCACAAACATTAACAGAGCTCAAAGTCATTAATTTATAGGAAGATAGAGTAGGGGCAACCAGCAAATAGAGTTATACAAAAATTCTGACTTTTAAAATTAATATTAGTCAAACAGATCCTTACAGAATCTGTGCTTAGGTTAGAGTCAGGAAGGTGAGAATTTGGACAAAGGAAATATATTGTCTCCAAATGCCAGATAAATTAGTTTGACTATCTTCTATGTACTATATAGAAGTGTAAAGACAGTAAAATGTTAGGGAGAAATTAATGAGTGGTAAGGAAACTATAGAAGTCATCAGTCAGACTAATTACTTTTTTTTTGGGTTTGTCAAGACAGGGTTTCTCGGTGTAGCTTTGGAGCCTGTCCTGGAACTAGCTCTTGTAGACCAGGCTGGCCTGGAACTCACAGAGATCTGCCTGCCTTTGCCTCCCGAGTGCTGGAATTAAAGGTGTGTGTCACAACCACCTGGCCTTTATTTTTTATCTTAAGAATTATATACATATAAAGAATACATCCCAATGTAATCTACTTGGACAAGGCAGAAAAAAAGAATCTTGAAATAAAGCACCGAGATACACTTTGTACATTGATTACTTTTCATATGAATCTTGACTTTCCATCCTTCTAAGAAAACCTACGTACACACATTATGTAAAAGTCATGTTCTTAAAACTGGTTTGATAGTGACCAGCCTTAAGCATATTGTATGATTGTGTTCTTATTCTTCTCTATGAAGTTAAATGGTGTAGGTTAAGACTCTCATAATTTTGTTGCCTTGTTTAATTGGAGAAGCTGCGTTGTCACTGAATTGATGTGAGCAAATCAATGGCTAATCAGTTTAAACAGCAATCATCACTAAATGTACTTATGCAAAGTTAATTACTGTATAGTAGTGCTTTGTCATGTGTGGAAAAGCATTAAAAATACTAGGATGTGTCAACAGGCAATGTCAGGGAGTGCAGTGGACTATGACCCCATTAAACTTGTGTATTTTAGAGCACTTTGCTTGAACAAAACATCAGATTTCAGAAATAACCTGCATAATTTGCAAATAACCAATTTTTGCACGTCCTAGCAAGCCATGGCATGTTCCTGGCCTGTTCATGCTCTGTGTGCAACTTGTCTTGACTACAGTTGTGGTTTAGCAGGTTCTAAAGCTCTTGTCTGAAATACCCATTATCTGGGCATTTGGTGTGCATGACATTGTCTTTTTAAACAATTCTATATATAACCGTCTTATTTCTTTGTACTGTTTTATTTGTTATCTATCTTTGTTTTTCTGGCATAGAATAGAGCCATCACCTCAAAGAGAAAAGATTGTTTACTCTTGATCTTTGGTCCAGAACTAACGATTCAGGTTGCCTCAACTAGCGTATTTCAATATGGAAACAGTTTCATGAGATTATTATAGTTAACAGAATCACAAAAAAGTCAGGGATCAATGCATTTCTTCAAAGAGAATGGTGGTAAATAAGTTTCTTGGATTGTGGTGGAGCAGAGAATATACACTGTAAGCGTCAGATGATGTCTGGCAGCATTCTTTTCCTTGGGGAAGGGGGAAGCTAGTGATCTGTTAAGGTACTTCATTCTTAAAGGTTCCACTTGTTAGTCACAGGGATGCTAGCTAGGTAGCACACAGGGGGGAAATGAATGGGCTAAACCATTAGGCATCTGAAGATAGACCAAGACAATTTCACTCTAACTGTGCAGCATCTGTCCATAGTTACAAAGAACTAATCTGTCAATCAGTCTTATAGAACTTTGCACATAGCTGATGCTTTTTTCTTTCTGGAAGTTCCAGTTTACAGTTTATTGAACCACTGTCTTAGAAAATAGAGATTCCATACCAGAAACAGTGGAAAGGCAAGTTGCAATTTTCAGTTTCAAATCTCTAGCTTTCCCTGTGGTCAAGAGAGGCCTGGTTTGATTTAGAAGCTGAAGCAGTATCTCTGAGAAGCATGAGTGAGAGAAGAAGGTGCTCCTAGAATTCTGGGAGAAATGAAAGAAGAAACATGCTTACTGCCAAACTCTGAAATCCTCTCTGAATCGGAGACCAGAAAGAGGCCAATGGCAGCAAGTCAGCCCCTACTGAGGGGGTTTCTCACAGTGGTCCATATTATCTATTCTCCTCTCTGTGTTTCAGGGGCATCACATAACTGCCATAAATGTGGATAGACACTCAAATGTGCACACCTTCTTTCCTCTCACCTCAACAGACAATAAAATAAAGATCGTCTGCTTCCCTGCTTTCTCTACTACTCCTCTCCCCAGACATTCTGTTGAGCTTTTATTACAAACTCCTTTCCAAAAGCTCGTCCATCAGTGCTAGGGAAAGTTCCTCTGCTGCTAAGTGGAAGCCATCTTCAGAAATTATTAATCACAGGTTAAGGGGGAAATGAGAGCAATCTGTTTCGCAGAGAAATTTTTCCTTTCTTTCTGGTGGTCCCTGGAATGTACTGACAAGAACATTTGTGGCTTGAGGGCTTTTCTTTTGCATCTGTTCCTTTCACAGATCTGAAATCTGTATATATTTTTGACTTAATTGAAATAGTGCTTGAGAATGGAGCAGACTTGTGGAAAAGGTATTAGTTACTTTGCTCTCACTGTAATCAGCTCTATGAAAGCAATGTGAAGAGGAAGCATTTATTTCATCTTCCAGGTTACAGACCATCGTCTGGTAAAGCCAAGTCAAGAACTCAAGGCAAGAACTTAAAGTAGAAACCATGGAGAAATGCTGTCCACTGGCTTCCTCCAGGGCTCAGAAGTAAATTTCATATACAGACCAGCCCGACTGGATGAGAGATGATAACGCACACAACTAGAAATTTAAAAAATGTCCCCCCAGGCACACCCACAGGCCAGCCCAATTTAGATAAACATCATCTTCTCAAGTGTGTAAAATTGACAACCTAGATTAGCTATTGCATGTCAGAAGAATTCGTTTGAGTATTGGGCTGGGAAGACAGAGAATGAACTGGGAAGACATAGAAGACAGAATTCATGGTAACCGGGCAGAGGAGAATGAAATAAAATGCAAAGGGTTGTAAGCTTTGCCCAAAAGCTGTAACATAGAAATTGATTGATCGAGATTTTCTGGTCTCAAAACTAGACTGTGTATACTCCTTACCCATAAGTTTTCATAAATATATTCCCTAAAGGCCAAGAACAGCCTCTTGGTATGTTGATTGTTGTCCAGTTCCATCTAGGAGCAAAATTTGTCTTTCCTTCCTAGGGCTCGGTAGGACCATGGCCAGACAAATGATCTCAAGATGCTAGCAGACCAAGATGCTTGGTCCAGATTAAACATCAACCGCCTGCAGAAAAATTAAACTGCATGCCAACTCCTCCTTAGACTCAGTTCTTTGAGGAGAGATACATTCGATGTCCATTTGGTCTTGTGTCTACAACCAATGACTTACCATACATTATCCGCTTGACTGTAAAGTTCTTCAACGTTCAACACTGACAGGAACCATGGCATGTCAGCCAATTCTTGTAAACAGTGAATGAAGAGGTGGTGGGGAGAGAGACAAGTCACACATGTATATTAGGGGAACAAGTCTTGAGTTTAAGTGTTACCAGAGCACAAGCAAGTGACAGTTTTTTCACACCTCTAAGATTTTGTTCATCACGTGTACCTAATGATACCTGTATGAGCAGCACTGTTGAAATACGTGATCAGACATGCGAAGGAAAAAAAAGAAAGGCTTTCTTTTAAGTTCAAGTATGTTCTAGAAGCAGCAAGGCTGTTAGAGGGAATATTTCTTCCAATATCTGAAACATAAAAGAGAAAAACCAGCTGGATATTGAAAGCCGTTGATGAAAATGCTCTGAGTTATCTGTGCTAACCCTTTAATAAACTCAAGATGAATTGCCTTCTTCTTCCCCCTACTTTCCCTAAAGATCTGGATGCTGTGGTTTGCCCATTTCCTAAGAAAAGTCCCATCTAGAAGAAAATTTTGCTGCTTTAAATTTTCAGTCTCGTTGGAATCAATCTCTGCTGAAAGGAGCTACTACCGTCTCCCAGACCCAAAGTGGAACATGAAATCCATACTGGCTCATTAAAATCCGAGACTTCTCTGGGCCATCTGTAATCAAGACAAGAGGCAATCAATGTGATGGCAGTGTGCAGTCTGCGCTGTCATATATCAACACACGCATGCTCTAGCATGCTTCCTAGATGCCGGAAACACTTCGGGATTGTTTTGAACTCTAGCGTTTCAGAACAGATCTTGGTATCAATTACCTGATGTAATTGAAATGGGCCATGCTCAAGGCACGAGAGGAGAGGCTAGTGATGTCATCTTCCCACTTTGTGGGCCAATTGGGTTTCATCAGCCCAACACTCTCAGTCCCCAAGACACAGTGCCAACTCTCAGGAATGATCCAGCAGCAAATGTTTCCTTTTGGGACACCTCTGCGGATCACAATTACTCTGAATCAAGAGAGGAGTCAGTCAGGCTTGAAGAAAGAGGCTTTCATTTAGAATCCCCAGTGAGTGAAATGTATGAGGAAGGTACAGGGTTTCTTAGCTTGTCAAAGCTGCTGAGAACGGTTACTGTCAAACCCATTGCCTCCCCACCTGCTTTGTCTCCTTTACTGTATCGACAGGAAGTTCTACTGAAACATTCCTCTGCCTGCAAAAGCACAGGGAAGCATGGGGTTACCTATTGATCTTCTCTAAATTTCAAGCCAAGAAGTTATTTTTCAAGACTGGATCTTGAAGAAGTCCCTAAATCTCCCCACATTTAGCATTAAAACTCTGGGGGGAGGGGTGGAGTGGGGTGAGAGGGGTGCTGCTCCTTTGCAGAAAACTTGTCTACAGCTGTATTTGCTGCCAGAGGACTTAATGACAGATTGCAGGCACCACATCCTCTTTAATTGAGTTTCAACTTGTTTCACACATGGGAGTACAGTTGTCTCAAGGGAATTATAAACGGACACATTGCCCTTCATGGCTGGGGAGGCCACTGAAGTGGAGGATGAGAAAACATTATTCATGGCGATTGTCCATGCCTTCTTCCAAGGGCTCACAAGGCCAGAGTCCTTGAAAAGTCCTGCTCTTGGTCTTGCCTGCCAAGAACGGCTCTTTTTTTAAATTTATTTATTTTTTTCCAAGACAGAGCTTCTCTGTAGTTTTGGAGCCTGTCCTGGAACTAGCTCTTGAAAACCAGGCATGTGCCACCACCGCCCGGCTGAACTGCTCAATTTAAACACTGCCCTCTAGTGGCTACAGTAAGAATGCATGGGTCTGCTTTCCACTTGTCTTTAGAGCCAAGAGTCGATATATCTAGAGCTTTGATTTTTCAAGATCATGATGGTCAGGTAACCTTCTTATTGATCATGATCTGTGAGTTTAAAAACACATGTTAATTTTTACTTGTAAAAAGTGCATAATATAGAATTTTCTATATTAACCATCTTAAGTACATAGGTCAGTTGAGTACGTATGTTCACATTATTCTATGAGATCTCTAGAGCCTTTTCATTTACAAATAAAATTAAACTGTTCACTTGATGAGCAGTCCTTCTGTTTCCCCTTCCCTTGTCTTTGATAGCCACCATCCTACCATTTTTTTCTAGGAATGTGATTATCTCTCCCAAACGGAATCATATCGTTTTGTCTGTTGTGGATTTAAATTGATGGTAAGCAGCTACACAAAACTAAATATTAATTCGACAAAATTTGAGTTATTTTACTCCAGCAATTTTAAGACGTCCTAAAGTCTGAGGCCAACATGAGTTCCAGGACAGAGGACAACATAGAGAGTCTGACAAACACATAGGTACATATGCACATACACACAAGTCCTAACTATTAAGTTCATAAGTCTTCTATCAGGTAGATAAAATTGATATTTGTTTGGTGACTATGAATATTGTAATGCATAATTCAGAGATATATACACATATAGAAATATCACATTGACAATCTTGGTTTTGCTCACATGTTTTCTATATGTTTCTGATATCAACAGAGAAAATTTTCTTGCATTTGCCATTGTATTGGTTGTTTTTGTATGTCATCTAGATCCAAGCCAGAGTCATCAGAGAAGAAGGATCTTCAGTTGAGAAAATGCCTCTTTGAGACCCAGCCTTCTCAATTAGAGACTCAGCACATTGTGGGTGGTGCCATCCTTGGTCTTATAGTCCTGGGTTCTATAAGAAAGCAGAAGAAGCAAGCCAGGGAAGCAAGTCAGTAAGAAGCACCCCTTCCTGGCTGCTGCAACAGCTCCTGTCTCCAGGATCCTGCCCTGTTTGTGTTATATATCCAAAGGATGCTCAATCATACCACAAGGACATGTGCTCAGTTATGTTCATAGAGCATTGTTTGCCATAGCAAGAACCTAGAAACAACCTAAATGCCCCTTGACCAAAGAATGGATAAGAAAAATGTGGTATATTTATACAATGGAGTATACACAGCAGAAAAAATAATGATATTTTGAAATTTGCAGTCAAATGGATGTAGCTAGAAAACATCATATTGAGTGAGATAACCCAGACTCAGAAAGACAAATATTATATATACTCACTCATAGGTGGTTTTTAAACATAAAGCAAAGAAAACCAGCCTATAAATCACAATCCCAGAGAACCTAGACAACAATGAGGACTCTAAGAAAGACATATGTGGATCTAATCTACATGGGAAGTAGAAAAAAGACAAGATCTCCTGAGTAAATTGGGAGCATGGGGACCATGGGAGAAGGCTGAAAGGGAGGGGAGAGATAGGGAGGGGAGCAGAGAAAAATGTATAGCTCAACAAAATTAAAAAGTAAAATAACATAAAGTCAGTCCCAAATTTGGGGGGAAAAAGTCACTCTTTGACAGTTTTTTTTAACACACACTTCAAATACCTGAAATCAAAATTTTTGTCCAAAACAACCATTTACAATTTAGTTGCACCTAGAATTACTACACGGGTATTTTCTAACCAAAGAATTCATGGTTTTGAAGATAATAGATACCATTGGCATCAAAGCTCATTTTTAAAATAAGGAAAATGAAACCCGAAATTAGGAAATGACTTGCTCACGTCCAGTCCTACTAAGTATATTCTATGTTTCTTGTGATTCAATTACCTGTTCCCATTTGAGTTCACAGAGGTCGTGGTCCTTCATAGTTTGATAAGTCTTGGGGGGCTTGGATTCTCTTCTGGGTAAGTGCTATGGGGAAATAACAAACCTCTCAATTACTCTGTCAAATCTATATATAAATACTCCCCTAAGTGCCTATCCTCCTCTCTTCTTGAAGGTCTGTGATGAGATCCCTTAAATTTATTGGTGCCTATAAATCTTCCTTAATATAATGTGACCCTTGGGAAGCTGCAGCTTCTGTAACTGCTTTGGGGAGGGATACATAATAGCTTTATTTTAGGAGGGACAGATACTTGCTCCTTAGTGTCTGTGCCATGTCCTTCCTTTGAAACATGCTGAATCCTCTTTACTCATCCATGCATCCATTCTACACATGATCGCAGATCTATTAATATATGTCAGCCACTTTATTTTACATAAGAGGTAAGACAGCCTTTAGCCTGTGCCTTCACGTGTCTGCTTTTAGAACTACCGGGGGACAACTGCTATTTATTCTGCCACCTGTGCTGTTTCTTGTGGGTTCTCTAGGAATACTTTTGAGTTTAAAATAAATATCACGGTAGAGGTTTTATCTTGTGATATTTTTATTGAAGCCATAGGTAGTTAGGGTACCTCATGCCAGAAAACTGATGTGATGGACATCTGTTGGGCTGCCAAAATGAGGAGCAGCTCCTTGTCATTCCCGAGAGTGCTAATTGAACTGAAATTTGCTACACTTAGTATTATTAGTGTGAATTGGGAGGAGTGGATGGTATGGTGAGGTGGGGCTGGGGCATTCCTCCCTGCTATGCTGGGGTAGGGATGGGCCTGGGGCATCCCTCCCTGCTAGCAGTGGAAAAGCAGTTACTGGTGCATTGTGAAGGCAGGAATGCTCACCAAGTTAACTGTTACATAGCCACTCTTCCTAAAATACTGCCAAAAACAAAATAAATATTCCATAAATGCTACAGAGAGAAGAAAATAAATGATTGAACTCCAGGAAAGTAGGGGCTGCTTGCTAGATAGTTATTTGTCTTCTTTTTCCTCCTTCTTAGAGAACGGCACTAACCTAAAAAGGGTTGGTAACTAGAATTAATTTGTAAGAAATTTGTAATGATAGCCTTGTTGAAAACAAAAACATGTTTTGAACCTGTAAAATTCAATAACATTTCTTCTTTTTGCTGCATTCCTTCATGAACCCCTATCTGTAATCCTTGAAACCCTCATCTACTCCCTACTTGCTGGTCCCTCCTGGAGGTAACTCAGAAAGACTTGCTTTGGGTTACGGTGTATAATATGAAGGCTGTAGTTGTAAGGGACACTTTCTGGTCCAGTGCACGTTCCCATTTGTGCTTTCTGTCTCTGCTTGTGTGATGGATTAGGAGAAAAGATATGAGACAGTGAACAGAAGATTTTACATTAATTTTTTTATTTAGTAATTACTTCACTGCAGCAAACAAAACTGGATCTGAGAGAATGCTGACATCTAATTTTCAGGTTTTGAATTGCTTGGAGAAAATCAGATCTCTCTCTTCTCCTCTGCTATGCTATCACTGTGAAGTAATTACGCAGAACAGAGTGTGGTCTTAGGTCTCGTTTAACAGAGGCAGGTCGTAGCTAGTCAGCAAGTGGACCCTTGTTTTAAGGATGGGGTAATTAGAGACCTATAATCTTGGCAGACTAAAGGTTATATCATTTAGCAGACACAGTCTCGGGGAGTTGCCTACTGGAAAAGCATGTGTTTTATAGCCCTGCTTCATTTATAAACTAGAATCAGAATTAGGAACTGAAGTCCCTTTAATCTACCTCTTTGTCCTCTTGTCAGGGTGTATATCCATCTTCATGGGGAAGAGTATTTATGCCCACTGGTTGTCTTTATTGGCAAATGCATATATTCCAAATTAATGTTTCCTTGGATTTCAAATGAATCAAGAAATTGAGAAAATGAGAATCTAAATAGAAAGCGACTTTTAATTTGAGTTTTTTGTGCTATAAAGGGCTTTTAAATGACCACATTTTAATTATTTCTATGCACTGAAAAGATGCAAATTTTACAATCTAAGAGACAGGCTATATACTGCTTGTTAGAAGAGAAGCTATGAATCCATAGTTATTCAGTGTCACCCTCCCTTCAGTATGGGGATTCCCGTGAGTAACTATAAGTTTGACAGCTTAAGAGAGTGATTCACAGAATGAGGAAATGCTATTTTTGCTACTCTGTTGTTAGAGAAAAAAATTAAATAACTTAGAAACCAAGACAGGAAGGGAGGAGATGCAAAGAGCAGGGCATAAAGGGCTCAAAATACAAAGTTTATGCTGCCTTGGGAGACATGCTCCCTTCTCATCATTAATGTGGTAATATACGTGGACTATTGCCTACCATGGAAGTTAGCCTGACTTTTAGATCCCAAAATAATTTTATTGGGGTTAATCACTTCATTAATTCAGTTATTACCCATGTGATTTAACTTTATTTCTAGTCTTTTACCTGCCCCCCATCCTTCCCTTATCCCTGAGGTTTCAAGGTTCACATCTCTCTAGTATAGCCAGACACTATTTTGAGAAGACAGGACAATGGCTACATGTCTGCTGAGGTGAGGCCTGGTTCCTCGTTACATGACCAAATCCAGCTCAGAACATCAGTTTGGTTTAAGGAATTCATGCCAAGTAGAGGGAAGAAGCACATTCCAGATATTGTCTTGCACACTGGGGACTTCTTCCTTACTTTCTCAAATAACTGCTGGACTTCAAGCCTGTAGCTGTGTAGCAACTTTTCCAGAAAAGCACACTGCACTATGTAACAGTCACAAATCAATGCTCTGGGTGTTGTTAATTTTAGAACTTGCTACTTGGTTTGTATACTATGGCCCATTCTCCTAGTAAGAGTAGAATCTTTCAAATGAGAACAGATCTATTAGTAAAGACCAAGGGGTGAGGAATAGAGAGTTTTTATACAGGCTAAGGGACTTTCTCTTTGGATTATCAACAGGAATAATCTAAGATTGCACCATTAGACAGGTTAGCAGAAGGGAGAAGAGAAACAAAGAACACAACATGAGCTTGCGAAGATACAATGTAAACAATTATTTTGTGAACTAAATAAAAATATAAAGAATAAAAAGAGGTGTTATTGACATCTTTATGGCTTTAATAAAGTGAGTAATAGGTGAGTAGGAAATCTTACAACTAAAGAATAGTTCAATGAGCACTTTCTCATCTTGTGTGTCTTTATCCACACAGTGAAGGCAATGGACAAAATGAAAACTCCTTGCACAGGCTTGGGGAAATGGTTCAGTCAGTAAAGTGGTTGCTACTCAAGCATGATGACTTAAATTTTTTCTCAGAACCCAAGTTTTTAAAAAATGGCACACATGATTGAATGTGCTTGTAGTCCTAGCATAAGAAGGTGAGGATAGTTGATCCCTGGGGTAATCATCAGGTTTCAGGGAGTGACTTTACCTAAAACTTAAGTCAATTTCTCATGAAGAGTGAAAGTAGAGGTTTATAGCACATCCACACACATGTATATACACACCGCTACACATGAACACACACGTGTTTAAGAAAATTCCTTGCCTATTAGTAAGACATTCATTTTCTTATTCACAAATGTTTTACAGTAAGAACATATATATTCCATAATAAATAAGGACTATGTTGGCAGAGGCTGCTTGTTCATTCCCAGCTGCCTAGACCACAAAATAATCACATAGAAACGGCATTATTTAAATCACTGTTTGGCCAATCATTTAAAAGTATTGCTAGCTAGCTCTTATATCTTTGGTTAACCCATTTCTATTAATCTTTGTATCACCACATGATTGTGGCTTACCAGCAAGGTCCTGGCAAGTCTGTCCCTTATGGAAGCTACATGGTTTCTTGTGACTCTGTTTTCTTTCTCCCAGCATTCAGTTTAGTTTTCCCTGCCTATCTCTACTCTGCCCTACCACAGACCAAGGTAGCTTTGTTATTTATTAACCAATAAAAGCAGCACATATACAGAAGGGTCTTCCACACACTTGGGCTATGTTTGGTTCTTATTGCAAATAATATACATTAAATATAATCCAAATAACCAAGAGAATTTTTTATATCGGAAGATAATAGGCTGTGGGAACTTATGCTTTATATATTAAATATTGAAAATTAATCAGTTAGAATCAGAAAAAGAAAGCTGATTGGCTAAAAATATAAATACTCCAAACCTTTTTTTCCATTTTTCTATTGAGTTTGTGTGTACCACACTTATAAAGGTACCTGGCACTGGTAGTTATAAAAATCTTATATGACAACTGAAACCAAACCTGGGTCTTCTGCAAAAACAAAATACTCTTTCAACTACTGAGCCATCTCTCCAACTCCATTTTTGTGTTTGTTTGTTTGTTTGTTTGTTTGTTTTATTTTTCGAGGCAGGGTTTTTCTGTTGGAGCTTGTCCTGGAAATTACTCTGTAGACCAGGCTGGCTTTGAACTCACAGAAATCCACCTGGCTTGGCCTCCTTAGCACTGGGATTAAAGGCATATGCCACCTCCACTCTGCTCACCTGTCTTTTTAATGAATAAATCTTTATGGAAAAAAGTACTAATACAAAAGCTTTAGTATCATATAATTGACAAAAATAACATATTTTAAAAATTTTACTAGATTGTTCTTTCTCCATTGATTTTTTTAGTTATTTTTAATATGTTGACAATTGCATAAAGGATGCAAGACAGAAAAGGGTCAGAACAAGTAGTTTGTGAAGACCTAGCAACAAAGATCACTTTAAATTTTTTGTGACACACCAAAGGCCTCTGTTTGTTTTGATTTCATAGGATAGTTGTTTAAAATATCTCACTACATTGTAAGTTTCTTTTTTTATGCCTGGGTTTATACAATATAGTCATCAGAAGTTTCCTTTAAAATCCAACAATGAGATCAGATGTCTCAGTAGCCATTGTATGTGTTGTAGTCATCTTAGACTGCTGTAACAATCACAATTGACCAGGGAAGCTGAACAATAAAGATTGGTCACAATTTTAGAAACTCAGAACATACAATTGTAATGGTTAGCAGCTCGGTCCTTTGGTAGTTGAATTTCTGAAGTCCACACAGTTATGGCTCTGCTTTGTTTGCTCATCTAGTTTTAGAAATACAAAGAAGATAGACGTAAGGAGAAAGTAGAGAACAGAAGATAAAATGGAAAAGAAAGACAACATTAAAGAATAAAAAGAATGAAGTGATGGAGGACTCTCATTGGTTAATAAAGAAACTGCCTTGGCTTTTTGATAGAGCAGGATTTAGATACGTGGAGTAGACAGAACAGAGAAAGCTGGGAAGAGGGGAGTGTGGCAGATGCCTCGGGCAATCGCCATGCCTCTCCTCTCTGAGACAGATGTGATGGAGCCAGTAGCCAGGTCAGACATGCTGAATCTTTCCCAGTAAGACACCACTCGTGGTGTTACACAGATTATTAGATATGGGTTAGTCAAGATGTGAGTAAGAGGCTGAAACTGATGGGCCGGGCAGTGTTTAAATGAATACAATTTGTTGTTATTTTGGGTTTTAAGCTAGCCATGCGGGAGCCAGGCAGGATGAAAAGCAGGCCTGCCCACAGCTCCACACTACAACAAAGATGTGCTAAACTCAAGTTGTAGAGTCCAATAAAAAAACAACCCCTTTGTGGTCTTGTAAATTGAAATAAACAATGTCAGGATTATTCAGGTTATAACACAGTAAATAAAGTAGATGTTTATGTCACCATACTGATGAACAGTAAGTAAACAAATAGGAAATAAACTATGCTATATAATAAGTAAGGTGAAAATAGAAAATCTGATAAAGCATCACTTACATCACTGCATCTTATTTATGCAGAGCAATCATCAAAGGAGAGTCATTTAAAAGCTAGGTGAGAAACAGAATATTTACACAATCCCAAACTATGTACCATGAGTTATTTATTAATTGTAAGGCAGGAAATAGTTCTTCATGGGAGAGAACTTGGTAAACTCTTTTATTCAAATTAGCATCACCAAGGAGTGGCAGATGGGAAAGGTGTCCATAGATAGCACACCATACGAAGAACATATCACTCACGGCACAGTTCAACTATGGGTGTATTACCTGAATAGAACTGCGAGCAATCATCAGATGGAAAAGTCAATACAGTAAGTAGACAAGAGCTACTGGAACTTGTTCAGAAGGAAAAACTTGTAAAATGTGCAATATGAACCTTGACAACATTGTAATAGAAACAGTAGATTAGACAAGCAGGGTGCCAATGTTAAATTTCGTAAAGGAGAAATTTGTATATGTATATTCATAAGAATATATTTTTAACACCCACAAGAATGTTTTGCAACATTAAATTACATAATTTAATGAGAAAAAGAAGAAAAGTGGTAAAGCATGACATCAATAGAACCAGCGAAGAGCATAATTATTTTGTATGTTTGAAACTGTTTCCAAACTAGATTTTTTTAAAGAATTGGGTGTTTATGAATTGTTGAAAATGCCAGGGAAAGAAATCAAGCACTAACTTTCTAAGAAATTTAATCCTAATTTTTAAATTAAAATATTTTTATTTATTACTTTTTTAAATTTAATTTTACATTCCAACCACAGTTCTCCCTCCTCTTCTCCCCTCCATCTCTTCCCCCCAATCTACCTCAAATCCTCTCCTCCCAGTGGGTAAGGGCTCCAATGGGGAGTCAACAAAGTCTGGCCAATTAAGTTGGGTCAAGACCCTGAATTAAGGCTGAGCATGGCATTCCACCATGGGATCCTGGTCCTGCTGCCAGCTTACCCAAAGGTTCTCATCTAATTCTCCTTCCCAGGGTGAACCATGTGTCCTTCTTAGGGGCCTCCTTGTTACCTATCTTTTTTGGAGCTGTGGATTATAATCTGGTTACCCTTTGTTTTACATCACATGAATGAGTTCATACTGTGTTTGCCTTTCTGAGTCTGGGTTACCTCACTCAGGATTATGTTTTGTTTTGTTTTTCTAGTTCTATTCATTGGCCTGCAAGATTCATGATGTCATTATACACCATCATGTAAATGTACCAGTTTTTTATTTATTATTTTATTTTATTTTATTTTATTTTTAGCTATTCTTCAGTTGAGGGACATCTAGATTGTTTCCACATTCTGGCTATTATGGATAATGCTGCTGTGAACATTGTTGAGCAAGTGTCCTTTTGGTATGATTGAGTATCCTTTGGGTATATACCCAAGAATGGTATCTCTGGGTCTTGAGGTAGATTGCTTTCCAATTTTCTAAGGAATCACCATACTGATTTCCAAAGTGGCTGTACAAGTTTTCACTCCCACCTCTATTCAGGTTTGTACCACATTTTTTTTCTTTTTTTTTTCTTTCGAGACAGGGTTTCCCTGTAGTTTCTAGAGCCTGTCCTGGAACTAGCTCTTGTAGACCAGGCTGGCCTCGCATTTTTGAATTGGATAATTTGCCATTTGGAAGTCTAGTTTCTTGAGTTTTTTATATATTTTTGGAAATTAGTCCTCTGTCTGATGTGGGGTTGGTTAAGATCTTTTCACATTCTGTAGACTCTTGTTTTGTCGTTTTTATCATGTCCTTTGCCTTACAGAAGCTTTTTAGTTTCAGGAAGCCCCATTTATTATTATTGTTCTCAATGTCTGTGCTACTGGTGTTATGTTTAGAAAGTGGTCTCCTGTGCCAATTAGTTCAAGGCCACTTTCCACTTTCTCTTCTATAAGGTTCAATGTAAGTGAATTTATGTTGAGGTTCTTGATATACTTGAATTTGAGTTTTATGCATGGAGAGAGATGTGGATCTATTTGCAATATTCTACATGTTGCCATCCTGTTATTCCAGCCCCATTTGTTAATGATGCTTTTCTTTTTCCATTGTGCCATTTTGGCTTCTTTGTCAAAAATCAGGTGTTCATAGGTGTATGGATTAATGTCAGGGTCCTTGACTCAATTGCAGTAGTCCATGAGTCTGTTTTTATGCCAATACCAAGCTGTTTTTATTACCATAGCTTTATAGTAGAGTTTGAAGTCAGGGATGGTGATACATCTTGAAGTTCCTTTATTGTACAGGATTGTTTTAGCTATACTGTTTTTTGTTTGTTTGTTTGTTTTTCCATATGAAATTGAGTATTGTTCTTTCAATGTCTGTGAAGAATTTTGTTGGGATTTTGGTGGGAATTAACCTTAAATCTGTAGATTGCAATTAGACTGCTATTTTTATTATGTTGACCCTACCCATCCTAGAGCAGGGAAAATCTATCCATTTTCTGGTATTTTTTCAATTTCTTTCTTTAGTGACTCGAAGTTCTTGCCATACAGGTCTTTTACTTGTTTGGATAGAGTTACTCCAAGATATTTTATACTTGTGGTTATTGTGAAGGGTCATGTTTCTCTGATTTCTTACTCAACCCTTTTATCATTTGTATATAGGAGGGCTATTAAATTGTTTTAGATCTATCCTGCAACATTACTGAAGGTGTTTATCAGCTGTATGAGTTCCCAAGCAGAGTTTTGGGAGTCACTTATGTATACTATCATATCATCTACAAATTGGTGTGGAAGATCCTTCTGTCTATGTGTTGCTTTTATTGGTTAATGAATAAAGAAACTGGTTTGGCCTGATAGGATGGAACAGAGCTAGGTGGGGAAGATAAAAATGAGCGCAGGGAAAAAGGAGGCAGAGTGAGAGAGGAGCCACTTAGTCTGCCAGAGCCAGATGGAACGTTAGCCTGCAAGCCACAGCCATGTGGTAGTACACAGATTAATAGAAATGGGTTAAATTAATATCTAAGAGTTAGCCAATAAGAAGCTAGAGCTAATGGGCCAAGCAGTGATTTAATTACTACAGTTTCTGTGTGGTTATTTCGGGGATAAGCGGCCGGGAACAAACAAGCAACCTCCTTGCTACAACAAATAGTGAGAGTTTGACTTCCTCCTTTCCAATTTGTATCCCCTTCATCTCCTTTTGTTGTCTTATTGCTCTAGCTAGTACCTCAAGTATTATACTGAATAGATATGGATGTAGTGGACAACCTTGTTTTGTTCCTGATTTTAGTGGAATCGCTTTGAATTTCTCTCCATTTAATTTAATGTTGGCTGTCAGCCTGCTGTAAAACTGCTTTTTATTATTTTTAGATAAGTTTCTTGTATTCCTGATTTCTCCAAGACATTTATTGTGAAGGGGTGTTGTATTTTGTTGAAGGCTTTTTCAGCATCTAATGAAATGTTCATGTGGTTTTCTTTTAAAATATTATTAATTTGTTTTATTTCTATGTATGAGCATTTTTCCTTCAAGCATGTATGTGTACCGCCTGCATGCCTGGAGCTCACGGGTGTCAGAAGAGGCTGTCAAGTTCCCTAGAAATGTTTGTGAGCCACCACATGAGTGCTGAGAACCAAATCTGCATCCTTTGCAAAAGCAGCAGCTGCTCTTAACCATTGAGCCATCTTGCCAGGCCAGAAACTCCAGATTCCTTTAGTTAGGTGGGTTCTCTCTCCTTCTTTCCCTCCCTTTCTTCCTTCTCTTCTTCATTCCTTTTTTTTCTTCCCATTGCTTTAAAGATACCCATTTTAAAACAACACTTTAAACCCATCCCTGTTCACATCCCATCAGCCAGGTTCTGTGTCCCCTCACTCCCCGTATGCTGGTTCTTTGCTCTGTCAGCACTTCCCTTTGTTCCCTTGCACTGCCAGCCTAGGGAAGTTCACAGAACAGCACAGGGGTAAAGTTATGTCACCAACTTGGACAGACTCCCTAGCCATTTCTTCCTCTAGAGGCTCTTTTCTCTTTCAGCTCCAAATCCAGCTCTTCTCTCAAGCCGCCAAATGGCTCTCTGGGCCTCCAATGGCCTGCAGTGTAATGGAAACACATTTGACATCCTGCACTGCTGAGGTGGATGAACATTCCTAACCAGCCAAATCACAAATTTCCTCAAAATTGTGGGGTCGCCAGTAGCTAAGATCTTTAGTGACTGTGCTCCATTTACTGTCCTACGGTCTTTAAGGGGTACATAAGTGACATGCTCCATATAACCTGTCTTTCAAAACAAACAATTGATGTGAAAGTTTATTATGTATACTATTTACAGTCCTAGGCATGACTTTTTTTTTCTCATAAAGAAATGTTTTGCTGTATTTAATAGCAAAGATTTCCTAGAAAAAAAATAATGTTTGCTCTTTTATATCATGAGACAAACTGATATTTAAAGGAAGTGTTAGGAAACATTATCACAGATATAACTTAGGTTCCATCTACAACATGCCCTGGATTCTCCACTGAGGGGCTTGCTGTGTGTGAACACACAATTCACACTCCAATTCCCCACAGGTGGTGTCAGTGTGAATACTTTGAGAAAGATGATGTGATTAGGAAATTCACGCTGTGTCTGTCACTAGAGCATCGTGGACTTTGAGACCATGCCAAATCAGATAGATTCCATTCTAGCGGGACCTTATGGCAATTCATGGTGGGTACATTTTCCAGAGACTGTTGAGACAGTGAGAGAGAACACAAAGGGAGAGAGGAATATACCCCAAACAACAATTAGCATGTTTAACATTGCAAGTTTCATTTTTCCTGTATATCTCAATTATCATTAATATTATTTTCACTTGTAATCTATATTACTTATCATTACTATCACGATTATTACATCAGATTATTTATTCTTCATTTTGGTCATAACTTAGAGTTGGTTTTTCTCCCTGTTCTCTTTGTATCCTTTCTCTTGTTTTTTCTTTAGTGTGGCTCACTTGCCACATCTTGTTAATTCTCTGAATCTTTGAAAGCTGTCAGATGCTCTCTCATCATGACCACTGCTCTCCCCCTTCAGATTAAAGACTGACTCTTGACTTTGACCCTAAGGTCTAGTCTTCCTTCTTTACCTAATGTGACAGACAAGAGTTCTGTGATCTTGGAGTAACTTCAAAGCTTTCTGCCCAGTGTTATTCTGCATAGTTATTTTAACAGGCCTTTTATACTCTAGTCTTTCTTTTCTCCTTCTTCATCTTTTTTTTAAAATTTACCTGTAGGTCCCAATGTGAATTTTTATTTCTCATTATTTCATGGCGCCTTTGCATTCAAATTTGTCAAAGGACTGACTTTAGGAATGTCTGCTGATGCTGTTCAAAAGCTAATCTCCCCTTAATGTACCATATGTTACCTGTGAACACTGACACCTGGACTCTGGGCTGTTCTAGACAAATGTAAGTGAGAGATAGAATTTAGTACAGTTTCCCACTTGGTTGTCCCTATACAACGTAATATTACATGTGAATAATCTCATACTGTAGTAATTCAGAGAAATTACTGCTTTTTTTAGAGCCGAAGTTGAACTAGTTTGTTTCTTCATTTTATAAATATTTATGGAGCAGTAAAATGATGAAACATTGTATTAGATGAAAGTGGCTGTAGAGGATATGGTGGTCACTGAAACAGTATTCTGCAAAAGCGTATGATCCATACAAAGAGATAAATGCTACACTGGTGAACAGACAATGAATGGGGTGCTCTGGATAGCAAGAAGTGCTATGGAGAACAGAAAACAATAAACATGGTGATATGTAAAAAGGAGCTCTATGTAAGGAAGAATTGATTGGTACTTTGTAGGCAGAGGCTGTTTGTTCATCTCTCTGCCTCCCAGACTCCCGAAATAGTCACACAGAAATCTGTATTAATTGCAATACTGTTTGGCCAATAGCTTAAGTGTATTTCTAGATATGTCTTAAATGAACCAATTTCTATTAATCTGTATATCACCATGTAACTGTGGTTTATTGGAACAAACATCTGGCATCTGTCTCTGGTGGGGCTACGTAGCTTCTTGCTGACTCCCCCTACTCTCTCCTTCTCTATCTGCTTGGAACTCCTGACTTGCTCTGTTCTGCTAAACCACTGGCAGAAACAGCTTTATTCGTTAACCAATAAAAGCAAAACATAGACAGAAGGACTTCCCATAACAGTAGTTGACTTGGGTATCCAGAGGTGGACTCTAGAGCAAGACTCTTAATTGAGACCTGGATGCTAAAGGGCCTGACTTCAAGGGAGTGAGAATAAAGTTTGGAAGATCATGAAGCCAGGAAGAGGTTGGATTATTTGAAGACAAGAAGAAAACTAGGTGCCAAGGAAAAGCAGCAATGGGAGACCCCAGTGGCAGAGGATGATAAAAAGGTATACCGGGCTACAGATGTGGGACAAGGTAGTTCAAGACATTGCCTCTGATAGCTGGGATTACAAGTTTATTTTGCATTTACCATAAGCAAATACTTTGCAATAGGGGATGTGGTCCTATAAAACTATTTGCTATTTTCAGGCAAAGGGACAGAACCAGAGTTTGACACATGCTAGGCCAGTATTCTTCCTCTGAGGTACATAGCCAGAGCCCAACATTTATTTGGCCAAAACAAAGAAAAATGATTTTTTCAGAGAGTGACTGAACCGATAAAGCTTATAGAAATTTGAATTTCTGTGTGGCCTTCTGGCTGAATCTTCAAGAGATAGGGAAGCTGGAATTGTGGGATGCTGCAAGGGTGCAACTGCAAGGGTGCAAGCTGCAAGGGTGCAAGTGTTCTGTAGTTAGAGAGCTGCTGTTACCATTTGCAGTTCTAGATTGTTTTTCTATGGCTGGTAACAACAGCACATGCAATTTTCACACCCAGGTATGTAAGTTGCTTAGCCTCTACAAATAGAGACCAGAAAACAGATCTGCTCTCGACAATTAAATCAGCACAGAATTCCTTGGAAGTTTCTGACAGTAAATACTTTATCTCAATACAATTTCATTCATCATGCTTTTGTGAAGAAAACACGACCGTGGTAGTCCTAAATCACAACCGATGAAAAATGTCATCTGTATTTTGTTGCTGATCCTATCATATTGGTAGAGCATCGGGTTTTGCTGCTTTCTTATTATATAACTGCGTAGTGGCAACATAGGCACTGAGCCTCCCTGGGTCTCACTTTCCTCTTCTGGAGGACTGGGATTATAATAGTACTCCCCTGAGAGGCTTGTTGTTCAAATCATAGTAAACTACATAATATATGAAAACCATTTAGCACATTTCCTGTTGCCTAATGGCCACTCCACACAGTTATGCAAGTTAGCAGCAATAACCGCCACTCAGATTTACATAATGCATCTGCTTCATGAAGCATCTCACATACATGATGCCATTTGATGCTTACTGTCATTATACGAGGCTGTATGACATGCACAACTCCATGCAGCTGCAAGTAGTCAAAATTGATCTTAAAATGATCCTGTGCCTAAAGAGTATGATTTATCAGAAGGATGGAGATAAGGGACGTAGAAATGATAGCTTATTGGATACCTCAGTGCTATAAGAGCAGCATGGGTCATGAAAATACTTCAGAGGCATCATTTATGAAACAGTGCTTGTATCTGGTGTATTGAAATGGTCAATGCATTTTGAATATTAATTAAGTTATACACATAACTTAATTAAGATATATATCTGGTATATTCCAGTTTGGATTTGTTTCCTTGTGGTATAGACACTTCCAGGAAGCAGAAAGATCTCTCTTCATCAGGTACATGTCCTGATATATGCATTACTCAGAAATGAAACTACTTCAATGTCAGGGCATGTTGAATGGTATCAGCAGCAGAAATGCATGGCCTCCTTCTTTGTAGTATATGTATTCTTTATAAATCCTATAAGCAGTTAAGTATCAAACTGGGCTCTGGGCAATTCACTGAAACCTCCTTTCTTCTCATATGAGCACTTTGTCTCCTAGAGCAGGAATAAGGCCAAGCGAGCTAAGAGTTGCATGAAGTGGGTTGAGGGGGTAATGTCTGCCATTGTAGGCTTTTACTGTGTGTTAAAGGTGCGCTGTCTTCTTTCCCATCCCAATACCTGCAGGCAGCCTCCATTTTTAATTCAAGGCATATGACTCTACAAGAGAAGTTCTATCCTTGACAGCCTCATTCTGCCTTCAGGTCGGTGCCAAACGCACAGAGGTCACTGACTTACAAAGAGAAGAACTGTAGCTTGTTTTGCCTCAGGCAGCACATAGAGCTGGATGGCTCAGTGAACTGCCTCTGTGTGTTTCTCTAGCTCACATTAACCTTAGGCAAAATGTGAAACAGTCGAAGTGTGCAGTGGATCTTTGGTTTCTACCGTTCTGTATTCTGTTTTCTTCTTTGGATTTTCTGCTATTTTGTATGACCTACATTATATAGGACACAGTGGAAAAGTTATTTCCAAGGCATGAAAGGTGATAAGATAACGCAGTCTTTCCACAGAGGAAGAAGGTGACATACAATGACCCGAATGGTTAATGGTGACATTCCTATATTGATAACATCAAAGGACAGCTAGTTTGTGATGTGAAAGTTTTTTCTCAATTATATACATCTGAAGACCATTCAGCATGCCTCCAAGTGAAATGAGTGTACAAAATATTCAATCGCTATAATTGACGTAGTTTCTAATGATTTGTTTTGGAGGAGCCGTTACATTGACATATTACCCTGACACTTAGACCAAACCTTGCCTCTGGGGTAAAACATGACAATTTTGAATCAGAACTCCTGCTTTAAATCCATGCTGGGGAGAACAGAAGTATGTGCTTTATAACACCTGGCTTTTATTACCAATAAATAATTTCTAATATTTGCTGATGATTTTGGACACAAATGCCAGAAAATGCTAACATGCTCCTCCACTAAATTTGTTTATTCTATTGTCATTGCAAAATGTTTTCCAAAATTCAGTAATGTAGTTAGCTTCTTCAATAACAAATAATAGCTAAAAAGAAAATAATGTGAGATATGACAGATAGTATGAATATATTGAGTACATTTTCAGTTTAAGTTGTGAATGAGATTGAGAGGTATTGTGTTTTCAGTAGTGCTCCAATGAGCAGAAAGTTCATAGATAGAGAAGGTCACATCACTGAAAATTAAAACATAAAACAACCAAGACTCATAGTGACAACCTTAACCTCAAATTCAGGAAACATGCCTGTCATTTAAATACACACACACACACACACACACACACACACACACACACACCATTACCTATAGTCAAGGCCCTTTTTCAGTCTTTTACACAAGGGAATAGGCAAATTTTTTGCCTCTAGGACTGAATTTTTACTCTACTTGCTCTGTCATTCTCAGAAGGCCTCAGGTACAACATATTACAGAGAAAAATTAGCCGGAATCAGAAATTTTGAGCTTGAGTCTGGAATTAGGCATCGTTAGTACTCTCCTTTGCAAACATGGCTTGTCATTCTCTGATCTGTGTAGATTGCTCACTTGGAAAGTGGGGTTAATTATAGCTTGTAAGTATTAAATAAACAATCCTCAATATGCAATGTGTGTAATAAACCCCAATTGAAAATGCGACTTGGATGTTTATGTAATTATAGTGGGTCTGAGTGGAGTGGAATTCAGAGGCTATCTTGAGGCTCCTCTATCGTGTTGCTTCCTTTCCCGTGGTGATTAGAGACTTGAAGAGTGCTTTTGAATGGCAAGGGAGAGTATCTCATCTATGTGTCAGTTCAAAGTCTCTAGGTTTGAGTCACAGAATACCCGTTTTGTAGTGATCTGGAACCTAAGGGTTTATTTTTCTCATAAGTCTGGAAGGCTAGATGTGGGAGGCTCCAACTTCCATTCAATAACCTTGCTACAGATCCAATATATTTGCAGTCTTTGGGGGCTTTCCTATGTGATTGAAGCTGGTTGCCTCAACTCTCAAAACTGGGTTCTATTCAAGAAGGAAAGGAGAGCAGTGGAATGATGGCCACCCGTGTCCTCATTAGTCAGCAAATCAAAAGCATGCTTGAAACACTTCAGCAGATTTCACACAGTGAAGAGGAAGAAGGACGGTGGCCATCACTAGGTACAAAGAGAAGGCAAGAGACACAAATCCACTGAAGCACAGTTCTGCTTGACGTATAGGTTTTGGACAAGAAAGGAAGTAAAAACCAACTCTAAATTTAACTCAATTTCTGGCTAAATGCAAAGCTCAAAGCACCAATATTTTATTAGTGTAAGATGTCAGTCACTAACATCCGGGGGGTATAAATCTGATGTATAGGGCATTTCTGTCTCTCCAGCTAGGCCAGTTCTTTATCAGGATGGCTGCACTTGTTATTAAGCTGGCTTTTTAAATTTACTTTGAAGAACATTTAGTTTTTGTATTAGAAACCATCTAAATCATGTTTTCTTTTTTTTCTTGACATGTCTGTAACTCTAGAAATTAGACACTCAAAGAACCTGTATCATTAAGGCATAACTCTCTGTATATAGCCAAGTTTATCAAGAGTAACTAATTGGTCATTATATCTGGATGAATCATAAATGTGGAAAACATAACAAATGAGCAGCTATGATGCTCACAGAGGCATCTAAACTCCATTCCATAAATGTTACAAGAATCAGTATGTGTTTCTTATAAGAGAAAGACATAGATGCTAGCCGGTGTTCAAAAACACTTCTTCATTATTTGATGATGACAATAGAATCATGGTTTTCATTCCTCACTGAACTTCCTCGTGATTTGGATAATTTATGCCTGCAGCTATTGAAGTATTCAATAGCCTGTATAATGTCAATATGCAGTGCAGGCAGAATATGAATTATGTCCTATCCATATGATACAGAACATGATTTGGGGGAAGAGCTGTTATACAGAGGATAGGGCGTTCTGGGTTAAGGTAGATTATTGGAAGTCCTTTCAAACAGGAAACACTGTGTCATCAAGGGGTTAGCATATATTTCTATAGTTCCCTTCCTCATAAGTCTTGTTTGACAGAGGGGCAAATGTTAAAAATTACACAAACACAAATTGAGCTTAAGGAGTGCAAAGAAGTGAGACAACGAAGGCGGCACTTTTGGAGTTCTTGACAGGGACCATAAATGTGTGTGACCCTCTCTGTCTTGAAATGTTTCAATCTCTATCCCTATGGAGATTGAACTAACTCCTAATAATGTGACTTAGATATAAGAAACAAACTTGCCAGATGCTAAAGATGTTTAATATTAAAAACAGACTGTATATTCTCATTTTAATCAGCCATGCCAAAGCAATGTCAGATTGTCTGGGTGTAGTGCATTGATGTGATTGGAATCATGCCTGGTACTGAATATTGAGGAAATTTTGGTTAATATCCTTATAGACATCTGCTTGATGCTATCAAATATAGAATTTCATAGGCAACACGCTTAGAAATGTGTAAGCGAACAAGAGTGCTTGCTGTATATTCATGAGGGCCTGCATGCAAACGTCAGAACACAACTGAAAAGGCACACATGCGCCTGGAACTCTGATGCGGCGAAGATTGGAAATAACCAAAAATAGTCCTTTTATAATTATTTAAGTTTAATACAAAGGGAGATAAGGGAACTTACAGAACCAAGGGTCCAGCGGAGTGAGCGCGGGGCAAACGAACGGGGCGCCTTCCGGCTCCCCAATCCTATTTAAGGGGCATGGCTACCCCGCTGGAGCAGCCACGCCCCTGAACGCAGGGATTGGGCCAGCTGCCCCAACATCTCCCCTTTTTTGTCTAAATAAGACAGATTCAGAAACCAAATACAACTATATACAATGGGAACTGATCATATAAAATTACAAAAAGTAAACAATATCAGGCGAGAAGTATATAACGAAGAATTTTTCTAATCACTCTACTTTGAGAAGTCTAAATAATCTAGAAGGTAGCTACCATTATCTAATCTTCAACCCCATCAAAGATCTGAGAAGGAGAGTAAAATTACCAAAGCAACCAGGAAGCACAAACGAGAAACTTCCAAAATGTGCAACAGAAGACAGAGACAATTGACTACCTGGGCAACCACACGAAGTCTTGATAGCAATGTTGAGGCAACCAACTTTGGCTGAGGCCTGAAAAAACCTGACATACCATTATACAATGGCAAGGAACCTTTAGTAGAACTATCCTATCCTGTCTTGGCAAGATAAGACAATTCTGTTTTATCCACTTATGGATATTTTGTACTTTAGTCAGTAATGGAGGTATGGGCTTTTCTTTGCCCCAAGGCCAGTTCTGCCAAGTAGAAGACAAACTCCCAGTGGAGTGTCTTTGGTGCTCAACGTTCTCTCGGGAGTAGAGCATTGTTGCCAGGAGTGATTGTGTCTCAAAAATACAAAACTGTAGGTTAGATTAAAGGCCATGTTCTACAGTTCTTCAAAGAGGTTGAAGATTATGCTATCTATACTAAATGCAACCTCTATGTGTCTAAAAAACCTGATTGTCCTAAATATAAATATGACCAACATATAATTCTCAACACTTATGTAACTGTATGACTAATAGAATAGACGACTGTGCAAAAAATGAAGACAATGATTTCCAAATGTAAACAGGGTCCTTACATAAATAATATCTGAGGTAGAAATGTACAGTGCAATATGATAAACAATGTCATTACATAAATAATATCAGAGGTAGAGATGTACATTGCAATATAGTAAACAATGTCAATATAACAATTGTTTCAAACAGAGGTGGTATCATACTCTCATATAATGTTCAATATATCAATATACAAGAATCAACACTCATATAGTTTTTTTTTTTTAAAAAAAAGAAAAACAATAACTCACAAAAATCAATTATTCCTTCAGATCACCAGTTAATCCCTCCCCCCCCCTTTTTTTTTTAATACATATAGATATACACATAAATTATACCCCTGACAGGAGATCTCTCTACAGCATGTCCAGGCAAACAGCAAAAAGCCGTGTTAAACTCTCTCTCTCCTTTATTTAAAGCTTTTTCAGGTTTTTACGTGGATTTGGTCACCACGTTGGCGCGCCAAATGATGCGGCGAAGATTGGAAATAACCAAAAATAGTCCTTTTATAATTATTTAAGTTTAATACAAAGGGAGATAAGGGAACTTACAGAACCAAGGGTCCAGCGGAGTGAGCGCGGGGCAAACGAACGGGGCGCCTTCCGGCTCCCCAATCCTATTTAAGGGGCATGGCTACCCCGCTGGAGCAGCCACGCCCCTGAACGCAGGGATTGGGCCAGCTGCCCCAACAGAACTCTGGGTTGATCTGGAGAGCAGATGCAGGAGGGTCAGCAGAACTTCCCATATGCCAGAATACCTCCAGGTTCAAAGAAAAAATGCTCCTCGAGGGAGCGAGGTGGAGATTAGAGGACAAAGGCATGGGATTCCCAATGTCGTCTGCCAGCTTCTACATGCTCAGAGTTAGGCGCGACTCTACACCTGTCTCCGCAACCCCCTCCACACATCCCAAAACATTTTTCAAAAATTTAAAATACGTATAGAAAAGAGAAGAAAGAAAGAAGCTCGTGCAAACACAAGAACGATTTGGTTTACTATGAGTGCTTTACTATGCGATTGTTCAGAAATTTCAACGGCAGGGAAAAAACTGGAAAACTGATCCATTTTGCTAATTTTCACTTCATTGATCAGGAAAACTGCAGCTCTCCTATCAGCCAGGCTAACAGCAGAACCTTGCCAAAGATACATGATGGCTTACCCTTCAGTGCTATTAATACAGAGCCCATTTTTTTTTCCTCACAATTAGTAGAGCGGAGGGCTGGCTCTCCAGCAGGGTGAGTGTGCCATACTCACCTGGTGCTGCAGGCTGTAGATGCTCAGAGGACCGCAGAACGTATTCCCTAGGGTGACAGAGACATGCAGAGCTCAACAAATACAGATATAACTTTCTAAACTCTTCAGGCATCTCACCAGGAG
The DNA here is from genome assembly GCF_903992535.2 of Arvicola amphibius. NCBI lineage: Eukaryota > Metazoa > Chordata > Mammalia > Rodentia > Cricetidae > Arvicola > Arvicola amphibius. The sequence goes on from NC_052056.1 coordinate 42,696,156, forward strand.
TATCTTTTGCTCAAAGACCTCCTTCTGAGTGTCCGTGATCCAGCACATGAAAAAGTAACATGGCTTCAGTGTGCAACCAAATAGCAGGAAACTGCATATTAATCCACCCAAGAGAAGAACCTACACAGAACAGGTTTTTCATTCAAGATGCCCAACCAGTCTGCGCCTGGGACAGCAGACAGTAGTAAGATGATAGATTATGACCATTGGTAAAGAGAAATTGGACTTAGACCTAAGCAGTTAGTCCTTGCTATGCCAGGCCATTTAGGAATGTATTGGTGAAATGTTTCTGAAAGCTGAGTGGAATAACCATTCTCTATATATAAAAAATGAGGAACACATCTGAGAAGGAAGCCAATATACATGAAAGCAAAGGTGAGATATATATGGGGGTGAGTAAAGAAGAATACACACACAGACACACAGACACACACACACACACAAACACACACACACACACACACATACACACAGAGAGAGAGAGAGAGAGAGAGAGAGAGAGAGAGAGAGAGAGAGAGAGATCAAACTCTTGAGAAACTGTACCCAACTACAACTGATCCTAATACATCGTTAGACTTTTAATGTCATTATATTTTTAAATCTGAGCACTCATATAGAATTATGGGTTTAGTCTCAAATATATAAAATTGAAAGCAAAAGTAATTCCAAGAATCAGATTATCGCTGTAAGATTTTTAGAGCACAGCTAAAATGTCCTATATTGGCCTGGCTGTGGCCTGGAGACTGATGATAATGGCTCCTTAAATGATAGAATCACTGTAAAGTCGTATCTACAGCCGGTTTCCACTCTCATTAGCACACTGCTCGAAAACACCTAGCAGAACATGTTTAATAGTGACTCAGAGCCCAGCAACAGTGCTGTCGCTTGCCAGGAATATACCCAGCAGGAGTAAGCAAGGCCATGAGGGTAGCAGGAGACGGAAATTCCTTCCACTAGAACAGACAGCTGCCAGTACTTGCTGTGGAAAACATTTCAATGCACCTGGTTTAGTCTTCGTAATTTGTGTTCCATGCTGTAACAGTCTCCGGCTCCAAGGCAAGATTGGTTGGATGTTACCCAGAGAGTCCATCTATTCAGTTGAAGGCGGGAGCTCCTTTTGCACAACTTTACTCTGGCTGGGGACCTAAAACTGGATCCTACAGCCCTGCCTGCCCGCTTCCAAGGACTTAATTGTTAGCTGTATATATTGGGAGGTAAATGTTATGCATAAACAGCTCCTGGTTAGTAGGAAGCCTGAGTTGAAGTATAAAGGAAACCTTAATGAAAAAGTCCAACTATCTGCTTAGTAGCGGAAGATGACTAGGAGGGCTTCTCTGTCACCTGTCACTGGTTTTAACCAAAAAAGCCATATGGCAAAGAGGAACGGGACCCTGCAGACCTGGGGTCAAACCCCTTCCCAGAGTAGGCTCCTTTGCAACTTGTCTCTTGAGAGATATTAGTTGCTGGTTTTGTTTCATTTTTCTTTGTTTCTTTGTTTGTTTTTGACTTAAAAATCTTTATGATGCGCGGCTCCCGTGGGGATCAGAGAGTTGTCCACATTTGCGTTTTCACAGCTCCGCGAGGGACCTGGTCACAGAGACTCTCTGGGTTGACCCTCAGAGCACGGGCTAGGCTTCCTGAAGCGCACCCACTGTCAGTGTCTCCCTGCCATGCATAATGCAGAGCACACACTCTGACGCCTAGAGGCGTGATTTGGAGTCAATATTTCAGAAAGTGAGAGAAGGGACATCTCGCTTCATGCTCTCTAGCCAGCGCCGTTTCACACTTAGATCCGAAGCTTTGCAGGCATCACTCCTTTGGCACGTTTTTCTTCCGTGGAAGTGACTGGAGGTGATTTATTTCTATTACGGTTTATTTTCCCCAGGGGAAATGTCACCGGCCAGTGCATTAACAACGTCTTTGCTCTGTACTGTTGCTGAGGGGCTGGTGAGGAGGAGAAAGAGTGTTAGACTCTAGCATCCTAAATCACATAGTTATAAACTCTGTCCATTTTGTTTGGTATACACAGATAATATTTTCACTTGCTTCTCTCTGTCATATGGCAGGGACATACAAGCCAATGTATGTGAAACCAGCTGTTAATCTGGATGGCACTATGACGGTTTGGATAATACATTTGTTTCACTCCTGTCTGGAAGTCCTGCTTCTCCTGTCTCCTCATAGACCTGCTGTTTCCTGGCTTGCTGGTGGCCCTGACTCTCATTCCAAATATTTCAAACTCCATTCTATTAAAGCTTTTCTTTTATGTTGCCTAGTAGTTCTGTCCCTTGATAAACCAAGCAAGGTGCTTTCTGTGCTCATTCTGTTAGTAGTCTTGGCATGCCAGTATATTTCTCTTTAGGAGGATGCATTCCCATTTTTAAGACAGGCTGCCTGGAATATTCTTAATATGTCAATTAAAATGGTTTTGTATCAGGTAACTTGATATGGCCTAAGGGGAAAACTTTCTCAGTTAGTGTGTTCTTCTAAAAACTTCCCATGGGAAAGTTATTTCTGTGAGCCAAGCTGTTTCAGGCTCTGTTGGGTGTTTCAAATACACTGAGTTCATCTGGCATGTCAAGATCAAAACTCAGACTCATGGGTTGCATTGAAGATTCCATTCCAGTTGTTCTACTGAGGTGCTTTAGGTGCCCACTGCTCTAGCGTTAGCTACAGATCCTTCCCGACAATCATTTACAGACAATTTGGTCTATCAGCAATCATTTCCCATCAGGGATATCATGGACACTTTACTCATAAGTGTGTGGGCTCTCAAGGAGGAACATTATCCCATCTTAAAAGAGAAAGTGTGCTTCTTCTGTGAGTAAATGAACTTCTGCAACAGATAGAGATGACTTATCCATTAAAAAAAAATAGAACTCTTTGCTTCACTGAGGATCAACTGTCTTTTCCTTTCTACGGTTTACCCGGGACCTTGAAAGAACAGCAGCAGTAGGGAACATCCAGCTACTGTTCTCACTAAAACTGTTAATGCACGGCTAGCTGATTGGGTTTCCATTTCTGTTTCAAAATGTCTTTATTTTTCCACTGAACCACCTATTTAATAAACACGCAGAAAGAGTTACTTGAACGGTAGAGCTTTCCAACAACCTTCCTGTGCTACTGTATGTCTGTCTCACAGAAGATGAAAGAAGCCTTCTAGTTCTGAGCATCCTTCTCTACAGTCACAAGGTGGGGAGATGGGGGTTATTAGGGCAGTGTTTCACTGACACAGCCCCAAGTTGGAACACGGGCATTTTCCCTGTGAATGAAAGTAGAGAGAAAAAAAAACACCCATCCTACAAACACTGAGGTCTACTGAATTATGTGCTCTAAGCAGCCAGAGAAAGCAAGTGTCTCACTTCAAAGAGGCGGGAAAACTTTCAAGTGTGCATGCCAAAAAGCTAGGACCCTGAGTTGAGAGAGAAGGGCATGTACTTTTCTTTCAAAGGAGTATGGTGTTTTTTTTTCAGTCTTCATGAGTGCCTTATTTTGAGTGGAGGTAGCTTCCACTTAAGGGTCTCCAAAAGCAAGCCAAAGGATATAAAGACGTGTGAGCGATTCTGCAGCCCTTTCATTCCCTTGGGCCTGCCAGTCATCACACTCCATGTCCCTTCTCTCCCAGCTGTATAAATTGGCTCCAGGGTATAGTATTTGACACAGAAAGCTTCAGTCCCAGAATATTTCTCTCAACTCAATTTTCCTTAAAATTGGTCTTGGCTATTAAGTTGAAGACAGAAAATAAAACCCCAGTGAGGGGGACACATTCACAAGGACGTCTGTCACTCAAGGGGACTGCATTTCCTCAGGCAAATCTCTCATCCATAGAGCATTCAAAGGCCGGTGTCCATAGAGGAACACCTGGGCGGCAAATTTTGGAAACTGTTAGCAGGTCAGTTCATGGAATTTGCTACAGAGTTCTACATTGGAGCAAATTGGAAGCTGTTCCCTGGGGTCCACTTACATGATTTAAAGTTTCCACTGACTTACAGAAACAAAGTGGGTGATGTCGTGGGTCAGTGAGTACACTGGAAAATCATTTCTTTAAAGAGGATTAGAAAAAAGACACACCTCTCTAAGACCTATAAAATATAAATAGCGTGAAATGGTTTGCGCCTTTTGGAATTCTGGGCACAGGCTTGATTTTTTGCTAATGGATGGGCTTGGGCCACTTCTGGCTGTTAGCTGCTCTGCCTCCCCCTGGGTGGTGCTCACAGTCGGAACTTTTCTATATATATGGTGGCTGGTATTCTGAGGACTCAGGGATCCCAGAAACATACCTGAAGAAAAAAGGCACCAAAATTGAGTTGGTCATCAAATTTCTGAATGGATTACTACAGAAAGAATTCCCTAATAGTAATTTTCACATGATCTGACAAAGGCCCTTTTCTAGTCAAAGACCCCCAGAAGACAGTGTTGCTCCATTGGCAGTAGAGACATTTAAATGTTTTATTATTTTAAGGTATGCCTGTGGTGTTTCAGTGCATGGCTAATTGCCCCACCACCAATTTCCATACGTGGCTTTGGGAGAGATTGTATTCTCTCTGTTAGAGTCTGGTATCTCTCTGTTTATCTGCCCCATCAGATGCAAATAACAGCAGAGCTCATAAGTGAGTGGAGTGTCAGAGAGAGTCCTCCAATTAGTCATGTGACAAGCATTTTATGATGCGACTAATGCATGCCAAGCACAAGTCTCAGGTGGGACTGCAATTGTGACCCCCCAAAGGCACTTGTGGGGAGATAAAATTGATTAAAAGTCCCAGTGAAAGAGTAGAATCTAGAGAAAAGGTGTTCAGCTGATGTCAGAGCCCGTGGGGGTTCTCCATCTGGGCAGGGGTGCATTGAGAAGCAGAGAGAGCTTCCTCGGGGAGTGGGAACAGCTTCTGCGCCAAGGTAGCAAAATCACTGCAGAAAATGGATCTAGCTGAAGCTTGTTGAAGAAAAGCCCTGAGAATCTGTGAACCTGGTGTCTTCCTGCAGATGAGCTGACAATCTATTCCTCACTCTGTTGCAGAAACTCTCTGCTCTGTAAACCCACCATCAATTTACTTCTTCTCCTTATTTCCTTTTCCAAGTTATTATTCTTTTTAGTTTCCAGTGTGTGTATTCATTATAGGGTGAACAGTGTCACAAAAGGACATGTATTGTGTGTGTGTGTATGTAGTACAGTATGTATATATGTAGTACAGTAAGGAAGGATATTTTCCTATACTTTCCTTCCTAATTGAATATTGCATCTAGGATTTTTGATTTTATTACAGAAAAGTAAGGGGGCACAATAAGAAATGAAAGGAAACTTAATTGCTGAATCTCTGTACTGAGAATTGAATCTGAGTGCTGGAACTTCCTTTTACATAAACTTTAAAAATTAACCTAACCTCGCTGAACCAACTTTCAAAAATGAAGATCAATTGTTCCTTCCTTACTCCCTATTAGTATCTTTATAATATCCAAAGAGATCACATAGATTTGGCATCCACCACAAGACGTGGCATGTGGCAACTTATCAATAAGTAGCCGATGGTGGAAAGAGGCAAGTACATAAAGAAAAACAGAGCTGAAAAGGTGGATCAATTAAGCAAGTGCTTGTCATGCAAGCAGGACGACCTAAGTTTAATCCTTAGCACCCTACATAATGTCAGGCCACGATGTTTCTACTCTCAACACTGGTGTGACAGGGACAGTGAATCACAGGAGTCCTCCTTGGCATGGCCAAGGTCAGTGAGAAACCCAGTCTCAGAATCAGATAGAGAGCTCCTAAGAAATAAATCCTACGGTCCTCCTCTGTCCTCTCTACACATACAAGCACACGTGTGCAAACATGGGATCATGCATGCCTCCCCCAGAACACACATAAACACTCCAACAAATAAGTCCCTACTATCCTGAAAGATGCCACGGTGAAATCAACCATGTCATTATTTCGCGAATGAAAGAATCAACTTGTCTCCTACAGAAGGACAAATCCCTATCTAAAGGCAAAGGAAGAGCCACGTTCTGACTGTGGCCCTCATCCTACTTGGCTTTTCTTACCCTCACAATCTCTGTATGCTACTGGCAAGATGGCAATATTGGACAGTGATTCCCTTGAATTCTTCTTCTCACCAGAGTCTTGGTGTTAGTCAGTGAGTGTCTGTCACACAAGCAGATGGGAAACCTAGAGGAATAAGAAAACACCTGTCATCGTGGGACCCTGAATCAAACTCTTCGCACCTTGCCCAGGGAGCATCGTTTGAGATATTCGTGCACTTCCAAAGGACACTACGGAGTAATCATGTTCAACGGACTGAGTAGAATTTATTTGACGAAACTCCAGATCCAGTGTGGTGTCTCTCCCATTCTGCCCTTGACTCTTGCGTCTTCCTTCTGTTTCCTGCCTGGAGCAGCATCCATTTCCTCTCGTGTGCTTTGCTCTCATTTTCCATCTGCTCGTCTCTCACTTCCCCATATATTGTTTGGCCTCTACACGTTGCTGTGGAATGTTCACCAGAGATCCTCAGAGCTCAACTGCTTGTTGCTTAGTGGGCTTTGTAAAACATCCATCATTGTTTCTGGGAAAGGACCAATTAGCTCCCTACAGCCCCTTGCTAGCCTATAACACAGGGCTAAGTTGTTCATGGTTAGTTAAGAACAACAGGAAACCAATTGTTCTTGGTAGGTAAGGTGGTAAACTCTTTTTATGATGTTCATACACTCACACCCTTTTTTAAAAACACGTTTTTAAAAAAAGTTCTTGGCTGATTACCATCCTGCTTGTAATCCATTCTTCCGGCACGAAAGGTGCTGTCAAGGCAGCTACAGGCTAAGTGGGATAATACAGTGCTTTTCGACACCTTTCATTGTGAGCTCTGGCTTCCTTAAGCAATGCAGACAGCCTGCATCATTATTTTTAAGGAGAAAGATGTCACTGTGTGGCTGAGTTTGTCTTCACTAATGGGTAGATTGGGAAGCTATCATTTTCCATTTCCCTCGGATGGAGTCTGAAGAGATGGCTGTAGCAGAGTGGACCCCGTTTCTCCTCCTCCTCTCTCTCTCTCTCTCTCTCTCTCTCTCTCTCTCTCTCTCTCTCTCTCTTTCTCAGCATGCAGGTATTCTACACGTGATACAGTGTATAAACAATGTCCTCCCACCCACGTGTGACTTTGTTAGCCCACAGTTAACATCAGCAGGAACTGTGAATGAGCATCAGAAATCTCGGTGAAAACATAAAGAGCAGGTCGCACGTGCATGTAGATTTAAATATGTTCATATTGTTGTGCAAAAATACATTCATACTGTTGCCATTATGGAAAGTAAGTATGCGTACTTAAAAATGTAATTTTGTTCCATAAAGTCCAATTATTTATTAACGTTTGCTGGTTCTGCCACTATAACATGTATCTGACTATGCTGCCAGCAATAAACAAAAGACATGTTTTCTTCTGATACTCAATACACTGTAGAACTGCAACAAACATTAAGCCACCACAAATATGGTAATTAAAAGCTGAAAGAAAAGCTTGGAGAATTAATTAGCACTACAGTTTAAAAGAATAATGGTTATTTTAATCAAACACCACACACACACACACACACACACACACACACACACACACAAGTCATAACCCCTTTCTACCTTGTCTTCCTTTTCTTCCAGTTTTTTCCTCTTCCATTCCCTTTTCTAGAGACTATCTTTCTTTTGCTCATTTGGGATTTATCCTATAACTTATTTTGATTAGCAACACTGTATTTGTCTTATGCATGTGTGTGTATGTGTGTGTGTGTGTGTGTGTGTGTGTGTGTGTGTTTATCCTTGAGTCACATTTTGAAGTCTCACATCTTCTGCCTTGGTCAAGCTCTCAGTCTCTTTCAGTTCTAAACCTGCCCTTGGTCTGTCCTATATGCCACTCCATCTTCACATGCCTTCAGAGACCTTTTCAGCCCTGTCTACTTGCACCTACCTACACAATTCCCAATTGCCCATGGGCTCCTATTTTAGCTTCAAGTCCAGTATTGGAGACCTTCATTAACTGCACATATCCCCTCGCTCAGTAGCAGCTCATTGGCCCAGCTCTATTCTTGCAAGTCTTCTATCAAGCACCCCGCGCACTGCAGGTTCATTTCCTTCCTTGGGCGATAGGTCACATGTGCAGAATATCCTCACGACACATAGCCAGGGCACAGGTGTCATTTTCCCATGAGTGGCTCCAGCAGTTCTACTTTCTGGAAGTGATCCTGAGAGCTGGCACACGGTATAAGCACTGTATTGTAGCATCAGTTTATCTTATATATCACCCATGCCGGAACAAAATTTGTATTGCAGTTTTCTTACTTGATAACTTTTCTCAAGAAATTCTGCACATGAATCTTTTTATCCCTTTTCAAATATAAATTAATGGGATTTGCTGTTTTTATTCATTTTATGTAATTATGTCTAATTCAACAATACATAATATAATACATAATATAATATAATTTACGTAGGTAAGAAAATATATAATGCATTCGTAGAAATTTCTTTGATATCCATGACAATGAATTCTAGGGTCCCAGTAACTCAAATTTCTGATATAAAATTTATTTATGACTCTGTGGATCATTTTCAAATTACTCATAATGCTACATACAGTGTAAACGCTCTATGATAGTGAAAGTTTATTATTTTGTTATTTTCTTATGTCTCTAAAGAACAACAGCTGAAAAGCTGAGTTTAAAATGTAATAAGTTCTAAATGATATTTTTCTGGAAAACCATAAAAAATACTTTCCTCTCTTCAGTGAAGAATGCAATGGAGACAGCTGTGAGAACCATGGTTGGCAGCCAAGCTGTTTAAATCCCCATCAGAAGTCTACTCACTTCAGCTGTGGGTTGTCCAACTTATGCTATTCAGAACATGAACTTAATAAGGGATATGTAATGCATCTCACAAAGGTGCTCAGAAATTTGGCTTGAGTGGCTGCAGAGTGACTTGAGTGTTTAAGAGCACTTGTTGTTCTTCCCGAGAACCTTGTACCTAGCACCCACATGTTAGCTCACAACTGTAATTCCAACCCAGAGGAACTAATTCCGTCTTTTGACCTCTGTAAGTACCAGTTCTGTGAGTGATGTATATGCAGGGAAAACACTCATACATACAACATAATAAAATAAAACTGCAAGAATTTTTAAAGTTAATTTGAGTTAATATGTTCATAAAAACCTCGTGAGCAATCATTTTCATAATTTCCAAAACATGTTTGTTATTTGTCTTTCTTTCTAGTCCTGTTACCCAGTAGGAAGTTTTCAACTTTAGTCGTTCATGGTTAGAATGATCACACCACACTTTGGTGTCTTTCCTGTGAATGAGCTTCAAGCTATATCCACTGCATTATCAGTGCTTTGTGGATTTTTTTAAAATAAAATAGTATCAGTTACTGTCCCTTTGTATGTAAAAAGATCCAAAAACAAAGAAAATATAAACAAATATTATAGTCAAGTACAATCTTCAGAGCACATATAGCACATAAAGTGGGTGTGACTAGTGCCAAATTGCCACTGCAGTAGTCTGAGCTCTTGGCAAGAAGGCTACGTAAAAAGAGACACTAACAGTCTGAGGATGGTAGCTGTGCAAGAGGAAGCTCTTTCACAGTTATCCTTGGGAAATTGCAGTTTGAACTTATGCCCTAAATGCTGGGATGGACATGATGTATTTGCCCTCAGGCAAGAATACCTTCCTCCTACTTTAACCATCTTAAGCTGCTACTTCTCCCATCCGGAAACTCTACCATATTTCAAAAGTCAACATGAGTGCCATTTTCTAATTCTTTGTTCTTTCACCTCTAGCTCCACCCACAAAAATAAATCAGATCTGGGGCTGCTTCTGCAGCATGCTCATGCTCCCACCATTGATTTACTCACTCTACTCTAATTTATTTGTTGACTTGCCTGTTTCCTTTTGATTTAGTTATGTTATTCCCTATCCTAAATCCTCAACCATATTGCGTAGATGCTTCAACTCTCCATTAGAAAAGAAATGATTCTTTATTGGGTTCATCAGTTTTTAAGTCATTTATAACAACGTGACAAAGTCATTAAATGTGGAAACAAATAAAGGATACTGAGAACAGACATACAGAACTGGTCAGAAAAACTCTTATAATAACTTAGAAAAAATTGAAAACTTCGAGTGCTCTGAGGCATGTGCCCTGTAGGAGAATTGGAGAGCTCTTTAGTAAGGTCCGCTGCTCATGAACAGGACTGAATGACCGCCACTGGAAAAGCTATGCTTGCTCATAGAAAACCAAATGATTCCAAGCAGAAGCCACAGGGATTCCTAGAAATAAAGGAAAGCACGAGTGACGGTTAGCAGGTATGTGCAAGCCTGCAGCAGGCGAGGCTTGTTTCCACGTGCAATGAAGCCGTTCATTTTCAGTCTTTAGAGCCTAAATAACCTACCACTGACAATCTCTCTCTCTCTCTCTCTCTCTCTCTCTCTCTCTCTCTCTCTCTGCCTATCTATCCATCCATCCATCCATCCATCCATCCATCCATCCATCCTATCTATCCTATCTATCTATCTATCTATCTATCTATCTATCTATCTATCTATCTATCTATCTATCTATCTATCTTCTATCATCTATCTATCTATCTATCTATCATCTATCTATCTATCACATATCTATCTATCTATCTATCTATCTATCATCCTATCTATCTATCTATCATCTATCTATCTATCTATAACTGACTGCAATATATATATTGATGATTATTATTATTACAAAAGGATAATTCCATGTTCATTAATGGAAGTAGTGTGATAATATGATGCTCATATGATCAGTTCAATTCAGCAAAATTTCTGAAGACTAAATTCATAGAACTCATTAAAACACATTAAGAGTACTACTATTGGCAAGACTTTATTTTATGTTAACATACATATAAAAACTGTTTAATTTTCTTATCACATACCAATTAATTATTATATACATTTTATTCTTTTTAAAAAGCAGATTCTTGATAACAGAATAAAGAACTTTAGTAAATTAAGCTAAGAACACAGCAAAATAATTATAAATTATCTTTTCAATAAAATATATAAAGATATATCGTCACAAACAAAAATAAATTAAACTCTGTTTCGAGTTCGGTAAGTATTAGGTAAGGTTCGGTGAGTATTAGGTAAGGGTCTAAGCTTTTTATCACATAGACATTTTTAAGGAAAAGACAACATTCAGGCAATGCCCCTTCTCATTGCTGCTGAATATTCATGATGGACTAACGCTCCGTGAACATGGATGCGCAACTGCTCTGTAGATTGCTACCTGTTTGATATTTATTTCAAGATACTTTAAAGGAACTTCCCTTTTAAAATTGACAATGCAACTGCAATAGGATACTACAATAGTGAAACCCGGAGGTCATCGACTTAATATTGATTGCATGCCTCTGTTACAGTATGGTTGAACTAAAATCCAAATAAAGAAACAAAAAGTGCCTTTATAAGATCGAAATAATTTAAACATTAGTAGAATAGATTTGACATTTTAGCTTTTAATAAGAGATATATGTATACATTATATATACATGGTAATCTGTCATGATCTAATAAGATATATTTTATTAAAAGCTAAAATGTAAATGTATATTTTTGACATCATAGTTTCATCAATAATTTTACATCAAAAACTCAAAGAAAGTACAACCTTTAATAAAAAAGCAAAATTTTTATATTTGTCATCATTTTTAAAAATGTATGTATTTTATGTAAATGAATGTTTTGTCTTCACGTATGTCTGTGCAGTGCATGCATGTCTGGTGCTCAAAATGTACAGAATAGAATGTTGGATGTCCTGAAACAAAAGTTAAGAGTTCCAGACATTGCGAGCCATCATCTGGGTGCTGTGAATCCATGATAGCGTCTCTGAAGAGCAACCACTGCTTTAATCATTTAGTCATTTCTCCAGCTCTTGCACTCTTCCATCATTTACAGCTCTGTTGACCAAGGATTTGAGCAGCTCCAAGTTTTGCATGGTGAAGAAGACGAGACTGACGGAAACAGCACCTATCTTTCAGGATCCTCCTCTATGAAAGGAATGAGTAACAGGCCACACTTAGTATATGATTTCCATATTAGATTGTCTATTGTGGGTGACCTAAGGGTGCCCCTCTCTAGTAAATTTTTCCTCTACACTCAAGAAATCAGAAGAAATCAAGTCTAGCAAATCTATTATAATGTGCCATTTAAGCAAATGCAGAGAGAAACTTCTTTGGGCAAAGATAAAATGGATTGGTCCAAGTCCCTGCTAACTAGGTGTAAGGTATTCCTTAAAAGCTAAAGAGATTTTTTTTTTATCCCACATGAAGAAAGATGAGAATGTATATGAAGGGTGAAGTTCTCTAAAATAGAAACTTGACTGCAGGCATGTTTCTCTTTCTACTCAAAGCTTAAACATTTTTTTTTCTGCACTCAAATCTCAATGCTGTCTTTATCAACAGGTTTTTCTCATAGAGGAAACAGACCCGCTCACACTGTTTACCTGATCTAACATGATCTAGTCTGATGAGGGAATCAATCATTACCTGACACTGACACTCAGTGACCCTTTGACTTGGCAGGAGACAAAAGGGAAACTAATAGTCATATATGAAAGAAGATGGAAAAATGATGTTTGTATAAATGAAAACCAATATATTTCCTTTTTAAAACTAAGAACAGAACACATTTTGTTCTTGCATAAAATTTAAAATTTATTGGTGATTAATACTTTTTAATTTCTAATACAGTATCCATGTTAAAATAGCTCAGAACACTTAATGATTCTAAAACATGAAATAAACACCAATATTCCTCACCTGTTTTTTCCTACATAGCCTCAATTGACATATGATAGTCTACTGGAATTCTTAAATAGAACTTGTACCTATCATACCTTCTCTGGCTTTGTTAAAACTGATGTTGTCTCACTAAGGCTCCATAAAGACAATTTTTATTATCTGCTTGTAAAATATAAATATTGGGTACTTATGAAGGTTTCCAAGTTTCTGTGATAGTCAAGGGGAGTTTTCAATGCATTCTGACATGTTTACAGCTGCTTGATATCTTTGAGCTTAAGTTCATCTTTTAGTGACACCCCTTGCTAAAGGCCACTCTACGGGCAGATTGTACTCATGGCAGGGGTATGGAAGAACACGTTCCTTTTGTGTAGAACTTGGCTGACTTGTTTGTACTACAAATGTAGGAAAACTTCACTATTAAACTGAATAATTTCTTCCACATTCATACTCATTTTGCAGTTTTATACCCTTGATGAACCACCATAGAAAAATGGCCTTTCAATATCCATTGCTTGAGATTGTTGACATATTGGTTTTACTTTTAAGCTAGGGAGTATTTTAAACATAAATTAAAATGGGACGAACAAATTATTTACTTTGGTGCTATGCCAAATTCTAACCAGCATGTGTGTGTTTTCTTATCCTCATCTTCTACAACCCATGGGAATTTGAGAATTGCATGCCGTATCTCTGTCTATGTTTATGTAGCAAATAAACAGTATGCTATGAGATTTAAATTTATATAATTGGGCTAAAACATGGGTTCAACAGCACCAACACCAAGTTTGAAATTGGTTGTTCTGAAACTGTAAAGTTTTCAAATTAGCTAAGTGGTGTCTGGCAGAGCAGAAGAGAAAGGTAGACGAAGATTCAAAAGAAATAAATTTAGCAGGTTAATTTGACAGGAACATAGAACAGATAGTTGAATGCATGGTTCAGTGCTCATTTCTAAATTTATAAGAGTATTTACTGTATAGAAGGGAGTAAAATATTCTCCAAATAATCAACATAAAAGTACATTAATTAGAAAATTAAACGACTTTGACGCAGGCATATTTTACATGTCTTATTAGTTTGGATTCAAAACAGCAGAAAAGGAAAAGAAATCTCAATATTTTTTGGTTCTACTCAAACCATTAAATGATATTTGAATTTTAGAACTTTGTTTAAATTATTTAAATGATCACAACCACTATATAAGGGATGAAACACTATCAATTGTGCTGCAGGCACCTGTAATGTATCTATTTAAATAATTATTTATTATATAGGGAAGGAATGCAAACTCCTAATTCCAGGGTTCTGATACAGATAACATCCCTTTCCCAGGCCATGTACTTCAATAAATTTACTAGCCTCATATTTTGTCAGATATGAAGTAAAATTGCAGTCTCTAGTATGTGGAATTTCAAGGGATATCTTTAAATTTGTCTCCTTTTACTTTTGAAGCCCAAATAAATACTGTTCTATCTTTTGTCATGTGTTCTGTGTAGTCCAAATAATGATTTTGATGAATGAATTTACAAGGTAAAATACTAAACAGCCAGGCATGATTGATGAGAAAGAGAGAGAGAGAGAGAGAGAGAGAGAGAGAGAGAGAGAGAGAGAGAGAGAGAGAGAGAGAGAGAGAGAGAGAGAGAATGGATGATAAATAACAAATCACCATCACTTACGTTGGGAATTTGCTGAATTCGCAGCTTCTATTACTGTATATACTTCTATAACATGAGACAAACAATAGTTACATTTTTCGAAATGGATTTACCTTCTAGTTATTTTCAAAGACTCAATGTTTTTACTCTTGGACTGTTTTTTGGTGTTCTCCCCTCTGTTACAGATGTGCAGGGACAGCTTATCCTCAGATAACGGGTCCTGGAGACTACTTCCACAAAAGCATTGTGGGTCTTAAATTTGTATAGGCAACCTCTCTTCTATAGTCACCTTGTCAGTAAACTCAAGCAACTCATGACAACTTATCAATAAATGTATATTAGAGGAAATCAAATAACAATATCCAGAAAAGGGGAATTCCTCTAGGATACAACATCTTTTTTTTTTAATCAACTTTGATTTTCATTTTTAAAATAGTTTGGTGTTGTTTCTTTCTCCACAATGGTTCTCTTCATGTGATGTGAGCAGAGTTTCTACATAGCTTTAAAGGTAACTGCTATAAGAAAAGGACAAATGATCCACACTCTCTCTTGCTGGTGTGGGGATTTTTCCTTCTTTTAGTGGTGCAGATGTCTTCCAACGATCTCTAAAATGATTTTCAACAGGAAGAAAAGGGACTACACAAGTATTGTTGAGGAATTGTGGGATCATTGTAGTGCAGAACTGTAGAGAAAGGTCATGTCAGTTATCTTGAAGGTGATCGAAGTTACTGTTGGCCACATCTCTAGGGATGTATACATGATTTTATGCATTTAGGACTTGAAAGCCAAGGCAGGAGTGTTTGTTTGTTTGCTTGCTTGCTTGTTTGCTTGACTGGCTGGCTGGCTGGCTGGCTGGCTGGTTGGTTGGTTGGCTGTTTGGTTGGTTGGTTGGTTGGTTGGTTGGTTGGTTGGTTGGCTTGCTGGCTGGTTGGTTGGTTGGTTGCAGGAAAATTTCACCTAAAATTTGCTTGTACCATGACTTTCCTTCAAAGTACTTCTGAGTTTTTAGATTTCAGGAAAAAAAAAGTAGACTTGAGCTTTTTATAATCTATTTTTTCATACCATTAATTCATCAAACTCTTTTTAGGTCATTTTTTTTTTTTTTTTGTTTAGAGACGTGTGTTCAATTTTCTCCTCGTGTATACCACTTTAAAATTCATAAAACCCTTCTCTTAATAATCATTGGAATCTGAGTTATGTGGCCTTCCTCATCTCTCCTCTGTATCCAATCCACCCACTAAGTGCTGTCCCATCCACCACACCTTTCATTTCTCTGTGGAGCAGGTGCTTCTAACAATGACCTGGATTTCGGCAATTGCCCTAATTGCTCTCCTCTATGCTGCTTATTTATTTTCTGAGGCCTTCAATTAACTTTCTTCCCCATAATTAAATGACATTTTCAAAATACTATTTTTGTGATAATTCCCCATCTCATAAATAATTTCAGAATATTCACTCTTTCACTGGAATGTTTTACCTTACCATTAAGGCCTCAAGTGATCCAACCTCAGCTGGATTTCCTGGTATTTTGTATTAATTTTTCACATAAGCGCCTCTTCTTCAATAGAGTCCTCTACAGACTATCTGCTGAACATGCCATCCTCTGCCCCAGACTTTTTGCCCTTGGCTCATGATGTTTTCAGATCTGACATCATCTTCCTTTCTCCCTCCTCTTTTAAACATTAGAAGAAATCCATCTTCATGATATCTGCTCTACTGTTCATGTTTTTATCATTCATTGTGTCAAGTGATTCTTTCCTTTCTTGTGTTGTTATGTAATATTTACCCTAAGTATCATCAAAACTAAAAATTCTTCAGTCCTTCTCTTTCTTTTGTATTTCTAAAATGTCTATCAAAATGTTGACTAGAGAGGGTAATATATGCACAGATGCATAGATGACTAAAGCCATTAATGGGATGCTGTAGCTGTCACTAACATATGGATCCCCAGTAAACTGTCATCAGTATTAAACATTCAAATATTGCTATGGCAATGATGCCTTTCTTCTTAGTACTCAAGATGACTGGGGCAGGAAGGAAAATCACAAGTTTGATACTAACTTGGGCTAAAGCTTACCTTAAACCCTGCCTGAAAAAAGAAGCACACAAGCAAACAATAACACCAAAAGCAATATAGTGGGTCTTATGGTAGACACTTTTTCCACCTACAGTCTTAAGATAACAATAATTGACATTGGTTTATATCTTTATCTTTTATTTATTCTAAGTTAGTATTATATAGTCAGTCATAACACTGTGTTTAATTTTCCCATTATAACATCACTATATTAAGTGTCTGTTTCCATTTTCTTTGGTCTAGTACTAGCAAATTAATCTTGGTAAATAAAGTACCTTCATCTGATGAGTTTATGCCCGATCCATATGTTCATCTATCTCACTGTGGAGCTTGCAAGACATAAACCTTTGCTTGCCTCTCAGCTATCTAAGAAACAGATTTTTCCATGTCAAAAGCAAAAGAATATAAAAACTATTTACTAGTGTCTAGATAAAATGGAAAATGATGTTTTAAAGCTAGCAATATTAATATAAATTAAAATTATTTTACTTGTGTTAAAATTGGTCTTACAGTGAGAAAACATAATGATCAACCACTGTCAAAAGTAGCTTTTTCATTCTTCATAAACCTAAACATAGAATTTTGTGCAACTTGATAATTCAATTCCTAGTTTAGTTCAACAAAGAACTGAAAGAAACAGAAGTGGCTGAGTAGTTAGCTCAGTTGGTAGAATGTTTGCCTACTATACACAAAGTGCTGAGTCTATCCCCAGCTCTGCATAAACTATGTGGAAAATGCCTGTGATGCCGGCGCTAAACATATGAAAACAGGTGGCCCAGATGTTCAGTTTCATCCCTGGCTGTGTAGAAGATGGAGTTCATCATGGAATACATAAGAACCTGTCTCAAAAGAAAGAGAAAAAAAACAAAAATTCAAGCAAAAATAAAAAAGACATATATGCAATATATATGTATAAAGACACACACACACACACACATATATATATATATATACATACATATATACCACTTATAGTTCTAAGGTAATAATAATTGATATTGGTTCATATAATTATATTTTATTATTCAAAGTTAATACTACAGTAAATCATAAGGTTGTGTTTAAGTTTCCCATCAAAACACTATATTGTCTGCTTCCATTTTCTTTTTTTAAATTTTTAATTTAATTTTTTAAAAAAGAAATCAACTATCTTTTTTCATTTCACAAATCAATCCCAGTACAAACTCCCTCTTTTCCTCCCATTCCCTTCACCTTTCCCCTACCCCATGCCCTCATCAACTCCTCAGAGAGGGTAAGGCACATTGCTTTGTGGAAGGTCCAAGGCCCTCCCTACTATATCTAGACTGAGCAAGGTACACATCCAAAGAGAACAGGCTCCCAAAAGCCAGTACAAGTAGTAGGGTTAAATCCTGGTGCCACTGCCAGTGGCCCCACAGTCTGCCCAGGCCCCACAACTGTCACCCTCATTCAAAGGGACGAGTTTGGACTTATGCCGTTTCCTTCCCTGTCTGGCTGCAGTTGGTGAGCTTCCATTAGCTCAGGTAGACTGTTTCAATGGGTGTACCCATTATGGGCTTGACCTCTTTGCTCATATTCTCAATGCTCCCACCTCTCAACTCGAACTTGGGAGCTCAGTCCTATACTCTGTTGCGGGTTTCTGCCTCTGTTTCCATCAGTTGCTGGATGAAAGTTCCTTGGTGACATTTAAGATATTCATCTGTTTAACTACAAGGCAAGGGCAGTTTGGGCACCTTCTCCTCTGTTGCTTAGGGTCTTAGCTGGTGTCATCCTTGTGGATTCCTGGGAATTTCTCTCCCGCCAGGTTTCTTGCTTCCCCCATAATGGCTCCCTCAATCAAAATGTATTTCTTTGTTCTCATCTCTGTCCTTCCTCCATTTCTACTGCGCTGCTCCCTCAAGTTCTCTTCCCCATCCACTTCTTCCCTCTCCTTCCCCTTCCCCCTCCTCCCCCGCCCTCACTCTCCCTGTTTTGTCATGCAGTCTTGTCTATTTCTCCTTTCTGGGAGGATCTATATGTTTTTCATAGGGTTCACCTTGTTACTTCGCTCCTCTAGGATCATGAACTGTAGGCTCAATAATCTTTGCTATACAGCTAGTATACACCCATGAGTTTATTTTCTTTTATCTACTACTGACATTCATATATATTTGAGATTGAAGCACAGAGCTGTTACCAACGAGAGAAATATTCTAAGAGCCATAGATTCTTTGTAGTTCACACAGTTCATGCTAACGTGAAGGAAGTCAAGAAGCCTTGAGCTGGTTTCTATGCTTTCAGAAAAAAAAAAAAGTCTCATGAGAATGGGCCAGTTCCAGTGATCGCCCACAAACGTGTTGCACTGTTGGCTGGATTCTCCTAGCTCCTGCCCCTGAATTATCCCACTTCCACTACTAAACAGAGTGAATGTTCTGCCAGTGTCTATCAGTCTTGGGAAAGATGAAATAAATGATATCCATGACCGCAGCTGTTGCTTGATGCGTCTTCCTTCTGAATCCATCCCAAAACATTAATAAAAAAAGATGTTTAAATGTAAATATCACCTGTCACCTGTTGCTAATCTCTCTTTCCAGGGTTAGCGGTTTTCTCTGAGGAGACAAATCCTTCATGTATTATTTTTATTAAAGGAATTTGGGTTGGGTGATATTTAAAACCTCCAAGATTTTGGTTAATGTTGCTAATTTCCCCTATTGTTTAGTAAATTGGACTATTAATCTAAAAGTTCATAAAAATTTATGGTGACTAAAGTGCAATACAGCCCACAGGTGACATGACTCTCCTATTTTACTCAATTCAGAAAGAAAATATTTGGGAAACAGAAAAGAATGTCTGAATGTATGTTCCATTTTCTGTCCTAAAATGAAAGATTTTAATAGTACAGTCTAGATATGACATATGTATTACATACTACATTTGTATTTCTATTTTCACTGACAGACCTTATATAGGTCTGTATCATATAAGTAAAAATTAGAAGAAAATTTATACCCTTGAGAGCTGAAACTGGACATAGACCTATTTATAATTGCAGCTTTCAGCAGAAACTTTAAAAGACCACTGACATCTTTTCCCATCATGAATGCTTAGTCTCTTCACTCCTGATGTACTTGAAATGTTGGTATCCTCCAGTAAGGGCAAATGCTATGCGGGCCAATGTTGCTGATCGGTTTCTTCACCTTTCCCCCTTGATAACACATACATACTCAGCTATGGTGGTATTCTAATGTGTGTTTCTTCATGTGCCCATACGTAGACTTACTTACAGTCCTATTATGTGAAAGTGCCAAAAACATTTAGCCCAAAGTTCTCTTGGGAAACTATAATTTTCATGCCTACATCCATATCACTTCTATCTACTGTCTACTTCCTCACACTCAGTGGTTTGTTGACTGCACCTTTAAGTAGAGTCCATGAACCATAAAGGAAGAATGGACTGTTGTTTAAATGAAGAAAAAAGACACAGTTGATAATGGGTTATTTGCTTATGTGCCTGGAAATTGCTCAAAACATTTCAACATTAAGGGGATGTTTGAATGGTTCTTTGGTGTGTCCCAGCAGATTAGAAAACAATGGGTTTCTGTTATCAAGATAAGTTAAATTGTTTAAGTTTGTTTAGACTTATTGTAAGCTGTGGATAGAGCTGGGCAATCTCACTAAGAAGCCAGTCTACAGGCATGAAGTTGTTTGGTATCTTTTTCGTTCTGAACCTTCTCATCCTTGCCATATTTTTCTACTTTTAAACACCATGTAATTATTCCCATTGCTGATTTGTTTGGCATGTAATAATTATAAGTGTGGATGGATGTAGTGTGATGTTATAATTCATGAATGCACTCCATAGTCATTATATCTGGATAGTGGGTATTTCTACCTCCTTAAGCACTTCTTTCATTTTGTTGTGAGGATTCAAGCTTCTCTATTCATCTCTTTATAAATTCTGTAAAATTTTTTCAAGCACCTCAAGATATAACCTTTCTTCCTTATAGTTATACTTTTATATTGTTTCTTAATCTTTATCCCTTCTACTTTTTGTCCTTCCTTGCCCCCAGTAGCCACTATTTATTTGGTCTATACGAAATATATTTTCATAGTTTTCTCCTTGCATGAGAACATATTTGTCTTTCTGTGTCAAACTATTTCACTTAACATAACTGCATCACACTACTACAACTGACACAATATCATTATAATATTAGAGCTAACTAGTATTTCATTCTGTATATGCACCACAATTTAAAAAAAATCTATTCATCCATTAGTGAGAATCTCTAGTGAATTCATACTGTGTCTCTTGTCAATAATGCTCTGTAATAAATGTAAAAAGGCAGATATCTTTGATATATTCCTTTCCTCTCCCTTTAATATGTACAAAACTGGCAATCTTAAATACCAGCAACACAATTTCTGTAAAAAAAATACAGTAATCTGATTCAGATAGCTACAAATAAAAGCCTGTGCACCACCCAGTGAGAAAATGAATGATGCACAAATAGTGTCTTCATTTCATTGAATAACCTAAAGAAATTTTCAAAGAAATCGAAGAGAGAAACCAAAGCATAGAGAGGTCTGTCTTATTTTGGTATTCAAATATCTAATATTCAGATATCCATTTTTTCCAAAGCAATTTTTGAATTGGGCTTAATGTAATCATCATGACAATATCCACAGTATTCTTTGGAAATCCAAGAAAATACACTTCTCTCAAGATCATGAAATTGCCAAAGACTCCAGATAGCCAAGTCCATCCTTAGCAAAATCAAAAATCTGAAGATGTTGCGATAAAGCCATAGTAAGAAATCAGTGTGGTACCACAATAAAAACAGACATAGACCTGTGGGGCTGACTAGAGAGCACATGAGTAAATGTACAGGTCCGGTGCCAACTGATCCTCACAAAGGCAATAAAAATGGACTTAGAGAAGAGACAGCATCTTAAATATGAATATGTTTTCAGGAATATTGTACATCCATGTTCAGATGAAACTAGAGCACTCTCTCAACAGCTACAAAAATTTACTTAAAGTACATTAATAATCTAAATGTGAGACTTTTAGAACAATGAAAAAATTACCTCAACTTCTTCCCACTACCCAACATCCTAAAGGCTTACTTAGCTCATCAATCCCATTCTCTGTAAAAGCGAAGGCAGTATACAGTTCAACTGTGGTTTACAAAAGAACGAAACCATGCAACAGAATAGCTCGCGACACTGGGGACCAACATGACGCAGTGATTCACTTGATTCCAGGAAGAGGATTGCTGTAGGTTGTGACTGACAGTACCAGACTTGTCATATGAAGTAAGTTTAATCATAAATCTGAGGGTATCTTTCAGGCAGGTTAAAGCATGTTTTATTGGATTTCCTAGCCTGGGAGAATACTCTCGAATAGAGCTAAGCTTAGGAAATATTATTATGGTTAACACTTGATATTGACAAAGTTAACCTCCTCCTGATAACATATGTTCATCTTTCCTCCTTGACCACTTCTATCCCCTCATCTACCAAAAAGTATCCATCACCATATAGATGGATAGATAGATAGATAGATGATATATAGATATATAGATATAGATATAGATATTATATAGTTTGTTTATCTAGAGAGAACCCTGACTAATACATATGTGTTACTTTCCTTGTAACAATTTTTGTTAATGATTACTCCTTTTATTAAACAAGACTTGGCTATTTCCATTCAACTAACTTAAGAATAAGAAAGAAGTAATTTTTTAAGTATATTTTCTTAAATAATAAATTAACCAGACAGTTACTGATCTTAGTAGAGAAGGTAAGAAGACTTCTTCCTGGTGTGGGATGTTTCTATTCCTGGTCTTCCTAGAGTTCTCTAAACTATCTAGTTTTGGCTTTTGACTTCCTTTTATATTGGAAGGGGGATGGAGAAGAATTCAGTTTATATAGCAGAACCTAATGAAGCCTGAGGGTTACAGAATAGTATGTTCCTTCCTTCCTGGTTTGTCCTTCAAGGCTTCTACATAGGGAATCACAGGAAGTCACAACATGTTGTAACCATGAGGTATTTGTAACTTTTCTGTGTCTCACTCTTGCCATCGCTGAAAACCAAAATTCTACATTGAGAAATGTCTCAACGCTTTTTCCTGACTTTTCATTATCTCCGAAATGGAGACAAAAAAAAAAAAAAAAAAAAAAAAAAAAAAAAAAAAAAAAAAAAAAAACTTACTCCCTGCTATAAAAATTCACTAAGACATTAAATAACTTAAAATCCATAGAGTACAGTAGTTGACCTATAATTGATCTTTGAGCATGTTGTGGATGACTGTCTTTTATGAACAAAACTGAGTGTGGAAGATGACAAAAACTTAGAAATTCATGAGCTGTGCTTCAGAGATATGGTTCCCTACATTAAGAAATTCATATTTTCACTAATTCAAAGAAAGCTAAACTGAAGATACACCAGTCAAAGCCAAATAGGGTTAAATTTACCGAACAGCCCCTTAAGCATATTTCTTGATGGTACCTTCTGCATTGTTTACGGCAAGGATTAAGTTATCGCACTCACTCTTGCTAAGTTACCAAGACACTGAGATGCTGCTTTTGTTCTTCTCCCACAGGAGTATTATCTCACACGCCGTTATTTGTACTTGTAACCCTCTGATACTTTTTAGAGCCATTTTTAGATGGGCCTGTCACATGGAATCAGCCAAATAGCTTTTAATTGCACCCAATTCACATTTAGAGCCTCTAGTAAAATGCTACCTGCTGATCATTGTTAATCTTTGTAGTGTTCTAAACAGTTAGTGCTCATAGGTTCATTAACAATACTTATGTCAGAGTTCATGCAGGTTGATGAATATATTTTCTATCTTTTCATTTCATTTCCTTCTTAGATTGTTGATTTGTTTTCCTTCTCAAAATATTTCCACATGTCTGACTTTGAGATATCAAGTAAAAATATCCTCAGATGATTGATGATGAATGCTTTTTTTATTTCAGCACAGTCAGGTGAGTAAAAGAATCTATACGTTCTGGACCTTTGGTCCTAAAACATTCACAAGAGAATGAGGTGTGAGTCACATTACATTCAGTTGAAATTGACTTGCTTCTTCCAGAGTGGTCCCGTAAATTTTGTAGAATAAGGGGTTCTTATTCATCCCCTGCTGTGAAAGATACTGTACTGATAGATTCCCATGATCAATTCGCCAAGTTCTTGGTTTTGAGTGATTTCTAGCACAGTTATACAGAAGGGAAGAAAGCCAGTGAGGAGAAATTTTGAAGAAAGGTTATGGAAATAGCTGGGCGTCTTCCTGCTGAGCCATCCCAGAACTAGAGTTCTGAATAATGCATGTTCTATAAATCTAAGTGTCCCACGATGCCACACTTTAGAATGGGGAGAGAAAATAATAGCTACTGTCCACACTTATCACCGATAATAAATTGCAGGGCTCCTGTGTGTGGCAGCGATTAATGCAAAATGCAACCCAAAACACATAACTAAATAAATAGATAGTTTGACTTTCTTGGGGGTTATCTTTAGTCCTCCTTACCTCTCTCTCTCTCTCTCTCTCTCTCTCTCTCTCTCCCTCTCTCCATCCTTCTCTCCTCTCGTCTCCTCTCCTCTCCTCTCTCTCTCTGTCTCTCTGTCTCTCTCTCTCTCCCTTCCCCCCCTCCTTTCTAAATAGAAAATACAATTTAAAAAATTTCTCCAACATAAAGGGAGGTGAATGAGTAAGAGAATATATGTGTACACATGTGTGCATAGATATCCTTGCATTTGCATGAAGCAGAAAGAGAGTCAGGTGCCAGAGGTGTTAACAGAAACAAAGACAAGGAGAAAGAGAATTGATTCACAGAGAGCTGTGATCTGAAACTTTACCTGAACCAATGGACTTAAAGAAAGAGTGGAAGTTGGCAGAGTCACTCTACATCTTTGGGAATCAAACACAGGAAAACAACAAGTGATTTTCAATAGAAATGGCTCCTAATGACATACTGCTTATCCATATATTAGTGCATTGATCAGTCCTCATCATAGAAGTTTCTTCTTGCAATAGATAGAAATTAATACAGAGAATCTCAGCTGGACAAATTGCAGACTGAGAGACATTGAAGCACTGAGCCCTAAATGGGTGTTTTCATCAAAACCCTCCTTTCAAGGTATATGCAGAAGAGGGGATAAAAAAATTATAGGAGCCAGAGTGGGTGATGGATGACTCATCAGAAATAGTGTTTTCCAGACACAACAGGATTATACATGTATCAACTCACAGAAACGATGCCTGCATGAATAAGACCTGGGCAAGGTCAAACCAGTCAAAACTTCAGCATATAAAAGAAGTGAATACCAAGTCTCACTCCAAACAAAGAAGCCATTGGGTAAAGGAAAACATCTCTTTTATCTGTTTGTTTGCATATTCCTGTCACTGGGTATATCACCAGTACTCCAGGGCAGGACCCATGCAAATTCTTGTCACTGGGTATATCAACAATATGCCAGGGAAGGACCCATGCAAATTCTTGTCACTGGGTATATCAACAGTACTCCAGGACAGGACCCGTGCCTAGGAATAGTTGTCCAAGTCAAAATGGACTCCATGTTCCATGATATCCATGATATTTGATGTTTTATTTTAGTATTTTTGTTTTATTGGGTTTTGTTAGTTCTAATTTTTATTTTTTAATCCAACTTTTTTGTTTTTGAGAGACAGGAAGAGGTAAAGAATATGAAGTTTGGTGGGTAGCAATGTGAGCATGATCTAAGAGGAGTATAGGAAATAACAGAATATGATCATGTTGCATGAAAAAAATGTAGTATCACACAAATAACAAAAATATAGTGTAAGTCAGTATAACTCCTAATTGCATGCATTCTAAATACTTATCTCTGTCCCTGAAGATAAGTGCAGCTCTCACCCCTCATCAAAGAAGCTTTGTTTTGCAGCTGGAGATCATTACAGAAAGCCACAACTTGTCAAAATGCAGAGAACAAACGATCATGGGAGGCCCAGCCCAGACTGATACATCTGCAACCCAAATCCTACACCTAGGCCTCAGAGACATCACAGAAGAGGGCTAAGAGTGATGGTTACAGTCAGTGGACCAGGGAGTCTGCTGTGAGGTTGTGCCTTCTAACTGAGACTGGGAGATACACTTATGAAATCTTTACAATAAGCTGCCTAAGCAATACCTGAACAGTTCCAACAGCAGTTGACACCCCATATAGATGGGCAAGTCTTCATCTAGATGAAGAACTCTAAGCAACTGATGACTGCTGGAGGGAAAGAATTGTCTTCCCCAGAGATGAG